>NC_072800.1:27556136-27859166 GCF_028583425.1 Eublepharis macularius | reverse complement strand
TTCTTTACTGAGTTTTCAGTTTATAGGCAGCTGCTGCTATAATTTGTTTGTTGTTGGTGGTGTGGTTATAGCAAATTAACAATGACACTTTCAAAATGCAATTAATTTTACTGTCTAATATTTGCCTTAAGGGGGAAGATAAGGCAAATTATATGTTTTGAAATAAATAAATAGTTTCCCAGCTGGAAGATTTCCAGTAAAACCAGATCTGATTTGGTTTCCTGTTAGCAGGTAGCAAGCTCATCTGAAAAGTTATTTGCAAGCTGCATTGGGGCTTTTTTTTTTCAAATGCCAGAGTAAAACTAGATCCAGAGGAGTTAGCCATGTTAGTTTGTAGTTGCAAAATAGTAAAAAGTCCAGTAGCACCTTTAAGACTAACCAACTTTATTGTAGCATAAGCTTTCGAGAACCACAGCTCTCTTCGTCAGATGCATCAGACTTCGTCAGAGTAAAACTAATGATGCTTTGCATTCACACAAGCTAACATATATGGTGGTTCCCACATGGTAATTGCTTGAAACAACCTTCCACTATCTCATATAATAACTTGCAGAACAGTTCATTATATAGATTGTCGTGGTTGCATGGAGTGTCTCTTCATCGCCACTGGTACTTCCAGCTGTAACTGCCCTTGCTGAGCTGGAAGGGACAAGGAGCGCTTTAACCAGCTCTACCCAGCAGACTAAAATAACCCCACCCTCCCCCCCAGATCCACCTGTACAATTCATACCACAGTTTACCACAAGGATAAAACACGTGATTGGTGGAACTGAAGAGAAGCCATAGATGATAGTGAGGTACAATGCACAGAGGCTTCACTGATATGCTGCCTTATGCCTTCAGGCAGAGCATACATCTCCAAATGATATACTATCTGACATCAGCTGTGGTATATTATACTAGGGAAATTTGTTGCTTTCTTAAAAGAAAAGTCCTACTTGTTTTGTTCTGGACTGTTTTTTCATTTTGGTCCATTCCCAACAGATTGAAGAAGCTCTTGTTCAGATCCATGACCCAGAGCTCAGGAAGGTTCTGAATCCCACAACAGCTGACCTGAGGTTTGCAGACTACCTGGTGAAACATGTAACGGAGAACAGGGACGATGTATTCCTGGACGGCACTGGCTGGGAAGGAGGAGATGAGTGGATCCGGGCCCAGTTTGGCTCTTATCTCCATGCACTGCTGGCTGCTACACTTCTTCCAGGTAAGCTCTGGTACCATTGTTTCTCCTTTTAATTCCTATAAGCATTTTATTCATTTCACATAACACTTAGAAATGTCTAGTGGCGAGGAAGGAAAAGGAAAATTCAAGAAGAAGGGTCATACCTGGTTTGTACACAGATGACAGTTGTGACACCATCTTTAAAAAATGGAAGTTGTTTGTATTCCCTCCCCCCTTCCCCAGCATGCATCGGCCAGGTCACTGCCCAAGCATGGAGGGTAGTATCTGCGGAAGAATCTGTCTCCATGAAAAAAGATGGGTTTTTTTGACAGTACACATTTCTCGTGCTTATTGTTAGGGATACATGTGTGAAAGCTACTGGGTTGTGGGGAGGGGGTGTGCTTGCCTACATACTGTGATCTGTTTCTACTGCGCCATCTGCCACCCTGGCACTTGCCAAAATATTTTATAATTGTTTTGCTAATACGTCATGATAATAATAATAATAGTAGTGCTTCAGCATGTGTCTGCTGCAGTGTGCTGAAAGCTTGTGTCATCTTGTTATCATTTACAAGGTAAGTCAGTAGTGTTATAGATGGGGGTTGAAGCTGAGGGAGTCACTTGCTGAAGACCCCCTATTTGTTGTGTATCTTTTAAAATTGCATGTTTATTTATTTTTATATTTCTTTAAAATATTTATATACTGCCTTTTCACCCAAAATAGGATCCCCAAGGTGGCAAACAACAGATAATTAAAATTACATTTAAAATATATAAATAAATACACTAAAAAACATACTGACATATAAGCACACACACAACCAGGGAGGAGGGCCAGTAAGAATGTATTGGGGGATGTGCCAAATGAAACAAGGAAGTCTTGACCGCTGGTGGAAGACAAGGACAGAAAGTCGGGCAGATCTTGCTGGGGGCGGGGCGGGGCGGGGGAGTTCCATAGTTTTGGTGCCCATTTTTAGCCCACCGTTTTTCCCAGGTGTGCAGGGGAGAGGCATACATGACTGTCCTCGTCCCCATCCACTCCCTCTTCTAACTCATTTTTCCTAGTAAGCTTATGATAGGGGCCAGGGTGTGCCCTAGATGCATGGGAAGGGACTGTCCAGCCTCGCAACGTGCTGCTGAGTTGAGAATTTATTCTTATTCCACATTTCTTCCAAAGCCATTTCTCTGCATTTTATTCTCATGTCTCATCAGATAGATAGCTTGGCTTTAAAGAGTGTTACTGTTTCTCAGTGATTTTATAAATTAAAACCTTTTTATTTTTGCTGACATTTTTATCTTTTGATGGTAGAATAATAGATCTAGAAAGCATGGCAGGATTCCTGTTTGTTCAGATGTTTACATTGTAATGAGTTTTCTGAAGGGTGAGCGGCGGTTTTGTCTTGCAAAACAAAATCAGTTTGCTTACTCTGCACTGAGTGTAGATTCACATCCATGCCCACATTCTTTTCTAGATACGTTGGCCCATGTAAAAGTATAGGCTTAAATGCAAGGGGGTGGTGAACATTTATTTCCCTTTATACACCCGCAGATTTTCATGCAAGTAATTAGAGACAACCTCATGCATATCTGCCTACATGGTGGGTGGTAAACTACAAACCTGGGAAAAAGTAACAGAGACTGACTTTTCAGTAGCAGTCAGCTAGCTTGTTGAACTGCTACTGTCCTCCATTAATCTATTCCATGTATAGTATTCCCGTACAGACACAGTTGGATTTTTTCTTAGTACATACAAATACATACTGAGTGTGTAAAATGCTACAGAACTATTTAGTGTATCTATTCTATTTATTAGACAATGAAAAAATATTGTCAGACTTCGGAACAACCTTCATAACAGCTTGGAGGAATACACACAATTACAGAGTATGGAACAGCAATAAACACCCAGCTCTTGCAGAGGTAAATCCTAGGTAAGAAACTAAGTCTTGTGTGTTTGTTTACAACTGAGCCAAATTTTAAGGCCCATTTCACAACAGACATCAGTGTCAAAAGTCCATCCTCTTTGGCTGTAAAAGAATTGATTGGCTAGATTTCAGCAGTCTTTATATTATTAAAAGATTTATACCCTGCCTTTCCTCTTGGCTCAGAATGGCTTAAAAGCAGCTATTAAAACATTGGATTTAAACCAAACAAAAACCCCAAATAGCTCCCCCCACACCAGTTGCACACTGTTCATGCCCCATCAAAAGCCCTGGCAAATAAACAAGCCTTGCAGCACCTTCTGAAAATCTTCAATGAGGGGCCTCCCTTCACCTCTGCATGTGGGAGATGTGATGGAAAAGGCCCAGGCCCTGGTCAACACCAGGCAGGCCAGGTTGAATGGACAAACAGCCAGCAGGTGCACAGACCATATGGGAGGAGACAGTCAAGATAGGTGAGTCCCAGGCCATGAAGGGCTTTGAAATTGAACTTCAATTGAATTTAGAATTGAACTGGCATTCAGTGTAGCTGTTTCAGAATTGTCAACATATGTTCCCATTGGCTAGCCCCTGACAGTAATCAGGCTGCCACATTCTGGACCAGCTGCAGTTTCCAGTTTGTTTTCACGGGCAGCCCAAAATAGAGCATGTTACAGTAATCCAACTTTTAGGGTTACAGAAGCTTGGATCAGTATGGCCAGATTGTCTAAGAAAGCAGAGCTGGTGAATCAGGCAGTAGTGGCCATAGTAAAAGAACTATTACCCTATGTGGCTGGAATTTGCTTTTGGGGATGCTTGTAACTATCCAAATCTGATTATGTATGCAGCATCCACGTATTAAGAAAATTCCTGAATGGTTGGGATCACCTGGGGAAGGAAAGAAACAGAGGTGGACCTACCAAAGCAGCTAAAAGGGAATGTGGCTCAGAAGACAAAATATATGAAATATATTGAGAAAAGCAACAATTAAAAAGTCCTTGAGTGTCCCTCCTCCCTGAAATCACAGATGAACAAATCTTAATTGATAGCATTTATGCAACAACTTGAGCAGTCAGGGCATTTTATATACATCTTGGTAGCATTTCTTACAAAAGCCTTATGAAGTAATGGAGCAGTTCCATTCCCTTTAAGACAAACGGATGACTAAAACTGAGAGCTACAAGAGATGAATTACATGAGGAGGAGCACATGTAGGGAGTTGCAATGTTAGCCAGGAAGCTGAGTTTTAAAAGAGATCAAAAGGCATTGTCAATTTCCCCTCTCTACAGAGCCAGCAAAGATTGCTCCTCAGAGGGTTTGCTAATTTCCTCTTTGCCTCCTAGATGGGGAGGTGAAACTGACAAAGCCTCCATATGAGTCCCACTGCTCTTAACCACTACACCAAACTGGCTCTTTAGCTGTTTTATGGCCCATTTCTGGTCTAAGGACCATTTTAATGGATATTTTGTGCTGCTTCTATCTTGATGTTTTATTTGTTTTTAGAGTGGTGTATTATTTTAATCACAAGTTTCCTCATGCAGAAGGGAATTACAGAAGGGAAAGGAGGAAGAGTTGAGACAGAAAGAAGTTTGGTGTGAATCCCATCATACACAGAAAGTTACACTTTTTGTTTTAAAGGCATTTAAACCAGTTTTTTCTTAGGTGCTATTGCTGCAGTTAGAAGCAATTATAGCATTGAGAAGGAAAGTACTTTGAATGTGTAGATCTGGGCACCTATTAGGATCACTTTTCATATTGCCACCTTGACCTCAGCTTCTGAATGTAGCTCTGGGTACTGTTTTTGTGGTTCCAGTTCATTGCATGTTCTGCTTCATTAGCACTATAAATTGTTTCTTAGAGGGGCAAACAAGTATTTGGTTGTGGTTGCCATTACAATAATGGTTACTCTATGAAGTTGGGAGCGTGGGAGAAGGGACAAGACTGAAAGCAAATGGTATGCAGTTCAGCATGGAATGCTTTAGATCAGGGAATCCCTTGAAGACTCCATGAATGGAAGACGACAGAGAGGAATTGGCATTTAGTAAGGGGGGGAAGTGGACAAGCTGGTTTGTAGCCTTGGAAAGATATTCCAAGATGGACTGTATGACTAACATTTTTGTTCACTCTTCAGTGGCCTACTTATGTCTCTCTCCCTTGTCCCCAGCAAGATTAGAATGGGAGTGGTTTTTTGTTCAAATATTTCAGGTTTGAGCAAATTATGGCTTTTTGTTATAGGCAACACAAGTAACATTTGTAATTCTTATCTTGTTTTCTCTCCCTTGTTCTTTGGTTTCTAAATGCTTTTCAGTCATCCATTCCAAGGTCAATATTCAGTTTCAGATGTAAAATTAAGATTATCACAGTAAGTACCATTTCTGAATATGCTTATGTTGCTTTATTAAATTTGTGGGCTGACTTCTAGTTTCAGCTGGGGCTCTGTACTCTAGGAAGAAGTGATTGTTATATAAACAGCTACTAGAATCACTCCAGGTCTGATGCTCATATTGTGAAAAACTGAATACTTCTGGACTAGACATCTGGTCATCGCTTTACATTAATGCCTTAACTGATAAAATCAACTCTACACATCTCATGTTCCTTTAAAAAATCACATTTATGATGCTGTATTTTCTTCTTTGCTTAGTTCAGTTCAGAATAGTGAACGGGGCAAGAAGATTGGCAATGCCATGGTTACTACCAGTCGGAATGTTGTACAGACAGGAAGAGCTGTAGGTAAGAAGCCCCACCAGCTCTCAACTGCATATGCATACAGAGTAGCACCTTTTTAATTTCAGAAATCTCTGCAAGCATCTCTAGTAACACTTAAATGCTTGCCCCTCTAGTACTTTGAAGGGGTAACAAGAAGGCAGCTGAGCTACTACACATTGTACAAGTAAGCCAGGAAACCTGCGGTTATCCTCCATCCCAGCCATCAAATGGAGAGCTGGCAAGTGAAAGGAGACGAGGCACCAGCAGTATAGCTCCCCGCCCCCAACTTCGGATTACTATGGGTTTTGCGTTAATATTGGCTAGATGAGCTCAAGAAGTTGGATAAGCCAGCATTTTCACTGAGTTCCCCTCACTACTGCTCCCATCCAACATGGTTTTTGTCCATGTTGGTGCCATGATCTCTAGCAGTCCTTTCCGGTGGTCAAAGACCTTCCTCCCTTTTTCACTGGTGGAAAAGCTGGTTGGATCCAAGCTAACCTGCTCATTTTTTTAAGCAATGAGGTCCAGAACTGCTTGATTCTGTCTTTGACCAAAAAGCCAGCCCTCTTCCCTCGAATTCCACTGCTATTCCCAACATCGGTAGTCTTCCCTTAATGATGTCCTCCCTGTGCAACTTTTGAGGTGGCTTCTCCACAACCTGCTTTTCCTGGTGGCTTCCCACAATCTGAATCAGCTTGAGAAACACAACTTTACTGTTCTGAGTTGGCTGTTCATAAAGGGTTAATTTAGATCACACATTTGATTTTGAGTCCTGTTTTAAACTGGGAATTATACAGCCGGATTCCAGATGATATAGAATGCATGCAGAAAAATTATCAGACTGCAAAATGTGTTTATTCTTTAGCACAAAGCATGCTAAGCTGTTTCTCTTACCCTCCCCCTTCTTTAATACATACAGGGCAGTCAGTTGGAGGAGCCTTCACAAGTGCAAAGTCAGCTATGTCGTCCTGGCTTTCTGCTCTCACTCAGTCACCCCAGGGCCTTGGAGAATAGCTGTTCTGGAGTGGGCCAATGCTTGTGTTTAGTTTTGAAAGAGAAAATAAATAGCTCTGCTTTAAAAAAATAGAGGGGTTGAAGGATCATGAAGATGAAGAACAGCCTTTCAAGTTGTGTTGCAGGATATTTGCATTTAATGCCTCTTTGTGTTTAAATCTAAGCCTTTGTACAGACAGTAGCAAATAAGCCCTAGTATAGGACAGGTGTTATTTTCCAATATATGCTGTTCTGTGGATGGTGAAGACGTTTCATGTAAATTTTGCTGTATTTTAAAATCCAGCTCAGTCTAGACTCTTTTTACTTGCAACAGCGAACTTGCCTGCAAAGCTAAAATTTCAACATCATGCTTTTTAAACCCCCTTAATCCTGTATGCAGACATGAGTTCCTTCAATTTCAGTGGAACATACTTCCATAATTCTGTGCACAGGACTTAATGCCTGTCAGTAGAATAAAGTGAAAACAAATGAGCAAGAAGTGCTCTGCTACAACTTTTTTAAAAAAATAGCTTTCATTTGATAAGGAAATGTCAGAACAGTTCATGCACCAGCTTTTTTTCTTTCAAAAACACAGCCAGTAAACATTCCCTTTTAAAAAATTCAATTTAAAATGGACTAAAAAGCTGACTGAAATGTATAGCTGTCATATATTCAAAGAGACTCTCTACTTCATTTGTAAGAGCTGGTTCTTTGACAAACTACTTTTGGTCAGTTACAAGTGCACCTTCTGTTAATGATGTGTACACATCTTAGTTCTTCCTTTGTCTTATAACTGGGGATGCTGTTTAATCTCATGTTCCTTTCCCCTTCTTCTGAGTTTCTCCAATGTAGGTGTCGGGAAACTTTCACCAGTGAAAACCTATAAGTACCTACCTCTCTAGTAAAATTAGACTCTGCAGGGGAGAGTCAGAAGTGCTGCTGTTTCCTTTGTTCCTAGCTGCTGTAGATCCATGTGTGAATTAGCAAGGACTTGCAAAATAGTTATTGTACTTACGACAGAAGCATAGGCAAGATCATACATATATGCTAAGCTTATATATACTGAGCTTAGTACGGGCCAGACAGGGCATGATTACAGCATGATTGAGATTTACCCAAGAAAAATAAAGTTATAAGGATGCCCCACCTGTCCCATTTTTTATTTGCATCTTTCACATTCCCTCCTTGCTCACCTCCCTTTCAAACCTTGAGATAGCCAAATTTAGAAGAGCTTGTAGGGGTTTCAGTATGGGAACCAGCCTAACCATTTCTGGGCTGCCTCTTGAAAAGTGAATATTCTTAATACTGAAAAACGTGTGGGCCTGATACTGATAGATAACTATTTGTACTAGTTTGTAGGGGTTGATGGGCATTTTACACAAGATGACTTTCATCAAATGATTAGTGATATTATATTGTGAATCTACTTCATACAAAATAAAAAAATAGGGGCAAGCTATACAATACTGCCAAATGCACATGACAAGCCATGCATGTAGCCTTCAAACCATTTGTGTGTATTACATTATGGGTACAACACAGCACAGGTGGCAAAAATATTCTCCATCTGCCTCTCAAGTAGCTTCCTGTAGACAGTTCTGATTGTAATTGCTCCTTTCAGGCCTCCGCCCCCAATTGCTGGATCTCAAAACATCTTGTATTCCACTAAATTAAAACCTTAAAGGTGCTAATAGTATAAAGTACTCAAATACGGTTCAGGTCTCATGCTACATGTTCAGTCTGCTTACCTTGTATATTTTATCCATGAAGTTCTAACACTTTACTGAAATTTTAGACAGAACTGGGGACCATGACAGGATAAACTAGAGCATGTAGAATCGTATCACCTTCTGCCTTGTCACCTTTCATAAAGCTGTTTTAGAAATATTAGGCTGCAGAATCCTTAGACATAAGATGGGGCTAAAGGTAAACATCTTCATTGAATTTTTAAAGTGACAATTCATTATAAACATAGTATATGCACTTGTTAATAGTAACACTATCTTGGAATAAAAGTTCAGTATTTCTCTCTAGTTAAACAATGATACCTGTTTTAGCACAAAATTGGGCAGTATTTGTGTAATTAAGTGTCAATTCAGGTTAGAAAAAACGTTTAGTCAAGTAATATTCATTCTGATTAGATATCAAAGTGGAAGAATTTGTTGTCTTATTGCTGGGTGCACAACAGTAGTTAAGCACTTCCAACACAGTTAATAAACATTTAACTTGTCAGCTGCACTTAAATACATGGATTTGTGGAACAGCGTACAGGTGTATCCCCAAAATAAATTGATATGCTGTGGACAGTCTAAAACAAGCTCACTGTACATGCAGAAAGGGGTCACTCACATTTTATATGAATCTGTGTTCTAGTCATTAACTTCTCATTTGGGACACAGGCATATAAGACATTGATCCCAAACTCTTACAAAAACCTTTAAAACCTGTTCTTTAACCAAAAGATTCACTCTCAGAAGAGAGTGTTACAAGAAGCTTTATCTGATGCATCTCAAAGAGGTCTATAAAATTATGTATGGTATGGAGTGAGTGGACAGGGAGAAGCTTTTCTCCCTCCCAATACTACAACCAGGGCTCATACACCAAAGCTGGTGGAGGTTTCAGGTCAGACAAAAGGAAGTACAGTGCATTTAAAAGGAGGGTGGACACATTCAGAGGAAAGGGCATGATGGCTATCTACTCCCTCCACTACTAGAGGCAGTATGCCTCTTTAAATAAGTTTGGTTTAGTGAGCCATTTTGATGGTTAAGAGTGCAGTACTCTAATCTGGAGAACTGGGTTTGATTCCCTACTCCTCCACTTGAAGCTAGGGTGACCTTGGGTCAGTCACAGCTTCTAGGAGCTCTCTCAGCCCCACCTCACCTCACCAGGTGTTTTGTTGTGGGATAACATACTTTGTAAACCGCTCTGAGTGGCCATTAAGTTGTCCTGAAGGGTGGCATATAAACCAAATGTTGTTATTTATTATTATTAAACCAGTTTCTGGGGAGCACAACCAGGAGACTGCTGTTGCAGTAATCATGCTTATAGGCTTCCTCAAGGCAGCTGGTTGGTCACTGAAGAGACAGCTGAACTAGATAGAACTTCGGCCTGACGCAGCATGGCTCTGCCTATGGTCTTAAATGAAAACTCAAGTTTGTAGGCACTGGCCTTCAGGAACCTGACAAAATAATGCAGTTCTTAAACTTCTAATCTTGTTCATTCATTATTTTACAGTGCTTTTTCAAAGCTAGCATAACCCTTTCATAACTGGAAGCTCTTACTTCCATAAAACATGCATGTGATTTGAGACCTGATTAGACACTCTATCAAGCACTTCAGCATTGTATAAATATTGAGTATTAGCACCTGATTCCATACATCAGCATCTGCTTCTGAACCCTCTATGTCAAATTACAGATTATAGAGCCTGCTCTACATAAGGTACCCCACACAGTAGTAGAAATATAGCTCAGGAACTTTGTGAACAATCCCAAGCAGCAAATTTACTCTCTCTCTCACACACACCCCAAAACAGAGTTACAACAAGCCTAATTGGGCAAAGGTCTTGCTTCACAAGTAAGCACTGAGGATGCAATGCACTGGAAGGAATGCCAGCAAATTGCTTAGCACTACATGAAGGCTCTTACAGAGATACTGTGTTAACAAACTTCTCATCATGCCGAATGTTTAAGATCAGCCTGTTACAAAGTATTAAGTTAAAAACACACATGCTTCTATACAGGGTTATCTATTTACATGCTCAAATAAATTGGGGCATCCAAAAAACAAACTGGGTGATTAA
The DNA here is from genome assembly GCF_028583425.1 of Eublepharis macularius. NCBI lineage: Eukaryota > Metazoa > Chordata > Lepidosauria > Squamata > Eublepharidae > Eublepharis > Eublepharis macularius. Next base: position 27,848,581 of record NC_072800.1, on the reverse strand, counting down.
AATCAAGCATTCAGCAGTATGTACATTAATATAATACAGAAAGAGCTGAAATCTCTCCTCCCATTAACATGAGATTGACCAATTTCTATTTTCTTATATATTTAGTAGACAATACAAGGCTAATTTGCCAAGCATGTATTATTTTTATTATAATGCGATAAATGTTTCTTCTGTCTGATCTTTGCAGCCATCAACCTGCCAGGTTTATAAGTTTCAATATCACATCTACTGTCAATGTGCAAAGAAGTTACTGTAAAAGACTATGAATGCTGCTGTATATTTTGTTATAAAGAAAATAAACAGATTGTTCTTGTTTTGCTTGAATTCCATGTTACTGGGCACTGAGCAAGTATTTCTTGGAAGAAGTACAAGTACTAGCTGGATGTGACATGGTAATTCTTGGGGTGTCATCAGGAATAAGCTTTAGGCTAGCAATTCTATTCCATTTTGCTCACCCCAAGATACAAATAAACTATTGAATTAGAATAGAGGCTTTCAGCCTGGCTTTCTCTTATATTAAAGAGGTATATTAACTCAGGCCTTCCTTCACCAATGGCCTAAAACTAGTTTCAAGAGAGGGAGAAAAGACGTAACTCCAGTATCTGTACACTTGCAGCTTTTTGAAATAGGAAAAATAAGCAGACCTTTGACTATTCTCTTGAAGAAAATTTGAGTCCCCAAATCATTTGTTTCTTAATACACATTTATCTTTACGCAGTACTTAAGCTTTCCACTTAAAACTACGTGTCAAATTAATATCCAAAACAAATATACTGAATTTAAAATTGCCAGTTGTCTACCTTCACACATCCCAAAACTGTAGCCATTAGGCTAGTCCTACAAAATGTTCCACTACCCAACACTGAAGAATCTTGCTTTTGTCCCAGCTCCCCCAAGCCCAACTTCTGTTACTACTTCATGTATACTACTTACAATAAATGTGAGTCTACAGGATAAGGACAGCATACTCACTTGCAGGCCAAATTAATCGGTGGTCTAAATACCAACTGCCCAAACTAATAGCCAGCAATGAAACTTTCCCTCTTATATGCCTGTTAATGTCTCCTATGAAGTTGTTTCAGTTTACACACAAAAAAAGGTGTTCCTGTTCCAGTAATTTGCTTCATGTATACAGGGCCTCACAGAAACGATCTTCAAACACGCATTCACTTTTTTGTTGTATATACTGTCTTAATTACAAGTTCAAAAGGTTTTACTTTAATATTTATACAGCAGACAATCCTGTTCCAAGTAATTCAGTCATAGCTGCATATAAGAGATCCCACCCACCCCAGTTCTTTCAGGAATAACTTGCTCATGTAACATCAAGGCCATAAATTAACTCCCTCTGCAAGTTACAACAATAAAGCAAGTTACAAACAATATTTTAAAAGTGAGTTAAAGAAAATAATTACCACAGAATGTTTAATATTAGACAATTTAAAAGAAAAATGCTCAACAAGACCAGTAGAAGCATCTATTGACAGAAGAAAGCTGAATGATAATAGAAAGTGAATCTTTTAATATTTCAGCTGTTTGCCTGGGATTCAGAAACAGGGATAAAGAAAATCCCCCATACAGTGGGTTGCAACCAGTGGACTTTTCTGCTGAGAAACGGGGAAGGACACATCCTCTTTGATCACCTATATAGGCTACACAGAGAATCGTGAAGCTTTCATGGGTGGTGGTGGGGGGGTAGTTTTCATGGAAGAAAACTAGCGATTGAGTGAAAAAGCTGGGTGGATCCCACCCATCTTCTCTTCTCACTCTCCTCAATGAAAGCTTGTTATTGCAGAAACAAACAAGCCAACAGAAAACCCTGATCACACAATAAAGGTCAGAGTAGTAATCATTAGAAGTTTGCAATGACAGTATAAAAACGGAGTCCTAGTCTGAGCAAAAATTGCTCAAATGCCTAACAAGAATTTGGCTTCTGAATTTATTCACAGCTGCCTCTGACCATACATTCTGTTAACTCTTTCCATCTCAAGAAGGGGTATCCCCCCCACACACTGCATAAAAAGATCTACTCATAATTTCTAGTCCATAAAAGTTCATTCAACAACATGTGAATGTCTTTAAGGCGGCACAAAACAGTTTTTGCTGAAGCAAACTAATATAACTATTCCTCTGGAATCTTAGCTTCAATGAGAGCCCCAAAATTAAAAGCAGGAACAGCAAGAAGCACAAGTAGCTCATTGTTCTTCTTACCTCTTAGAACAGAACAGCATCTAACTAGTTTGGAGACAGGTTGTATATATCAGCAGAGCAGAAATACGGCAAGTTCTATTTTAGCTGATATAGAAGCACATGGAAGAGGAAGCATGTAGCATGCTCCCTTTCTGTTATCCCCACTTCTCTACATGGGTGAAGCTAACCATCATATTAAATGCCACTACTTTATTAGATAATGCAAGGTTTGAAGGTCTGTGAGATTCAGAGAACAGATATGCCTTCTAAATTGAATCAGATACTACTGTTTCCAACATAAAGATATAGTTATATACAGAGTAAACACACTTTGATTCTGTTTTTTTAATAAATTAATATCATTCAAAATACAGTGCCAGAACATGATGCAGCTGAACATGCTAGTATGATCCATCATGAAGCACCTGTGCTCATGTAATATTGGTGGCACCCAGCTACTGCTAGTGGTTCCTGGGATTAATGCCAGAGCAGCACTAGTCAACTGCTCTCTTGCGCAGAAGGGTACAGAGTATTCCTGAACATTCTGCTCCCCTCCCCCGCAAAAGAAAAACACAAAAACAGCTAAGGGGTATCTCTACACACAGTCACTCTACAGTAATGCTTGTTATTAAATTAACAAAAAAGACCTGGTTAATCCATTATACATCTGAATGGGATGGGGGGAACATAAGCAGCAGGAAATAATATGCATGAGCCAATGTTTCTGAAATACAGAATGTGGAGTCATTTACTGATCCAAAACTCCACAGAGACCCGCACTAGGAGGGGCTGGCAATTCTTGCAAGCCCAGCAATGTAAGTTCACACCTGGTAAACTACCAGCTGCTCGGAAGACCTGTATTCTAAATAGACAGGTATAAGTTAGTGAAAATACATGCACCTAATAATAATACAGCTTGACTGAACCCGCAGTCATTTTGCCCTGCATGTCACTGTAAAATGGAAGATCTACCCTTCCTACCACAGGTAGATCCATTGGATTTGTTTCTTCTTTTACATGGCATTATTATACCAACACAGCTGTTGTATATTAAGTGCAGCACATCCCATTAGGCCACACTGAATCTACTGTAACTAGCACATACAAAGATTTCCAGAACTCAATCATATACAACTGGAAGATACTTTCAGAGCAATTGACATATCATCCTAAAAACAGATGCAGCTTTTGTGAACATTTCCTGAACTAAATGCCTTCACAGGACTAAATGTTTAGACAATAAGCAGATGCTTTAAGCTTGTAATATACATAGGCTTGGATCCAGCAACACACAAGCAGAAACACAAACAGCACAGTTCCACTTGCACAAAATCTTGTGCAACACTTAGAACTTTCGATATATATAGGGCCCAGAAACTGGTTGCACAACGTCTTGCACAAGCAGAAATGCAAAGGACGACACAGGAAGTGTGACTTGCCAAGCAGCTACCATGTTTTTTTTCCCTTGCATTTCTTCTTGCACAAGCGCTCTATCTAGCACAAGTGAAAATTTTGAGCTGGATCCAACCCATAGAGATCCCATCAGTGGGATTGTTTTAGATTATGGAAGCATACCTGCTTGAAAATTTCACTGATTTACACTCAATGGCCACAAATGTTATATAGGGCATACATACAAGACAGTCTTTTTTTTAGTTTCCAGCTGTTTTTCATATAGAATTTATGATTACCAATTATAAGCATGCAGTCTCTAGATTTTGAGAGCTATACAGGTGGCAATGTAACCATCTCTCCGTGCAGCTCAAATTCATCAGCTCCATCTGGTGGAAAGAGATATGGTGGAGGCTTCCATGGAGATTCTTCAAGGCAAGATGGGTACAGTTTTCCCACAGTGCATCGAAAGTCTTTCCCTAGGTCCCATAGCACCCGCTCAGAAATATGTTGCCGCAAGAACCACCGGTCAAGATCCATATCGTACTGATAGGTGGCATACTTGGCTCTCTCATTCATGTGGGTTTCTCGTATGAACACACACAAAGAGTTTGAGATTACAACAGCTCTAACGCAGGGGTCAGAATACCGCTTGGCAGGAATATTGGCTGCCATTCGCCATTCATTTTTATTCACATCATAGACTTCCACAGTTACGGAAGACCCATCTACAGTGCTAGTTGGGAGTCTTATACCAGAGTTGCTGCCAACATGCAAGCCTCCAATGTAAAATATTTTATCTCCAAAAGCAGCAGCTGAAGCAAAACATCTACTAGTCTGTCTCATAGCCATTTCAACCCAAGCGTCTGATCTAGGGAAGTAACAGTACATCAAATTGTGTGCCATTACATAAATGCAATTATGAACAGCAACTGCCGTACTCCATTGCCATGCACAGGGCAATGGGCTTACCATGGTCCACTCGTCTCTCTCAGTATCATATCTTTCTACAGTTCTCCTGTTGAGCTCTCCACCGACGTTGTCTCCTCCAATTGCATAGATGTGGCCTTCACAGCAAACCAGAGATGGCTTTATGCGAACAAACAGCATTGGACTCTTCGGAAACCAAGTGTTCTGCTGGGCATCAAACCAGTAAAAACAATTCACAGTTCGGAAGGCAACCTGAAGTTTGCTAGTTTTGCTGTGATTGGTTTTTGTGTTTTTCAGTGGAATTTGCCCACCTGCTATATAAATATCATTATCAGGAGTTACAAGTGTTCCAACCTTATGCAAATCAGCAGGAGGGCTGCAGAGCTTGTAAACTTTTTCAGCCTGTGGGCTGTAACATACTGAAGAGTAAAGATTACCAGGATTTTCAGCAGTAGCTTCAATGAAGATCATCATCTCCTCTTTAGTCATTCCGAGCCTTGGCTTAAAAAACTTAGGCATAGATTTATACAAGCCTTGAACCACAACTGACTTATCATTTGGTGGCAAGCCTTGAAACCAAGCTCTCTGTGTTACTTCAGAAAGTGCATCAATTCTTATCTGGCTAAGAACAGACGACAAATACTGTGATCTAGATTCTGTGTTGTACTCCAGCCACAACATAGCAGCTTCACGAACTGTCTCCTCCTTCTCCACATTTAAGTTGTCACTGCTCAGAATATCTACCAGCAGATCATGAGAGAGCTGCATGAAAGCATCTTGATGGTATACAGCTGTAAACTTGTGTTCTACCATCCTCTTAGCACTCTGTTTTAACTCTTCACAGCTGAAAAGGTCAGCAAAACTCAAGAGCCGCACACAGTTCTCTGCATTTATTTTTTTTATTAAGTATTCTCTACACCTCTGTAATACATCTTCTACCTGCAAGGGAGAAAACATTCACATTAGAAGCAAAGTACTGCTTATGTTAAAGTTGGTACAATCTATAAGAACCACAACCATACACTTAACAACAGAAAAGGGAGAAATCTAATACATTCCCTTGGATGTAGTTGTTCCACATTTTATTGAACTTCTGCTTCGCAAGAGCGAAAAGATCAGTTACAGAGTGGAGGCCTCTTCCCACACTGAAGACAAACACATGCTAGGGTTGTTTGCAGCCTAGAACTAAGGAACGAAACAAACTGCCTGCAAACACAGTCTGCCAAGGCAGAACTCGCCCAACTGACAGTATCACTCAATCTCTGAATGATTAAGTATTACAGTTGTACAGTGGTTCTCAAATTGGATAGCAGCTCATAGGTAGATCATAGGGCCCAGATGGAAAAGGAAAAAGGAGGAGGGTGTAGTTCTAAGGAAAATTTGGGTTTCTGCATACTATGTGAAATGGCCATGAAATACATTCTGTTTTCCAGCACTGCTATTTTATAAACAAGCATGATTAAGTTATAAACTTGTTCAGTGCTAACTTATGTGGGATTCCTGTGTTTTATGGGAGGGGAGAGTAGAGCGGAGTTACTTCAAAAGTGGGTCCTGAAAAGCAGAAGTGTAGAAGTAAGCAAAGTGAATTATGAATAGTAAAGTTCATATGTGGATTGCAGGTTGAGAACCACAAGTGTAAATTGGGTATTAACATATTTTCTTAGAATCTAAAAGCCAGTCTAAAAATTTAGGAGCCAGACTCATTTTTCAGCATTCATGGTTTTATATTTTAATGACCGAATATTCTCATTATTGCTACCATAGCACTTAATCCTAAACTCTTCATAGTTTCTTGTAATTTTATTAAAACTAAAACAAATGTGTTGTAGTGAATAAGTAAATACAGTGACGACCCCAGATGTCATTACCTTAACAAAAAGCTAATCTCGAACCCTAGCCTTACTTCTCTCAAATTTCTCATTCTATTACTACGTTTAAAGGCCCCATTTAGTGGAACAGAAAACAACTGGTTAAGATAAGAATTCATCCACGACCACTTAAAGGCGCAAAATTTTATTACATATGAACCAGCAAAACAAGAACTCCATACACATTTATTTTATCTCACACAACAAAACAAGCAGTTTGCCACCCATCCCGATGGGTTCTTGTACATAGAGGGACTGTGCAATAAAAATGCCACAATGTTTTTACTGAAGTGTTTTAATTACTATGCCGCCTGTTTTATATTTCTATTGTGATCCACTCTGAGCCTGGTTCTCAGAGAGCGTGTAATACAAATAGAACAGCCAGGCTTTGACAGGAGCATGTGCCATATCTGTTGGGCACTTCAGAAATGTTCTGAGGAATCTGTGCAGATCCAGGGGTCTCTGGAGGTGGATCATTAATATGACCCCCCCAATGGTTCCAGAGTCTCTACTGTCTAAATCTAACCAAAGTAATAGTGGTGGATCCATGGCCAAGAAATTATAGAAACTTCATTTCCAAACATTTAGTATTTATCCAGGACAGAAAAATCAAATGTGTCTAGCTACATGCACGGTGAACAGGACGGTTTAGAACAGCAGCACAGTTGTCATGGCAGCCATGAAACCCTGAGCTCCCCAAGATAAGGAAAGCATCAGCATTGATTTTGAAAGCCATGGACTAACAAACTTCAGGATTCTCAACACCAGATCCATAACCGCCTCTAATAGATCAAATAGAAAAAGTGTTGCTACCCCAAGAACCCTGATACAACAAAGAAACATCCATTTTCCTCCACCTCTACTCCACCCAACCAGGACTCAGTACCAGGTTAGTTTTTCATCCAGAAGTAGGCTTAGCGTGATTGACATTTTACCAAGGACTGATCTGGCACTGAGCAAAAACAACTGTTTCAGGCCCTATGGCATCCAGACGACTATCAGGATGAAGATGGTTGGAGGATCAGAAAAAGAGAAAGGTCCTATTGTCTGATCTCATTCTCTTTATCTGGTCCATCCTTCTATCAACATATCCCTTCTATCTGTAATCACTTCCTCCCCAAAATCATTAATATTGATAGCATTAGTAATAAAAGTGTTACATGCCAATTCTAAAAGGAGTTCGCGTAGGTTTTTAAAGTCTCCCTTCCTTGTCAGACAGCTTATAATTACACCCTTAACATGAAACATGCAAATACTTCTATGGCAATGTATATTAATATTCCTCAGGATATTTTTCATCTCTATCTTCAAAATGCACAAACTGTCTTGAAAACAAAATTTGTTTATACATTTAATTTAAGTTCAATCATTACATAGTTTAGATGTAAATTCTGGACAATATACATTCTAGAAAAATTATAGAGAATTCCTACCTGTAAGAAACAGGCTGTTTCATAAAGCTGTTCAACTGTTGTGTCATTTATTGCCAAATTACCCGTGTAAGCATAAGTTATGATGATTTGTAAAGTGGCTGCATCCACATTCCTCAGATGGATATGGGTTTGTTTGCTTTCACTCAATCCGCTCATGAACATAGCCCTGAGAAATAAACACAAAAACATTAACTTAACCAGTTTCTAGCTTCTGTTGCAAATTTTCCAGCCCTTTTCAAGATTAGAATGCCCTTCCTCCTTTCCACTTGAAAGATGGTTTGTAAAGGAGCACCAATCACACAGTTTTGTTTAGAAGTAGGTGGACCATATCCACTTAATCATAGGTAAATTCATATAAAGAAATTATCTGATCCCCAGATTGGCTTTCCATGTGGCAGAATATAAAACATCTGACTGCTGACCCTTCAGGAAGTCAGAGCAAGAGCCACAGAACTAGTCTGGAAAGCCTAGCTGTGGCCATGGGTGGTGTGTGCCTTTCACTAAAAAACCCCAGGCGCCAAAGGAGACCAAGAAGTCCTACTCTGGCAACATTTAGAGCCGACATAGTTCTGTTTCCCTTCTGCAGTCTTTGGTAGGGATAGGTGTAGTTTCTGCCCAACAGCTGGCAGCACTGAATCAGTTTTGGTATTTACTTCTAGACTGTGGGTGCTAGCCAGTCAACACCTTGAACACATGGAGACACTTTACCACCCCAAACATGCTAGATTTAGCCTTTGGTTCTGGTTAAAAAAAAAAAACCCTGACACCTAAATACCGCATATGCACTTAACAAAGCACTCAAATTCAAGAGCATTTACTAGTAAAATACAAGCATCTTATAATAGTTGTTCTGCTCATTTGAGGAAATCACATTTATTTACCTTCCAAGTAAGTTTAACTCCCCTTTCAAGTAGTCACTGTATATCTATGCCCTAGGGACAGCAAGACAGTTAATTTTGCTTATTTCCTGAAGTACTTGATTATTAAAGTTACCACTTCCAAGATAGCTGCGGTGAAATAATTTTGTTCTGGGATGGTGTCTATTTTTTTAGATGACCTGTAAGTTGCCAATATTTTCTGATACTCCCAGGATAATGGCAAGCAATGCTGGGTCACGGATACTGCGTTCATTTCATTTAACCATACCAGAAAATTTCAAATAGTTAGAAATCAGGAAGCAAAACATGTGGGGGAAACATGTGCATCCTAGCACTCTCTATCCCATTTCAGAGATCTCTACACCCTTGAGTTCATCCTTAGTGGCATGGTGATCTCAATTACATCTTATTTGACCTAATGAACTGCTTGCAAGGCACCCTCCCCAATCACTATACTACTTAAGTTAAATAGGAAGCACGCTAATCTCCCTAACCCAAAGACTGAAAATCTTCAACATTAATGGGATCCATCCCCTATTTTATTGATTTTATTTAAATAGCTATACCCTGCCTTATCTTCACAAGCTCAAGGTAGCTAGCATGAGTTCATATAATTTTACTTTTTGGGTCCCGCCCCTCTAACACCACCATAAAACAATAGCTATCTGTTTCTTTTCCCTTAGATATACTTGCCATCAACCCTAGAGCAACAATGAGCAACAACTTTAGATCTTACCCCCACTAAACAGACTTCCTTCCATAACAACCCTGGCCCCACAAAATAGAAAGCTGCCTGCATAAAATAGCAATACCAGAAAGCCACATTCTTATAATACAACTTTCCTCCTTCCAGCACAGTGCTCCTATGGTCCTTCAAGTGGTTTGAGCTGTGCATGCTGATCTAGTCTTCCCATGTTAAAATGTATTTTAGTCCTTCATTTTAAAGTTATCATCAGAACCAACAACAAAACTATGCTATACATTGAGGTTTTAAACGTTTCAGTAGCAGCATTATTTAACACATTTTTTCATGAGAAAAACAATGCTTTAAGCACATACCTGAAATAAGAGCTACATGTAGCAAGAACCATCTTATGGCATGGGAATTCAGTGCCCTCAACAATTAAAACTATGTCAGTTAGTAATTGTTGTTCATAGAACAGCTTTAACTGCTCCAGTAAAGATACAGCATATTCCGTATTGATCTGCCTTTCTTCCTGGGTAGACATGACTATGTTCCATTAATATTTCCAGGATCAGATTAGAGAAGCCACTTTATTTTGGCAGGCCAGATCAAGCAACCATTTCTTGAAAAACTGAAGAGACTACAGGGGATCCTTTACAAGCTTTATTAAGACATTTATCAATTGTGGACTAAACTGCTGAATCAAGAATGCTTCAGACTTTGACCCACTCCCAGGTCACAGTATGCTTATTTGGTGTCCATGTGTTCTCCTGAGACTTTCAAGAACGACTGCCAAACTTTTCGTGAGCTTTCCAGTGATGTAGCACATTGGCAAACAAATGCAATTTGCGAGGTAGGTTTTCTTGAAACATCTCTCAACCAGAGGCTCCACTTGTAAAACTAGAAGGAAAATTACAGTGTCAGTATTTTTCTAAGCCTGTTTTTCATAGCAGTTCCGTCTAAAATGCTGTTTAGTAAACAATTCAAAATGTTTATCAAGCAATTTTAACCGGAAAATAGGTGCAAAAATTAAGATTACATAAATTCAATACTGTCTTTTTACCACTACAACACATTAAGAATGCCTGTGACTAGAGAGAAAAGGCTGGCTAAGAGTACTGGTGCCGAAACGTTACAGAAATATATTCAGAACTATGACTGACCGTTCTTGCTTCTATGCCTATATTGTAAACGTCTCCTGTATAACCCCAAATATGGTTAAAAGTATCTGCCTCTCCCTAGATTAAGCAACATGAATACTGTCCTGCTCCACTTTAGTACATTTATTTATGTGGGGGTTTTTAATCCTGACTGTCTCAGGATTAAAGCATCAGGGCAGTTTAAGAAGCTGCTGAAGCTAGCATCAGGACATTAAAATCAAAAACTTCAGAAAACTTAACACGTCAGCAGACTACCACCATATCCTCTTCAGACATAATCTGCCATTCCACTTAAGACACAAAGGCCTACCTAAGGACAATCTTGCACTGCCTGCAGAATTGGGTCAACAGATTTGTATTAGATCAAATGTTCCTTCAAGCAGGTAAGTTCTCCCAACACTATGGACAATCTTTCTTGAAGGGTTATCAAAAGAATGAGTAACAGATGAAATGATTCAGCCCTGCGGAACACCACAAGGTAGATTTCATGCCTCAGATCTTGGTGATATAGATGTCAAATATTTTGCTACTGCTCGTTATACTGCAATGTACAAGATAAAGTGGCAAACATAATGTGAACATCAGAGAACTATTTCAAATCTGACCAATTATGTTGCAATTACTCAATATTATGGACCTAAAAAAAGAAAGAAAAACAGCCTATCAATCATTTTCCGCATGTAATCCCAATTCCATACCTTGGAAAGCTGTTCCTACATCTTAAATCGTCAGTGACATACACCTAGTCACTCTTTTCCTTGAATAGCCTCGAGATACATGTTTTCTGTTCCTTTATATAACTAGTTATATATATATGTTTTCTTGTTCCTTTATATAACTACTCATCTTACTATATAATTGAGTAAGCGTGTTTCAGACAACTCACTTTATACCCTGGTGCGCCACCAGAGGGCGCTGCCGCAGAGGAAAGCCCAAGAAACTCACCATATAGCTCCAGAAAACATGCTGTGGTGGGAAGCCCAGGCAGGGAACAGGAGCAGAACAGGTGGCAATGCCCTCGCTACGCCTTAACCTGTCTTGTATTAGGTACGGAGCAGGTGGCAATGCCCACCCCCCACCTTAACCCAGCTGATATTAGGAGTGGAGCAGGTAGCAATGCCCACCACCACCTTAACCCAGCTGGTATTAGTACTGGAGCAGGTGGCAATGCCTGCCTCCTTCAGCCAGTGGGTATGAGGAGTGGAGCAGGTGGCAATGCACACCCCCTGCCTTAACCCAGCTGGTATTTGGAGCGGAGCAAGTGACAATGCCCGCTCCAGCCTTAAACCAGCTGGTATTAGGAGCAGATCAGGTAGCAATGACCACCCACTGCATTAACCCAGCTGATATTAGGAACAGAGCAGGTGGCAATAAACGCCCACCTTCAGCCAGCTGGGATCAGAAGCGGAGCAGGTGGCAATGCCCAGTCTTTGCTTTAACCCAACTATTATTAGGAGCGGAGCAGGTGGCAATGCCACCCCCCACACCTTAACCCAGCTGATATTAGGAGCACAGCAGGTGGCAATGCCCTCCCCTCTTTCACCCAGCTGGGATCAGGAGCAGAGCAGGTAGATATGCCCACTCTCCTCCTTAAACCAGCCAGTATTAGGAGAGGAGCAGGTGGCAATGCCTACCTCCTGCCTTAACACAGCCGGTAATAGGAGCAGAGCAGGTGGCATTGCCCACCCTCACCTTAACCCAATTGGTATTAGGAATGGAGCAGGTGGCAATGCCCACCATCCTTCAGACAGCTGGTATTAGGAGCGGAGCATGTGGCAATTCCCATTCCTTGGCTTAACCCAGCTGGTATTAAGGAGTGAAGGAGGTGGCAATTCCCACCCCCAGCCTTATCACAACTGGCATTAGGAGCAGAGAGGTGGCAATGCGCACCCCCCACCTCAACCCAGCTGGTATTCGGAGCGGAGGAGGTGGCAATGCCCACCCCCCACCTTGACCCAGCTGATATGAGGAACAGAGCAATTGGCAATGCACACCCCCTGCCTTAACTCAGCTGGTATTAGGAGCAGAGCAGGTAGCAATGCTCACCCCCTCCTTATCACTACTGGCATTAGTAGCAGAGCAGGTGGCAATGCTCACCCTCCGCCTTAACCCCAGTTGGTATTAGGAGCAGAGCAGATGACAATGCCTGCCCCCTTCACCCAGCTGGGATCAGAAGTGGAGCAGGTGCCAATGCCTGCCCAGCATCTTCATGTGGGTGGAATCAGGCAAGAGCTGGAAGCAATTCCCTTCTTCCCTTCACCCAGCTGGGACAAGAAGTGGAGCAGGTGGCAATGCCTGCCCCCTTCAACCTACTGGAATAAGGCACTGAGCAGGCAGCAATGCCCACCCCATCCTCACCCTGTTGAAATCACGAGCCAAGCAGGCAGCAATCTCTGCCTCCCTTCAACCTGCCGGAATCAGGAGCAGTGAAGGTGGCAATGCTTGCACCCCCTTCCCCCAGATGGGATGAGGAGCGGAGCATGTAGCACAGCCCACCACCAACCTTTGTCTGTTGGGATCAGGTGAGGAGTAGGAGGTCTTCCCTTCACCCAGCAGGGAACAGGTGGCAATGCCTACCCCCCTTCACCCTGTAATCAGGCATAGAGCAGAAGGTAATGCCCATTTTCCTTTCATCCAGCTAGGATCAGGAGTGGAGCAGGTGGCAATGCCTGCCCCCCTTTTACCCGGCCTGTATCAGACGTGCAGCAGGTAGCAAAGCCCACCATCCCTTCATGTTGCTGAGATCAGGTATGGAGCAGGTGGCAATGCCCACCCCCCTGCTTCACCGGCCGGGATCTGTGAGGGATGAGGAGGGAATGCCTGCCTGCCCACTCTCCCCTTTCTAGAGCCCGTTGTATTTTTTACCACAACGGGCTTTATTTCTAGTAAGCATACAAGAGAAGTGCATGCTTTATTGTATTTAAATGTTATATTTAAAGCTTTATGCAGACTTTTTAGAGGATTGAAACTTGTAAAAAGCTACATCACTATAACAAGAGTGGAAGCTCTTGAGTTCTCCAATCCTTTTATCATGTTGGATGCAGAACAAGGAAAGAAAAAAGCTATTTTCAGCAATGATGTTCTCTTATTTGCATCTGGTGCAGGATGTAGTGTACGCTTGATTTGATTAATTGGTTCTGTACAGAGCTAATATACTGTTACAGCATAGCCTTCTAGGATGAATGGGAAAAAGTCACACTCTATCTGAAAGCATAAAATACCATTTTCCCTTCATCTCAGAAGGCTAAAGTGCAACTTGATACTACTGTCACACAGCACAATAAAATATTATCACTTAAACATTAACATGCTTCCCATCTACTTCACATACCATCAGCTCTACCACTGATCTTTAAGAACCATTAACATGTTAAAGTGCTCTGACATCAGTCTTGCGTGCAGACGATCAACAGTAAAGCCAGCATTGACAAGCACGTTCCTCAAGCACAATGAACCTGGAATACACAGACAACCCTTTGTCAGTTTTCTAAACCTGGAAAATTCATTCAATGGTTACAGCAATATGTAAATGAGAAACACATCCTTATTGCTTAAGCATTCAATATCTTACATCCTAACCCAGAACAGTCATATGTGAAGAACTATGGTGATCCATTCTCTTTAAAACAGCAGCAGGAGAATCGTACCATGTGAAGAAAAGTTAAACAAACTAGGATCCAACACGGCTCATTTTTAAGATCTCTAATGTGAGGAAAGCAGTTTTATGACAATTATGAATTGCTGTAACTGACAACACACTATCAAATTACACAAAAACCTGGTTTTAAAGTCCTACAAATGACATGTTGTCCACTGTTCTAATGACAGTAAACAGCCATGATCTCATACCACTATAAAGTTGAAGGACCAAATGTTCTAATATTAAAGTTGATTACTCTTCCTCCAATAATTAATTCAGCATACCAAATGCATCTTCATAACTCAAAAAATAAGGGAAAAATTAAGAGCAACAACAATAGGACTTCTACTATACAGCCTGACTCCTAAACTAGAACAAACTGGAAGCAGCCAAGCTGTTAGACCAAGTTATGCCACACCATTTCTTCCCCCTCTTCACCTCTCATACATCCCTACCTTGTTTTACGCAACCCATTATGGACAAAAAGAGAAGCCCTTTGCTTTCAGTTTTTCATTTCCTGATCAGGATGCTTAAAGTCCTAAACCAGGAGGAATAGCCACCATATTTACCTGAAAGAATCACTAGGTTTTCGCCCCAGCAGTGCTCTCAAAACACACGAGGGGAGGGGGGGTTTCACTTAAATTCACATTCAAGTTATGAGAATGTACTGTAATAAAGAACTTTGCATATAACCTTTTAAAGGGGGCTATTTTCCTTTTAGGTAAAATATAGTGTTCACAAGGGGAACAACAGCTGAGCTCATGCACAAAAAGAAGCCCTCCTTGTCAGTTACCCAATTCATTCTTAACTAATTTTATCCAAAAGTTTAATTGAGGATTCTTCCATACCTAAGAGACCGAGTTTTTTATTTACTTCATTTGTATCTCACCTTTCTCTACAAAGAGAACCCAAAGCAACTTACATAGTTCTCCACTCCGTTTTATCCTCCCTGTGAGGTAAGTAAGTCTGAGAAGGCCCAAGGTCATGCAGCAAACTTCCATAGCAGAGCAGAGATTCGAACTTGGGTATCCCAGATCCTAGCCCAACACTCTAACCTCTACAGCACCCTGGCTTTCTAACTAGTCTTAATGTCAACTCCCAATCACTGCAGATAAGTTAGTCAACAGCATCTTGACTACTTGTACCCAAAATGTTACATTTTGAGCAATCTCCAGTCCTGAGAGCCTTGCCTGTACAACAATCTAACAACTCTTCCTTTGAGACACAAAGATAGAAGCAGATGGAAGCAGGTGATCTGCCCACTGTTCTCAAACATCGTAAGACAACATGAGTTTTATTCACATTGTAATGGTGTAGTTTCTACCTAAAGTGAAATAACTCCACAGTAGGTCCACAAATTAGTGTCTGGTGAGTGCTTTTTCTCATGATGAAATATACTAATCACGACTTTACATCTCTAGTTAGTTTCCTTGAGAGAGAAAAAAGATTATTCGCCTCACCCTCCAGGGCGATAAATACTATCTTTTACCCACTAGGAGGCTATCCTGCCATAACCTTATCTGATTTCCTTCTCAAGGTGCTGGGAATGTTTTCTAATTACAGCCCTATAAAAAGCCGCAACATGAACATCTGTAACAGTTTCAGGTAGGTAGCTGCATTGATGCGCACCAGAACAGCAGCAATTCAGTTCAATGGCACCTCAGAGACCAACAAGATTTTCCAGGTGTAAGTTTTAGCCAGCCAGAGTTCCCTCCCTCCTTCTGCCGTGTCTGAAGAAGGGGGCTCCGACACTCGAAAACTTACACCCGGAAAATCTTGTTGGTCTGAGATGCCACTGGACTCAAACCTTGCTATCCAAAACAGCTCCCCTCCACCAGCTCCCCCCACCCCGTGCCTATAGACGACTGCGGCTGCAATGCAGCCCTTTACCTGAACTAGAGATGGAGGCAGGCCAGGCACGACATCATTTATTAGATGTCTGCTCCCCTCCGCATCTCTCTCTCTGCATCCCAAATATCACCTCCTCCACCCGCAGAGCATCAGCGCCTTCCGACTGCACTCAGCCGCACTACGGCTGCCAGGGTCGGGGGGGGGGGGGTCGCCTGGCTGCAGGGCTACCAAGCGCCCCGCTCCAGCACCGCCGCTTGGGGGGGGGGGGGCTCCGCAATGGTCGCACTAGGCCTACCAAGGCAGCCCCCGAGAAGGGCAGCCTTCCACCCGCCCTCCCACGGCGGCCCCACCTCGGCCCTCAGGACGCTGCAGGGGAGCCGGTACGCTCCCCTGGCAGAGCCAGGCCGCTTCCCTCCTCCACCTCCCCAGGGGCCGCACCCAGGCAGTGGGGAAGGCAACGACGCCTCTTCCCTCGGCTGTTTCCCCTCAAAGGCGCCGCCGCCGCCTCCCCTCACGGGGGGCAAAGGCCTTTCCAAGAGACGAAAACTGGGCCGGCCGGCCGGCCGCTTTCGCTCACCTCCACAAGTCGCTGGCCCAGCGCCGCTGCCGCCTCAGCCTCTCCGGAGCCTCCCGGGCGCGGAGAAAGAGCCCCGGCGGAGGGATACACGGAGACTGCGCGCGCTCTCACCTCGCCTTTCCGCCCGCCCCCGACGTCCGTTGAGAAGGAGAGACGGCGCGAGCGCAGACTCCGAGCGGATGTGGGCGGGCGGCAACGGCCGAGAAGATGTGCGCATGTGCAGCACTTCCACCGCTTACCCCCTCCCCCCGCACTTTTGAAAAGGCGTTCGCCCTTCCTTGCGTTTGCGCACGCGCACCTTTGCGAGTCACGAGGGGAAAAAACCTCTCCGTCTGTTACGCGCATCGGCGGCTTAACGTTACAGCGAGAGTGCGGTGGACAGCGGGGAGCTACAGCCTGTGATTCCAGTCTTTCCTCTACCGCGCCCCCTTTTGGGCGAAAGCTGTCACTGCAACGTGAATCTTCTAAGCGTTACCAGAGAAATAAAAGATGGGAGTGAGATTCCGATATAACAAGGGCTGTGTGCTTTTGTACCGCTCTTCTAGACAGACTACTGCCGGCCCAGAGTGGGGGGCCAAAGGCAGTACTGTTATCCGGACAATACATTTGATGAAGTGCGGTGGAGAAAGTTGCCAGGTTTTGAGGGGGGCGCATGTATGTTCTTGACTACTCCGGAACCTGCACAAGAACTGACCACCAGATCGCAAAAGCTTCCTGCTTATTTGTTCGGTTGTTTGTTTGTTTGTTACTTTCGATTTTTATTCCGCCCTCCCTGCACAGGCATGCTCAGGGCGGATTACATCCAGTAAAAACATTCCTACAAAATTTTACATCTTAAAACATTCCTACAAAACTTTACATCTTTAAACTATTTAAAAACAACAACAGTGCAACAATACAATGTAAAATTAAAAATATACAAGATAGCAACACTCAGCTTGTGCGTACTATCCAATTACAAACAATATCTTTATGTTCATGCCACCCATAAACATTTTCCCAAGAAACGTTTCATTTCACATTAATAGAACTCAATTTGTAGTTTTCACTGACTACACATCTGTGCACCTGCTACTTCCATGAAGTCTTTTAGACGGCAGCTTTAAATGTTAAGTATACATTGCATTCAGACACACATAACCGACCTTTGACAATTCAATGGTTTTAGACTGGAGCAATTGTTTAGGATGGCACAGTAAATTAGCTTTAATTGCATGTAATTGAGCATCAGCTACTCAGGTAATTTAAAAATGTGTAAATTAAAGTCATTAGTTTTGAAACTTCAGAAATAGTCAATGAAAAGTTATTGGCAGACTGCACGTAAATTTGAGAATCATTTAGTTGAAAAGAGGCAATGGCTATGCAGAAACTATGTTGTCATAGCTGAACTCACAATGCGATACTAAGCAGAGTTAATAAACTTAAGCGGTGGTGTAATGGATAGAGTGCCGGGTGAGGATCCAGGTTTGAGTCCCCACTTCTGTCACGGAAGCTTGCTGGGTGACCTTGGGCCCATTGCAAACTCTCAATCCAGCCTACCTCACAGGGTTGTTGTTGTGGGAAAATGGAGCAGGGGAGAATGATGTTCTAAGCCACTTTGAATGCCCTGAGTGAGGGAGAAAAGCAGGATATAAATAAAGGATTTAAATAAATAATGCACTATTGCAATTGTTTGCAGCTGGATTTTCCTGTTTCACACAAATGTTTTGAGAACATTTTTATCCCACCTTTCTTCCAAGGACCTCAGGATGGTGTACATTGTTCTCTGCTTACATTGTGTATCCTTAAACCAACCTTGTAGGGTTGATTTGGCTGATGGTGATTGGCTTAAAGTCATTCCAGCTGAGTGGGAATTGCAACAGTTTCTTAGAATATAATCCAACACCCTAGCCAATGCACCACGCTCACACTATAGCATTCTTCTAAAAGAAAGCGAATAGATGGTTTCCTCTAGCACAAAAATTTTTTGCACTTTAAATCACAAGGTTTCATGTCAGAGAGCATGCTTGAATTCTGGCTCTAAAAATAATCTGGGGTGCACGGGCCCTTCCTAAGGTCCAGCACCACAGAATCGGCATGCTGGTGATGTCAGTGGACACAGGGCAGCACTAAGTCTTTGCAGGGTCCAAATCTGAATGGAGGCAATGAGGGATGTGTGTCTGTTAGAAGCTCGAGCATAAATAGGGGAGGCCCTTCATGCACCATAACAGCCTTGAGTGGGTGCATCTAACAGAGTATTGGATTCTCTTGTTATAATGGTAACGGGCTGTTGTTTAGTGGGAAATGTTCCCTTCATGCTCATTAAATTAGCTGCAGGTGTTCGGGTAGAGGATTCCCTCCCCATGTTAACTGTACTTCTTTAAAAAGGTGAGAGGCATACCAGCTTGTATTTCTGCTGTGCTGCCTTCAGATGTATCAGCAGCAGGGACCTTTGCTTTAGGAGTCAAGAACAGAGAGGGTAGAAAGAGTTCAGGGGTTAAAAGCAGCTAGAAGGCAGGGGGGTGTTCGGTCTATGAAAGCGTGTGGGAAGTAGGGGAGGGCTAGACAGCAGATTCTTGGAGTTTAAGCTTTCTTAAGTGAGAGTGATCCAGTGTTAAAAGGGCTCTCTATAAATTGTCTTTCAGTGTGAGAAGAGGTGGGTAGATTTGAGTGATCGTTTTTGCTGTCTTTTCCTGTGTTTTCTGTACTCTATTTAAGCTTAGCTCATAGCTGTCTTAATAACAAAAAGCTAAAGATAATTCTATTTGTAGCTTTTCCCCAATAACAGTAATGATACAAAACACTTGGTAGAGCTTTTTCTTGTCTTGAGTTAAAGGCAGTAAAGGTGGATGGGTAGAAGAGAGCAGGTGAGCCAGAAGGCTGGGAAGGTTATATTCTAATAACTGTGGTCTGTTTATGAATAGTTATATCAGAGTTAAAACAAAGAAGTAAACCGACTCTGTATTGTGTTGGTTTTCTTCCTCCTTTTAGAACTTGCTCCAATGCATGTTTACTTAAAAGTAGGATCGCCAGTTGGCCAGGAGAAAAAAATCCAGGCCTTTCAGTGGAAGCTTTATATGTGGAAATAAATGGTAGAAGTATTTCAGGGTATGCGGGTAGATAACATCACCTGGCATTTGCTGTGGGTGGGGCTGGAAATAACCTAGAGGGGAAAAAATCCTGCCCCTTTAATAGAGGTTTACTGTGTGAATATGTACAGCTGAAGCCATTTACAAAATGGAGGTAAATAACATCACCTGATAACATCTCATTAAGCCTCTCTTAAGGGAGCAGGGATCCATTGCTCCTGCTGATCCTAGCTGTGGATCACACTGATATTAAAGGGACATCCAGAGGGATCACTTCAAAAGCTGGTAACCCTGTGTGTTGTTTTGGAGGCAACCTTTTAAAATGTTTTCTGTTATTCCATGTTAGTATAGTTGCAGTCTCTGTTCTGCAAAACAGAATTCAGTCGGTGGGCTTGGCTGGTGTATGTATTTTGTTCTCTCTGCTTAGTGAGTTCATGGTAAAAGTGCCGTGGTTAATAAGAACGTTGTTCTTAAAAATCAGTCATATTTTGTTTCTTTACTTATAGTCTGTTTCTCTTACTGCTAAGCAAACAATGTAGGTCGCCAACTCTAGAAATTTGGGGCCTGATGCCCGGGGAGGAGAGAGAGCTCAGTGGAGGGCTGATGGTATGGGGGCTGGTTTCCAAAGCTGCCGTTTCCTCCAGGGGAACTGGTTTCTATATTCTGTAGATCTGTTGAAATTTCAGAGCTTGAGGTCTTTCCTGGAGGTTGGTAGCACCACAAAACAATAAGTGGTTTTTCTCTGAGCATTGCAGGACTCAGTCTACTAGTGGCACTTACTATTGCCCCAACTGTAGGGATTGTGGGACAGTGTTTTCTCATAGACCTGTAAAGGGTTTCGTAACTGTGGACCTCAAATAGGTATACAAAAGGATTACACAGTTAATAAATCCAGAGGAGTTAGCTGTGTTAGTCTGTAGTAGCAAAATCAAAAAGAGTCCAGTAGCACCTTTAAGACTAACCAATTTTATTGTAGCATAAGCTTTCGATAATCACAGTTCTCTTTGTCAGATGCATGGAGGGCCAAAAGAAACTGGTCAGATATAGAGGAGGAGAGGGGAGGGCTGTCAAGCTGGGACTGAATAGGAACTATGAATGGTTATCTCATTATCACAGGTAACTGATTTCCTTTACAGAGGCGGGGTCAGGGGGAGTCCAGTGGCACCTGGCGTGGGCTTTCGGGGATCACAGTTCTCTTTGTCAGATGCATCTGGCGGGGAGAGCTGTGGTTCTCAAAGGCTTGTGCTGCAGTGGAATTGGTTGGTCTTGGAGGTGTGGCTGGACTCTTTTTGATTTTGCTACTACAGACTAACACGGCTAACTCCTCTGAACCTTTACAGAAGCAAACTGATCTCCATATCAGAAGGAGCTGTTTGCATCTGCATATCAGAAGGAGATGTTTGCATCTACCCCATCCTCCCCTCTCCTCCTCTATATCTGACCAGTTTCTTTTGGCCCTCCATGCATCTTGACGAAGAGAACTGTGATTCTCGAAAGCTTATGCTACAATAAAATTGGTTAGTCTTAAAGGTGCTACTGGACTCTTTTTGATTTTACAGTTAATAAAAAGCTTGGAAGATAGGTCATCTGCCTCCTGGAGATATTTGGAAGAAAGATCCAGAGGAGTTAGCCGTGTTAGTCTACAGTTGCAAAATAGTAAAAAGTCCAGTGGCTCTTTTAAGACTAACCAACTTGTTGAGGCATAAGCTTTCGAGAAGCACAGCATCTGACAAAGAGAGCTGTAGTTCTTGAAAGCTTATGCCTCAATAAAGTTGGTTAGTCTTAAAGGTGCTACTGGTCTTTTTACTATTTGGAAGAAAGAATCGAGTATAGATGTTATAAGATGGTTGAATGTGGTTGCGGTTAGGACCTCTAGACCCAAATTGTAAATAGCACAAGAGGTTGGGATCTGATGGGAGGGGCGGCCTGGAGGAGCGTCCAAGCTCCTGTTGCTACAAGGAGGAACACCTAGAAAAGTTTGTTCTTCCATTATCTGTCTAGGTCTGTTTCATCCTTGACCACTTGGTTTAGAAAAGGATGCCCAGCATATATTAACTGCTTGTCTGTTTCTAGCCTGGAAAATGAATGCCGCTTCAACTTCAGAAAGTGGACCGTATTCCACACACAAGCCTTTTTTTTACGCACAACCAAGTGCGCAGCAAATGTTCCCAAATCCATGCTTCGTTGGCCCTATGTACAACCCATATGGTATTCCTACCACAGGTAAGGCCAGTTACAAATAGCTGCAGTGGGGAGAATGTATGACTTTTATTCTGCTTTTTTCTTTTTCTTCGTTTCTTCATTTTCTTCCCAGTGGAGACCCAAAGTGGCTCTCCTCATGACTCCATTTTGTCCTCACAGTCCCATGCGAGGTAAGTTAGGCTGAAAGTATGTAATTGTCCCAAGGTCACCCAGCAAACTTCCATAGCAGAGCAGGGAATCAAACCAGGGTTGTTCCGTTTCTAGTTCATCACTCTAGTAGCTACACCACGCTGGCTTGAGCAACTAACACTAAAACACTTGAATTTTTTTTCCTGAAGCTTCAATCTTTCTGTTATTTTCATGTTAGAGGTTAATGTCCAGTGTTTCTACTGACCAGGGTTACCATCCACCAGGTGAGGTCTAGAGAGGTCCCTGCATCACAACTGATCTCCAGACTATAAAGATCAGTTCTCCTGGGGGGAAAACAGCTGATTTGGAGTGGACTCTATGGAATGATACCCTATGGAGGTCCCTCCCCTCCCCAAACCCAGGCTTCCCCAAAGTCCATCCCCAAATCTTCCAACCTGAAGTTGGCACCCCTGCTATTGACTTACTTGATTAATGAATGATAGTTGAATAATGTATATTTATTCAGATATCTGTATAATTTCGGCCGTCAATCTAGGGTTTTTCCATCTAGCTCAACAGTAGCAGAACTTCATTGTGTAAAACTTTCAGAAACCTGCAGATAGTGACAAATGCTTCAGCTATTCAAGAGATTAGTAGCATCTTAAACTAATGCTTTTATTTTGGCATACGCTGATGCTTGCTTCTCAAATGCACAGGAGTGTAAATCCATTAGGCTGCTTATATGCAGAGCAGAAGGGTGAGGGATGCTACAAAGAGAGACTGACGTAAAACAGGATCAATCGGAAGAGTAATAATTTCAGGAGCAAAGTAGAATGAATAAAGGCAGATCTAATGCAGGCTGAAATGAGAGAATGTAACAAATTTATATTTGTAAGGTGTGGGATATGTGAGATATTAGCACCTGTAGTGAGTTCAGAATTCAAAGTACATTTTTAGCCTTTGGGTGAGAATGATCTTGAATGTATTCGTGAGCTTTAATTCAGCAGCGCTTTCCCTTTTGGATCATAGCTTTGAAGTTCTTGTGAAGAAGAGTAATCTGGAATACCCTCTAGAATTACTCCATTTATGGATCTTCTGTCTTAGTCAACTGTTAAAATCTGAAGGGTGGCAGAAAGAAAAACCCTTCAGTGCCTTCCTCGGTGTTCTTTAAAATGCATCCACTAACCTACAAGGAACATATTTTTGAGCATGCTTAGCTAGGCTATGATCCTAAGCCTGCTTTACACAGAACAAGTCCCAGGGAAATCAATAAGACTTCTGAGTAAGATGCACTTCAGCTCAAAGCACTGGTCCCATTGCCAAGATGTGTAAGGCTGTCAGCAAGAGATGGTGTGAATGAAAACCAGCAATAATACCAGCCCAGTTTTTAAGTTTGTCAGGAAATTTAAAATAGTCAAATACTGTTCCCTGTTACATTATGGTGCGATAGTATGCTGCTCTCATTTTTTTTACGGTGCCAAGTCAGAAACAGCTATATGGTTCAGCAAAGCCGGGGCTTGGTTGAATTCTGTCAGTTTCTAGATCTGTGTGTGTGTGTGTGTGTGTGTGTGTGTGTGTGAGAGAGAGAGAGAGAGAGAGAGAGAGATATGCTATCAAGTTGCCTTCAACCTTGGCGACCCTATGAAGAAAAGACCTCCAAAACGTCCTATCATTAACAGAATTGCTCAGATATTGCAAACTGGTGGATGTCAATTCTTTTATTGAGTTAAGCCATCTTGTTTTGGGTCTTCCTTTTTTCCTACTGCCTTCTACTTTTCCTAGCATTATTGGTTTTTCCAGAGAATCTTGTCTTCTCATGATCTGACCAAAGTACGATAGCCTCAGTTTTGTCATTTTAGCTTCTAGGGAGAATTCAGGCTTGATTTGATCTAATACCCACTTACTTGTCTTTTTGGCTGTCCAGAACTCTCCTTCAGCAACACATTTCAAATTAATCGATTTTCTTCCTGTCAGCTTTCTTCACTCTCCAACTTTCACATCCATTCATCGTAATGGGGGAATACCATAGTTTGGATTATCTTGATCTTGGTTCCCAGAGAGACTTCTTTATCTTTAAAGATCTTATCTAGCTCCCTCACAGCTGCTCTTCCAAGTCTCAGTCTCCTTCTGATTTCCTCCTTGCAGTCTCTCTGTTGGTTGCTGAATGAGCTGAGGAATAGAAAATCTTGGACAATTTCAATTTCCTCATTGTCAGCTTTAAAATTGTGTAACTCCTCAGTTGTCATTACTTTTGTCTTCTTGATGTTCAAATGTAATCTTGCTTTGGTGCTTTCTCCTTTATTTTGCATAAATTGAGTTAAACCATTTCCCCCCATATTTAGTGTTCACAAATAAGCCTGTATACTAGATCCTTGTGCATGTGTTCTAATAATCTGACCATTCTAATCTTGTGCCATATTTAAATAAGCTGTTGGTGCTCGACCTTTTGAGGCAGGTTGAGTTTTGCCCGCCTCAGGCAGAAAATACTGGGCTGTGCTAGAGGATATAATTGCCATTTTATTTTATTACAAGGAGGCTCTCCTCCGGATTTCTCCCCTTGGGGACCAAAAATTTCCTAGATAGGCTTGGAACAAGTTTCTTCCAACTATAAACGTATAGCTGTTGATGTACACCATGTGAATGTCCTGGTGAATGTGGTGTGCTTGCTTGAAGTTGGGTCCATAGATTGAACCTGGGGGAGCAGCCTGGAGCTCATGTACTTCCTCTTCCTCCTCTTCTCTTCACCTACACTCTTGTTATGGAAAAGGTGAATGACTGGACTCAGAGCAGAACCACAAGTGACGCCTGACACAGGTTGGACACTAGTCAGCTTCCCTCAAGTTTTGATGGGAAATGTAGGCATCCTGGTCTCGCAGCTTCACTCTCTGACTGCTGCCCAATGGACTTTTCAACTGTCACTTGTCCAACATTCCGCCAAGCTGCCTACATTTCCCATCAAAACTTGAGGGAAGCAGACAAGTGTCCAATCTGTGCCTTTTGTCACTTGTGGTTCTGCTCTAAGGCATCTTAGAATCTCCTTGACCTTGTGATAAGAATCTGCTTTTCAGTAGATTCTGTTCCCCAGGATCATGATAACCTTGTGTTGAAATAAACACAACATCTCCCTTGAGTTCCTTGCAGGGAGGAAATGAACAAACCTGTTCTCTTCTCGTAACTGAATTTGGCCCTGTGTGGAAACGAGACAGGGGATGCCGACAAAGCCTTGCCCTGAGCTCCCTTGTAGCAGTTTCCACAACTGCGTATTCTGCATGTAGTAGGAGATGAAGCTCCAGTGTCGTCGTTCACAGAATGCCAATAAGGAAGGAAAGCAGGCCGATAGCTGAGGACAAAGCTATACCACTTAAAAGTTATCTGGCCTTGTTAAAGGCCTGGTGAGCTGTGGTGTTACAAACTAGTGAACTTGTAAATTTGAAACATCTTGGAGAATATTTTGTTGGTAAAATGTGTTTATTTCTTTGTATGTCTAGGCTTTAGAAATGGGAGTCCATATTATCCACTCTATTCTCTACCTCTCCATGAGTACCCTGGATATCTTGTTCCACAGCATCCCATGCATATGAGAGTTAACAGAAGACCATATTTTAATGGTCATCTACCCTCGCCCATGTTTTATCAAGCCACGCGGTTCAGGCACTACAGCCCAGGGAAACGAACGGAAACTAAAGAGACACAGACAGATCTGAAGCAGTCTGAGTGTAAACCAAAAAACCATCTGGATCACAGTGCAGAAACTCAAGTCTGTGATGCTGGAAATATGGCTTACGTCCCTTCTCCTGCTGGTAAAGGAGCTGCAAGTCCCTTGGAAAAACAGGACAGGGCTATGTTTTCTCCTGTTTCAGACAGAGACTTTGCAAAGAACTCTTCAGGGTCTGTACAGTTCCGAAGCCTCCCCCCACCAGGCTATGCCTATGAGAAAGAGGAAGTCAGAATAGAATATAATGATGGTGCCCCTGCCATTCAGTTATGGAAGTCCTTCAAAGAAACAATCCCTCTATATGATGTGGCAGAGAAGTCAGTTCCGGAGAATGTAATGCAAAGTGATGTGTTTGCTCTGACTTCCTGTGAAGGAGTTATATATGGGCCTCCTGAACGAGCGGCATTGGTGCCAAGTATTACTTATCCAGAGGAACAAAAGGCTCTTGAGGATGATGTGCACGAGAAAGAGCAAGGAAAACTGGACCCAGAAAAGCAGGGGGCTGCAAGCCATCGGACAAGATCTCCACTAGATGAAACCAAAACAGCACAGATGGCTGAACCAACCGGACCTGACTTGGACATCAAAGTTTCTGGCCTTACTCCTGCCAAACGATCTTCTGGCTCAAAGAGGCCCAGTGGTTCAAAAACTCCTCAAGAAATGTCAGACCTGATTCAACAGAGTGAATTGTTTCAATCTGGTAGAGACAAGACGAATGACGCCGGTTTCCCTGAGAAACTGAATGAAAACAATGAGATGTCCCTTGAAAGTCAACCAACTCTAGAAAAAAGTCTATGGTGTGATGAGTCAGAGAAATACATTCCTTCTGACAGTTGGCTGGCTTGCTTGGACAATGTTGACCCCAACTATAACATGTATTTGTCCCGAAGAAAACGCCCAAGTGTACTCAGCCTTACCTCTGATGAGATGTCTTCTGTGGATGAAGGTTCATCAATTGATAATGTACCAGTGTCTTATTTTGCCCCCGGCTACACATTTCAGAAGAGTGTGTATCCCTTCAAAAAAAATACAGAGGGCTCAGAGAGAGAGAAAATAAAAAGTGGAGGCTTCCTCAATGAAGATAAAGAAGCGGTGGGGGAAGAGGAGGTCTATGAGGGCCCAAAGATGAAGACCTGCTCAAGAATCAAGATTAAAGAGCTTTCCAGTCGAAGTAGGAAACTGGGTACTCTGCCGAGGTCTTCCAGTAGAAAGAAGCTCTATTCACTGAAGAAAAAAGCCCCCAAGAGTTTGTCGCCATCAGAAGCAGACGACTCTGAAGAATACTGGGTGAAAGAACCGGAGGATGAAGAGGACGAGAGGGAAGAATACTACTTGATCCAAGGAGTTGCTCCTTGTGGAACTTTAGCCCCTACCAAATTTGGTCAGCAAGTATTATGGAAGCTACCCAAAAATGCTGTTCCAGCACAGCTCATCAGTTGGCCTGTTGAAGAAAAAACAAAAATGTCCAGGCTCACTAACAAGCTGAAGGACCAAGAAGAAGATGAAGATCTCTGTGATGATGTCAACTTCTATCTGAAGAGACCTACAGCTGAACAACTTGAATTCCTTGAGCACAGAAGAAATTCACAAAGGTTTTCAGGTAACCACCCCCACCCCCGGGCCTGCAACTTGGTAAAACTTCTAGGGTAGCATTGTTCCTGATAGTGCCAACTGAAAGTGAGTGGGGGAGGGGGGAAAGTTTTAAGGGCTTTAAAGCCTGAGGTGGAAGAACACTTTGAAGTTTAACTATTTGAATGTTGGTTGTTGGGGGTTTTCCGGGCTGTATTGCCGTGGTCTTGGCATTGTAGTTCCTGACGTTTCGCCAGCAGCTGTGGCTGGCATCTTCAGAGGTGTAGCACCAAAAGACAGAGATCTCTCAGTGTCACAGTGTGGAAAAGATGTAGGTCATTTGTATCTACTCAGGAGGGGTGGGGTTGAGCTGAGTCATTCTGTAAGAGTTTTCCAGGGTGTGGAATGCTAATGGCGGGAGGCTTCACTGAATCCTGAGGAGGTTCTTTTGCATATGGATTGGTGCTTGATGTGCTAATCTTCTCTGCAGGGCTATTGTCGGGTGTGGAGTGTTTTGTTGGCCTGGTGTTTTTCAGAACTGGAGCCCATGCTCTGTTCATTCTTAAGGTTTCTTCTTTCCTGTTGAAGTTTTGCTTATGCTTGTGAATTTCAATGGCTTCCCTGTGCAGTCTGACAAAGTAGTTGGAAGTGTTGTCCAGTATTTTGGTGTCCTGGAATAAGATACTGTGCCCTGTTTGAGTTAGGCTATGTTCAGCCACTGCTGATTTTTCAGGCTGTCCAAGTCTGCAGTGTCTTTCATGTTCTTTTATTCTTGTCTGGATGCTACGCTTTGTGGTCCCGATGTAAACTTGTCCACAGCTGCAGGGTATACGGTATACTCCTGCAGAGGTGAGGGGGTCTCTGCTGTCTTTTGCTGATCGTAGCATCTGTTGTATTTTTCGGGTTGGTCTGAATACTGCTTGAAGGTTATGCTTTTCCATAAGCTTTCCCATCTGATCAGTAATTCCTTTGATATATGGCAAAAACACTTTTCCTGTAGGTGACTGTTTTTCCTTGGATGTTTGATTCATCCTGGGTTTGATTGCTCTTCGGATTTCATTTCTGGAGTAGCCATTTGCCTGAAGTGCGTGGTTTAGATGATTAATTTCCTCATTGAG
Source organism: Eublepharis macularius (assembly GCF_028583425.1). NCBI lineage: Eukaryota > Metazoa > Chordata > Lepidosauria > Squamata > Eublepharidae > Eublepharis > Eublepharis macularius. The sequence goes on along the minus strand of NC_072800.1, from coordinate 27,820,176 downwards.
AAAGCGCGGCTCACATATCCGTCTTGCACGATCCACTAATGTTTTCATTATGCCTCTTTTCTGTCGGGGGTGGTGATTGGAGTTTTTGTGTAAGTAACGATCAGTGTGAGTTGGTTTCCTGTAGACCTTGTGACCTAACTGAAAGTTTGCTTTGCGGATGACCAAGGTATCCAGGAATGAGAGTTTTCCCTCACTTTCTTTCTCCATTGTGAATTGTATGTTCAGGTGGATGTTGTTGAGATGATTCAAAAACTCCCTCAATTCTTCCTCCCCATGGTTCCAAATGATGAATGTATCATCCACAAACCGGAACCATACACTGGGTTTGTGGGGTGCTGATTCTAGAGCTGTTTTTTCAAAATGTTCCATGTAGAAGTTTGCTATAACTGGGCTGAGTGGGCTCCCCATGGCCACCCCCTCCATCTGTTCATAGAATTCGTTGTCCCATTGGAAGTAACTGGTTGTCAGACAATGATGGAATAAGGCTGTTATATCCTCTGGGAAAATCTGATTAATCAGTGCAACACTCCACACCCGACAATAGCCCTGCAGAGAAGATTAGCACATCAAGCACCAATCCATATGCAAAAGAACCTCCTCAGGATTCAGTGAAGCCTCCCGCCATTAGCATTCCACACCCTGGAAAACTCTTACAGAATGACTCAGCTCAACCCCACCCCTCCTGAGTAGATACAAATGACCTACATCTTTTCCACACTGTGACACTGAGAGATCTCTGTCTTTTGGTGCTACACCTCTGAAGATGCCAGCCACAGCTGCTGGCGAAACGTCAGGAACTACAATGCCAAGACCACGGCAATACAGCCCGGAAAACCCCCAACAACCATCGTTCTCCGGCCGTGAAAGCCTTCGACAATATTTGAATGTTCATCAGACTCCTGTAGGTCACATTACACTAGTTGTCTAAGTACACACAAGCTCCTGAACATCCACAACATTATAGTTCAAACATACTAATTCATGGTTCAGCTTCATGGAAATTCAACTTTCAATGAAAGTATTCTCTAGCTGGAAGGACTATCCTGTCCTAGAGCTGGAGGTGGCAAACAATGTCATCTGGTTAAGACTGTTACAAGCCAAGGATCAAATTATTAGGTTCTGCTATTAAATCAGTACATGGGAGGTGCCCAACCTTGGATTGCCCAGACTAGCCTGATCTCATCAGGTCTCAGAAGCTAAGCAGGGTCAGTCCTGGTTAGAACTTGGATGGAAGCCTACCAAGAAAGTCCAGGGTTGCTACACATAGGCAGGCAATGGTAAACCATCTCTGAAGGTCTCTTCCCTTGAAACCTCTCTGGGGTCACCTGAAGTAGGCTGTGACTTAACAGGAGGTAAAAAAGGAAGGTGGGGTGAGAAACAGTAGAATGGGTTATGTAAGATTGAATAGTCAAGGACCAAATAGTAAATGGACGCTAGCTGTAGGGTTCTAGAAGCATTTTTGAATGCGCTGTCTTCAGTTCTGTTGGCTAAAGCTTGAAAGATCAAGTTATGTACTGACTGACTGGCATTTTAATGCTTTGACCAGGAAAGCTACTGAAGGAAGGCGGAGGGGTTGTGGCTGATGACTGCTGGCTACGAAGTGGTGCTAGGCCCAAGTTTGCCAGCTTGCTTCATGGTGGTCTCTCACCTACGACCAAAAGCAGAGAGCCAGGTACAGCTTTATTTCTTCAACTGAATATTTGAAGGTCCTGTTTTTAGTTATGCTCTTAGGCTCTGTGAATATCGTATTGGTGTCTGTTCTTGTTCCTGCCCCCAGGAGAGAGAACAAATAGCCAAAGGAGACTTGGACTGCGCCTTATAACTCTCAAACTCTTGCTTTCAGTAAAGGCTGTTGGAGCAATTTGAAAGTGTACAGAATCAAATAAAATAATAAACTTATTTTAGAATGCGCATTTAATACATAACAGGGCCGGAAGCTGCCATGGGTGTGGGTGGATATTGTTGTAGTTCTGGGGCAATTCTACTCTTTTACCCCACCCTTCCTCCATCGTCTCCTGCTGAAAAACTGCCTAGGAAAGGGGACAGCTGAGTCACAGTAGAGAGAACAATTTTAGTGCCTTTTATCCCACCCACCTTCCAAACCAGCTCACCACGATGTACATAATCTGTCTTCCTCTGTTTTATCTTTGCATCAGCCCTGTGAGGTAGGCTAAGCAGCAAGAAAATGGCCTGCCCAAAGTCACCTAGTGAGTTTTATAGTGAGTAGAGATCCGAATATTTGTCTTCCAGGTCAGCATACTAACTGCTACACTACACTGGCTCTTGTATTACCATGTATCTTTCCCTATCAGGGCTTAAAGCAGTTAGGGGTAGGTTTGTATATGTGTGTTTGTGTTTCAACTGGGAAAATGATATGGAGGAGGTTAAATAGAGCCCCAGTCCATATTGGGAGGGCATATAACTGTCTCTCAGAAAGAACCTGCGTACTGCAAAATCCAGTTGCAGATCCCTGCTCTGTGCGTGTAAAGGGTCCTCCTTAGATTAAAATGTTATTGTGTCAATTAGTCCTGAAAATGAGTCAAGCAACACTGTTTTACAGCTTCTCATTAGTTTAAGAACAGGCTAGCCTGGCAAATGGGCCAGTAAGACTTCTTGAGCTTTCCTAATACAGTAACAAAGGGAATAAATCTGATAGCTGATCTAAACTCGATGATTCTGAACACAGAATGCACGCCAAAGAAGAAAGGAGTGCGCAAGCCTCCACACAAACGGAGAGACACAAGAGATGATCCAGATGTAGAACAATGGGAGAAGACCAAAACTGCCCATCACAAAGGTCAGTGTCCAAAACAGGTGGATGCTTTAGCTGAAACTAGAGATGCAGTTATGCCTTTTGAATTTGAACTCTAGGGATCTGGGCATCCATTGCCTCCTGGACCAAAAGTCTCCCCTGACATACAGGATTCCAAGAGCAGCTGTGAATCACTAGAGTGGGCTCTCTGATTCAGGAGACTGCTGAATTTAGAAAGATTTACTAGATGTTTTAGAGGTTATAATGAAAGGAACCTAGATCTTGAGATGAGGGGGAGGAACACATAAATCTGAATCAGAGGATATGCATCTATAGTTCCATTTGACTATATTTTATTTAAAAATACACAGCTATTTGAATGGTGCATACAAAACTTGACACATTGTATTGCATTAAATGTGTACAGCATAGAACGGAAAACCTAGATACTTGGAACCGATGGATTGTACATCTTGCAACATAGATAAGCAATGAGATTTTAAGTTTTACTGTACATTCCTTGGTTAATAGCTTTAATGGGAGTAAATCTGTACTTTAGCAGCTAAACATACCAATCTGTCCTTCATATTCTGAATCTGTCTGCATTAGGTACTGGGCTTATGTTCACAGCGAGATAATAAGTGTGCTTATATACTGCCCTTATGGACAGATTAGTGTCACACTAAGAGCAGTGAACAAAGTCAATGTTAGTATTATCCCCGCAATACAGCTGGGGAGCTGGGGCTGAGAGGGATTGCTTACCCAAGGCCACCTACAGAGTTCATGGCAGTAGTAGGAGCTGAACTAGCAAAATGTTGGCTCGGAACCCAGCCACTTAACCACTATGCTAGAGCAGCTCTGTAGATCTGTTTATATTGTGCCTAGTATTGTTTTGGAATAAAAGAATTATCTTGTGTCTGTGTGTGGGGGATTTCCTTTAAGGGATGCTGGGTAATCCTAGCAAAGTGGACTGAGATGAAGGCTTTAAATGCCTGGAAAAGCATTTTAATTGGCCCAACTATTGATATAGTTCTTACTGGGCTACAGAGGATACATGTGGAATAATGTTGCAAAAAGGAATACACCATTTAGAGTGGGTTTCTACCAGGATAACCATGTTTCATTCTCTGCAGCCCTGAATGTGACCTATCTTGAGGCATCTCTCATACGTAAGACTACAGGTGAATCTTGAGTCAATGAGTCTCTTTATGCTCAAGTGTAGGAAGATACAATGTTAGCTGGGAAACATAGTTTAAAGACAGAGGAAGGCTCTGTCAATTTCACATCTCTGCAGGCCAGTAGTTGTAAAAGACAGAGCCAGCAAAGATCTCTCCTCAGAGAGTTTAATTTCATCTTTTCCTCCCAAAAGTCTCCCAGAAGGCTGTCAATTTCACTTCCCCTTGTGGAGGAGAAGATGAAATTAAGAAAATCTCTGAGGCTCTGTCCTTTTAAACTATCCTCCAGTAGAAAGGTGAAATTGACACTACGCTTCCTGGCTAACATTGTCTCCCTACACTTGAGTGTCCTCATGTAAGACATGTTATTTAGAGAGACTCAATCTTAAACTCATAGAATCCATTGCTAAAGAACAAGTGCATACTTAAAAAGAAGGAAATATTAACATTCCTTAATTTCTTTGTACAGTGTATGGAGCAAAAAGATCTCTCTATAAATGATGGTCAACAGAACTATGAAAGTGCTAATATTTCCGTGTATCATCCAGATCACTTATCTTTTGTAAGCAACTCAGCAAGATTTATTTTGCACTCCAAAGGCAAGGTTCCTGAGTACATGCTGGAAAATGAAATGTATTAAAGTCAGGCATTAAATTAAAGGTGTTTATTGTGTTGTTTAAAATACTATTAAAATTTAAAGTTGCACAAATCTGGTGTCTTGTAAGACTTATTGAAACCTATGTAGATGTGACTAACTTCAGTACTGAACAGCGGCAATCTTGAAAGGGCAGAAACGAATGAATGCATTCAGATGTCATAACATACTTGGTTTAAACTGCTTTGCAAGACCCCCTTATTGCCATGCATAACAGACCACGATTTGTAAATCCCAGTTGTTTCTGCTTGCCTCATTTCCCATCTCCAAGGAGGCTCTTTGGGTGCTTTCTTAAGCTCTCATGTGCTGTTGGGCTGATGGCACAAGCCATGCCTCCTATCTGCCGATGACCATTGGTCTCCCTCTCCACTTAGCTGTTTAACTGAATGCCTGAACTTCTCAGCTGTGAAATGGTCCTTCTACTCCCCCAGCCTCCTTCTCTGTTACCATTTCATTGCCTCTTAAATTTCGCTTGGGGAGAGGCTGAAAACTCTGATGCATATTCTTGGCTGAGTGTCATCCCTAGTTGGCTGAGGGGGGGGGGAGTTGATGGGTGGAGGGTGCATCTTAAAAAGCACTTCTGAAAGGTGAAGGTCGCAGGTGCAGCAAGACTCTCTGTTGGTCGGTGCTTCCCTCTCTGTGTGGAGGAGGCTAAGAGGGACGGTGCTGTATGGGGTGGTTGTATTCAGACCTCCTGATAAACAGCAACTTTACCAGGTACAAACCATAGTCACTTTTAAAAACCAATGGGGAAAATATTTCAATTGGCCAGGTCACTGATGTTGATTTGAAAGATCCATTCTTCAACAGAAGAACTTCAAAGGGAGACTTCATGTGAAGCTGCTGAATTAGAATCTATCAGCAAATATGGCTCTATCCAATTAGCACCCCGTTGCAGTATTGTTTTCTTTGCATGCTACCGATCCTAAATCATTTTAGCAACACTAGCAGGACTGTGTTACGCTTTTTACTCTTTGGAGGGGAGTTCACTATACGAATTTTGTGAGTATTTGAACATTGCACAGAAATGTTACAGGCACTCTGTGTATCCGTGCATGTATATGTATGTCCACCGAGGACACACTTCATACATCTATGAAGTGGCCTCTAGACAATAAAAGCTTATGCCACTATAAATCTGTTGGTCTTTAAGTTGCCACAATATTCCTTTTTAATTTTTGCAGATGCATGAGATACTCTTTTATTAGACAAACCAGATGCAGCACTGATCAGTTCTAGTGTTCTTATAAGGCATCTTCCTATGCAAAAAAAAAAATCCAACATGACATAGAATCATTACATAAAGCTGGAATAATTTATAATAGTTCGCTGAAATTTCCCCAATATATCCAAACAATAAATCTTGCAAACCTGTATTACAGAAAATGTAGCTTATTTTTAAGGCTGTTTTGCAACAGCCAGTTTATTTGCTGTTGACCATATCCAAATATTAGCAAGATGGCTTTTAATGCTTGGGAATTCCATTTGATAGGGCAGTAGAATTATTTTAAATAGGGTGTTTAAAATCTACAGTCTGCAGGGGGGAATCACAACAGAAGTTGCAACAGATTTCTATTGCATTGGCTGGGATTCTTCAAATCCAAATGCTTTTATATAATGCAGCTGCAATAGAGCATTAACATTACTGCTTTTCCTTAGCTTCCCGTTCTGCCAAGTCTTTCTCCATCCAACAAAGACTTAGGTGGAATAATGCTGCAGAAGAACATCAGAGGATCCAACCAAATGTTCATGAATCTCGAGTTATATCATTTTGTCACAGCCAACACCGAGCACGGCACAACTGAAAGCTTGACATGACACTACCTCATATACATTAAGTTTTCAGATAACCGAATTATCAGAACAAGACCCAATCTTCTAGTTAACTCAGATGACACAGAGGATGAGGTTAAGCCTTGTATAATTTAAGCCACGTGCATCCCCCTCAGTTGTGTAGAGGGTCTGACCAAGTCTCGGGTGAACTGGGGAATTAAAACAGTCCTGGAGGAAGCCAAGCTGTACAGCCCTTGGAGTGCACAAGCCAAGCAGTGGCCGTGTGGGAAGGAGGCAATTGGTCAACTGACACCAATCATGGTTGCTCCCGAAAGGTCAGAGCCAAGCAGCTCCTGGCAGAGCGGCTGGGGCTTGGCTCTACTTTCTCCTGGCCACAAGTGGCCCTCAAGGAACTTTTCCAGTAAGTTAAAACAGCCAATCTACTCTTGAAATAAGGGTTTGATAACCACCAACTGTTTTCATAGATCCAAGTATGGAGCCACCACTGAAATTTCATGGAGCTTCCTACCATCCAGAGCTAGCAGAGCACGTCTGGCCAAGAAGGCGACAAGTTGTACAGGCCAGATTTAAGTTCAACGGGGCATAATCCTGTTTCCATCAAAATAAAATTGTAGTCACAAATCATCTCCTTGAATTACAAGGTACAAACCATGGTTTTTGAGAAGTCAAGATCAGTTTGTTGTGCTAAACAAGCATACTGTTCTCATTCAAAGTTCCGCAGTGTGAAATCCACACAAAATCCCGTTGTTCTGGCAGCCTCCAGCCTTTGTTTCAGAGCATGTAAGTCTTGTGGGCCAGAAATAACCCTTCTTAGCCTGCCATGTGCCACAGAGCAGAGATTTCGCTTTTCTGACTCTAAAGCAATTGTCCACCTGTATATTCTCCTAAACCACACAACCCAGAGGTTCTGGTGCATACCCAGTGGCAGTATTTTTGCAAGCTTCCCTATTAAAAACATCTCCCTTGCCCAACCTGGATCCCAGATTAACACATTGCTGCCAAATGGCTTCTAGCTTCTTAGCCTCTCTATATAAGGGTGTGCAAGCCAGTAGCCTCTAAAAAGGAAACTCACAAGGAAAACCAGCACATGCATACTGTAGGTAAATTCTTTTTCATAGTGGGTCTTGCACCAAACCATCAAATTGTTTTTTAAATCTTAACTGGGTGAAAAATGTAATACAAAGAGACAGTGGGAGAGCTTCTTGATAAGGCGACTTGCAAAATATGCCTGCAGATTGTACTGAAACGATTCCAAAGCTCTTTGAAGAGGATTTGGATGCTTCACAACACTTCAGAGTTTGTCACAGTGGCAACATCACCTCAGTCCGATTCTGACCTCCTATCTGATTTGGAAGATTTGTGCTTTCTTTTCTTCTTCTTCTTCGTCTCTTTTTTCTTTTTCTTTTTTTTGTGCTTTTCCTTACCCTCTGAAGAACTAGAACTGTTGCTGCTGCTGCTATCTTCATCTGAAGTGGAGTCTTCGAGCAGCTGCTTTAGCTGCTGTATCCTAAATGCACAAATGGACCCACAAGATTAAATTCTGCTCATTTTTTTTGCCTTGCTGGACAATCTCCTTGTTCCTTTTTGCTTAAATATAACCTTGACACTTGAGACACGGTAACTAGATTAATGACATCATAAATGGTGTTGTGTGTGTTTCCCCTTAAAATGGCACTGAATTTTGAAAGAATCAATAATGGAGAACCACTAGAGAACCTTGAGTTTTAAACCAGGACGTGATCAGTTCAAAAATCTCACATTTCCTCTCAGGAATTCAGAAACTGGTGTTAGGCAACCACTCTTTCTCAGCCCCAATCCCTCATCTGCAATATGGGCATAATGCGACTTACTGCATAATGCCAATCTGGTGAGTGGTTAAGAGTGGCAGGACTCTAATCTGGACAACTGGGTTTGATTCCCCACTTCTCCGCTTGAAGCCAGCTGGGTGACCTTGGGTCAGTCACAGCTCTCTCAGTGCTCTCTCAGCCCCACCCACCTCACAAGGTAACTGTTGTGGGGATAATAAGAACATACTTTGTAAACCACAACGAGTGAGTGTTAAGTTGTCCTGAAGGACAAACTTCAAAGAGCTTAGTGCAGGATGCATAATTATTCACTCCTGTGTTTTCTCTTTCCAACCCTAAGTTGTAGGTTAGGCTGAGAGAGTGAGCTTCATCCCACACTCAAAATTTGAACTCCAGTCTCCTCAGCTGCTCCAGCTGCTAAGCTACACAGGCACTCTATCGCATGTTTACCCCACCCATTCTGCACAGAGTTACGGGTGACACAAGGTGAGAATCCCTACGCTGCTGTGGAAGCTCACTGGGTGACCTTGGGCCAGCAACACGTCCTCAGCCTAACCTACCTCACAGGGTTGTTGTAAGGATAAGATGGAGGAGAGAAGAACAGTGCAAGCCACTTCAGGTCCCCACTGGGGAGAAAGGAGGAGTATGAAAGAGGCAATTAATTAATTAGTAAAATTCTGCAAACTATGCTAGGCTGAAAGAGTGGCTGGTCAAAGGTCAGCCAACAATTTTCATGGCAGAGTCAGAATTTGCACCTGCAACCACTGCACGGCACTGACTCCCTAATACTACAGGATCCCTATAAAGATTACAAAAGGTAATAGGTTGGATCCAACCAACTTTGCTACAGCTGAAAAAGGAAGGAAGGGTCCTCTTTGACCACCAAAAAAGGCTACGTTTGGGATCATGCATCCCAAATGTACAAAAGTCTTTTGGGATAGGCGCTCTAGTAGAGAGGGCAAGGTGAAGTGAAAAAATTGGCTGGATCCAACTCAATGTATATATGAAGCACTTTGAATGCTAGGAATGTACTATTATTCAATATGTGGATACATCTTAAAACAATGTCAGACTTACCGCATTTCTTTCTCATGACGCTTATTTTCCCTTATTATATCATACATCGGGTCTTCATGTGCCTTGAAGGGGAGGGAAAAAACCCTGAAAACTTATTTCTGCTTTGAATGAGGACCAAAAAAAAATGAACTCTAATCATATACGAAAGGTTTAGAATGCATTTGAAAGCAATCTTACATTTATTGAATTTCCAATATCTGAGCATTCAAATTTGTAATTTGTTCCTAAATTTTCTAGGTTTCGGTTGTTCCCAAGATGCCAGTCCATATAATCTGAGCCAACCCCCATTACAAGACAGGTTCCCTGGAAAGGTGGAATAAAAATTCTCTAAATAGATAATAATAATAATTTGTTAGTATTGTTTTTTTCTACACCAGGCTTCTAAATAACCCTTTCATTATCATCTGTTGGAAAAATAAAGTCAGAATACATCTGACATTTTTGTTGCCCAAATTTTTTCTTGGAGTGTGTGTGTGGGGGGTCTGGTCTTGTTTCTGGAGCAGGACAAGGCACCAGGAACTTCCATTGTTCCGTTCCTGAAATGTTTGAACTGCGTACCGGGCAGCTTGTTGCAGCTTAGAGTTTCCTCATTCAATAATGTCTTTTCCCTCTTCTATATTATTGATGTGCACATGTGGACGAGTGTCCTCGCAGTTGTGCCTGGCACTGTGTAATGTACGGGCTCAGTGAGAAAGGCGGACTATGAACAAATTAACTAGATAAATAAACAAACCTGGGTGGGCAGAGAAACATTGATGGGGTCAAACATAATACTATTAAGATTTGTTTTCATGTATTGTACAGGAGGGCAAATGCACAGTAGTAAAACGTTGCATTAAAAGCATCTCGATGCAAATCACATCACGATTGCTTTTTTGCAGAGTCCGATCAACATATCATGCCACAGGTGCTTATAATTTTCAAAGACGGAAACTGAAAGCTGCAACAAAAGGCTTTCCCTCCAATTCCCAATTAAGTTTAGAAATGATCCTTCTTAAACCAGAAATAAAGAGGAGTAGGACACCATGCAGAAAACTTCTGGTATAATATGACTTGGCTTCTAAGCAACACAAGCAGAATTGGGCTTAAAGCAGGCTACCTCCCAATCTCCCACCCCACCTCATCTTTCTATGTCCCCTTTTTGTTCCTGTGAGTCAGGGAACCCTAGAAACAACACTGTGGGCAAAGCGGGGTCTGCAGCCGAAGGGGAGAATTGGCAGAAATCATCCTTCCCTCCTCCACTAACAAATGTGCTTTTCCGTTGGTGGAACTGCAGCTGTGCCAATAGAACAGTAACTTGGGATCCTATAGGAATGGATAGGAGGAAATTTGCTCATCTCAGAGGTGCATTATCACCAAGAAACAAGATACAGAAGCTGTACTAAAGCTGGCTCTTTGCTTTTTATGGCTGCAAATGGATCACACAGATTTAAAAAAAACACTTCATGTTCATTAACTTAAGAAATTATTAAAATGCACCTTAGTCAGAATTATTAAATACATACACGCATTTTACATGCTGCAGTATTTAACTTACTACTCTGAATTGTTCAAGCTTCTGATTGCCTTTGATGAAGAAAGGACATTCTTTATCCCCTGTTCTGTGTCCGTAACGTTTACATCTCCAGCCTAAACACAAAAAAGTTTTAAAAGACATTTTAGAATAGCACACTGCAACTGAAAACAAAAAGAATTTCTGCAAGCTTTCTTTTCTTTTTAACACAGTGACAAAATCATGCTTGATTTTTGTTACACAGAGAATGGTTAATTTTTGCCTCCTGGGGAGTGCAGTGCAGTGGTTAGGGTGTCAGACTACATTAAGGAAAACCGAAGTTTAAATCCCTACTCTGCCATAAAGCTTACTGGGTGACCAGTCATTCTCTATCAGCCTAGCATACCTCACAGAGTGGTTGTGGGGGTAAAGCAGGGAAGAGACAACTACATAAGGGATGTTTCACTTGTATGTTCTTCTTACTACTGGCACCAATTGCTACTAAACTGTAGTGGTGGTGTGGCTATACTAACACAAAAAAATTGGCCCCGGCTGATCCCTCAACATCTGCCTAAATAAAGAAATTTACATATTACGCCTCAAAATACTCGGATTGAAGAAAATCTGGAGACAGATCACCGAGAACATGCTCACTGTTCAAACCTGATGAATAGGTGGGAGAAAGAAGCCTCAGGGAGCTGATCGGTCTACACCGATCATAATGGAGGCCTGTAGCACAAGTGCTGTCTCTCTAACCATGCCGCCTTTAAGATAGGAAAGAGGTAAATGGCTGCCTTAGCTATTCCCATTCTTAATAAACAACTGCTAGCTTTTTCAGGTACATTGTGAGTAGCAGCACTGTCATGTTTATTTGCTGTTGCTACGTGATCTGGGACTGGACCTCTCCACTCTCTCAGTAGCCATTTTGATGTAGAATCTACTGTCCCCTGAGCAGGAGACAAAGACAAGAGAGAAAAGCGACCGCTACTGCTGTCTCTAGCCAACAACTCTACCACCTAGAACTGCTCCCACAACAGGCTATAATGAATCAGAGGTATCATGTTTTTATACAGGGCAGGGAGTTCTAGGATTTTTTTTTGTCTATTTACAGCCGGAAATCTGAGAAGACAGAAGGTGAATGAAATGTGAACATTTTGAGAGAAAAAGACATGAATACACTCATGAATAGAAATGAATTCTTTTAATTTTAATTTTCCACTTCATATTCTCAAACTGTTTGTTACTTTGATTATGTACCAGTGGGGTCAGAGAGATTTTATTTATTTCATTTATACCCCACCTTTCTCCCCAGTGAGGGCCCAATGTGGCTTACATAATTCTCCTCTCCTCCCTATTATCCTCACAACAACCCTGTGAGGTAGGTTACTCCAAGAGTATATGACTGGCCCAAGGTCACCCAGCAACTTTCATGACAGAATAGGGATTTGAACTTGTGCATCCCAGTTCCTAGTGTGATACTCTAACCACTACCCCACACTGACTCTCACAGATAGATAGATGTGACCGATGAAATTGTGGTAAGATGCTCCCAGTTCACAGGACAGGTTGGTATTTAGATAAAAAACTAATTGATCGTCACTATGAAGTCAATCGATACCTCACATTTTACAACACCTACTCTTTTTCCTGCCACATAATTTCTCCCTCCATATAAATGATGTAAAGAATTCTAGAAAACTCCAAGGCTTACACTGCATAACTTTCACCTCTTTCCCTAGCGGCATCCAGAGCCCCTTTGTCGGCGCGTGTGCAAGGAATTCGCGTGCGTTTTCATTACCAGGCACATCAGGAATGCAGTCCTCTGGTTTTGTCTCATTTTCCTAGGACATGAGGGGAAACGCATCAGAATAAAGCTATGAGAATAAAATGAAGCAGCGGCCAAGAGAATTCTCTGTGGGAGAAGCAGTGGGTGCATTTTGCCTCATATTCTGATTTACGAGCAAATCGTTCCCACATAGTAAGCTCATCTCAGAGTATACTGGATCCAAAGAGAGAGCCTAATGATCATTTTTGTGAGATTAAAAAGCACCTTTAAAATGTCTCTGAAATATTAAAAAGAAGCATTATGGCATACCAACCTACCTTAATCAGCCCAGGAGGAAGTTTCTCATAGCTGAAAAAATAAAATAAAATAAAGCTCTATTAATACTTTTTAATACTTAAGCAAAGGGGAAATGAATATTCAATCAAACAGAAGGGGAGAGGAATAACTTTCCCCCATGTCACCTCAATATTTTCACTTCCTGTAACTTGAGAAAACTAACAGGAAACATGTCAGGGAAATGATCTGTTTATATTGCTACTGCTATTTCCAAAAAGCCAAAAAGATACCTTTTTACAAGTTATTCAGTTCTGCAGGTCAGGCTAAAATCAGGTCACAGAAACACTGTTCTAAAGTGGTCTCTTTCTTTTCTTGAAAGCGCTGCTGTTTTCTAGAAAATGACATCTTAATTTATTTCCATCTTTCCACAAAGGACAAAGTCATCGGCTTTTCACTATGGCCCCCACTGCAATATCACTCTGTCTCTTGAAAAACAAAATTCTGTGTCATTGATTTGAAACACAGATCTACTACCAGGCTTATCAAGGCTAGGCTCCATTATATCTATCACATTTTTACTCTGTCTTTTCGTTTAGGAGCCCAAAGTGGTTTAGTGATTCCATTCTGCAATCACTAAAGAATCTTAGGCTTAGAGGTCACCTCAAAAGTTTCGTGAGTGAGTGGGGATTTGAACCTGGGCGACCCAAACTGTAATTCAACAGTCTGGCTACTATACCAGACTGGTTCTCTGGCACATAGAAAAACTGTAATAATTTGGCAGAGGAACAGCTATGGCCTACAAAGTCAGTAGCAGTAATTATAGTGTTAAACAGGAAGCCTCTCAGGTCTCTGAATGGCCACCTCTCATCATCATGGATTGTTCTCCTCCAGCCAGTGTGGTGCAGTGGTTAGAGTGTCAGACTACGATCTGGGAGAGACAGGTTCAAATCTTCACTCTCCCATGGAACTCTCCTGCATAACCTCGGGCCAGTCACACATACTCCACCTAAACTACTTCACAGGATTGTTGTGAGAATAAAACAGAAAAGAGGAACATTATTGAAGTTACTTTAGGTCCCCACTGAGGATAAAAGCAGGGTATAAATAAAGCAAGCAAATAAATAAATAAATAAATAAAGGCCTGCCCAAGCTATTGGACCATCACTTAACATGCACAGAAAGCACAATGGGTGATAAGGAGAGAAGGGCCTTCTCAGGAACACCCTTCCAAGGGAAGTTTGTGTAGCACCGTCTCTCCTGCTCTCATTGGTTGCTGAAAACGGCTCTTTTACAAAATGCCTTCTGCTTTTTCCTGCAGAACTATGCAGCTGTTAGTTATGATAAATACCGGCTACCAGTCATTGTTTTCAAATGCCTTGTAAATCTGCTGTAACCTGCCTCGGGAATATTATTTATTCAATACATTTTAATCCTGCCCTTCCTTCAAGTAGTTGAGGCGTTAGGCTGAGGTAGGCTAGGCTGAGAGAGCTAAACTACATGACGTATTTGGTCATGAGCAGGGCTTTCTTTCAGCTGGAATGCGGTGGAACGGAGTTCCGGAACCTCTTGAAAATGGTCACATGGCTGGTGGCCCCACCCCCTGATCTCCAGACAGAGGGGAGTTTAGATTGCCCTCCGCACCGCTGAGCGGCGCGGAGGGCAATCTCAACTCCCCTCTGTCTGGAGATCAGGGGGCGGGGCCACCAGCCATGTGACCACTTTCTCCAAGGGCAACTCACTGAGTTCCACCACGTCTTTTCCCAGAAAAAAAGCCCCCGTCATGAGTATACTATTCAGTGCATGCGCAGCCTCCCTCTCCCCCACCTCCCCGGTAAGGCAAAAAGCTCCATCGCTGTGCAGCCACAGGATCCCCATGGCTGGAGGTAGAAGAGCTACTTGAAGCAAGCAGGTGATGGGTGTGAATGAAAGAAGATGGGACAGGAGGGATCTTGTCAGGTTCCCCATCGACAGCACCTGGGTAACAGACACTAATAGGAGGGAGCTGTATTTTAAGTATATCCTGCAATGTTTTGCATCTAAATAGTTTAGATTTTATTTCTGCTTGCTAAGGTGGGGTTCTTTGATAATTGCTACTGTGAATTTAAATGCAGGCCTCTGAAGAGAGAGGGAAGGGGGGGCTGGATGGGTGAATAGAGCGTAATCTGGTTAGACGGTAGCTGTACCCTGATAGCGGTATACAGGGGCGGCGCAAGGGTTTGCGGCGCAAGTGAGCGCACAGGCCTGCGTGATGACGTCACACGTGACATCATCACGGGAGTGCACGCACACTGCTGCCGCCTCCGGCCCGATCGCTGCGGCGGGTGGCCTCCGAGCTCTCCCGCTCATTTGCCTGCGCCGCCGCAGATGCCTGTCCGCGGCAGCTGCGCCCGGCTGAGGGCTTGTGCTGGCGGCGGCGTGGGGCAGGAGGGATAGAAGGCTGCTGCTTTGTGGCGCGCGCTTCCGGCCCCCGCGCCTCCTCCGGCGCTCCCTCCAGCACCCCACACCTGAGGCCACCACCTACCTGGCCTCTATGGGCACTCTGGCCCGGGCTGTATACAAGGGGTCAGAGTGTGTTGCATTTTTGGCCAGTATGCTAAGAGAAAGTATTCATTCTGGTCAAAACAAGCAAACTATGTGGAGCCTGAGAGCGTTTGTGTTTTTTCTGAGAGAAAATATTTATTCTAGTTGAGTCAGGCAAACTGTGTGGAAGCCTGGATCAGTTTATGTGTATCTAAGAAAGAAAGATTAATCTATCTGGGTCAGGCAAGCTCTGTGGAAAGGCCTGGGTGAAACTATGTCTGTGTGGATGAAATGAGAGTTTAGTGTCCTAGCGAAGATCTGTGTTGAAAATTAGTCGGTGTGACTGAGTCAGTGAAAATACCTTTAAGAAGATATAATAATAATTGAAACCACCAACCTTAAGAACTATTCTAAAACCAATACCCTTATCAAAACTCAATCTTATGTTCTTATAAATAAATTCTACTTTATTTAAGCAAGAAAGATCCCTTTCCACCCCCTCACAACAACGCTCCCATACTGACCATTCTGTCAAACTACCATCTATAACAAGCCTTCCTATACACTAGTTAAACCAAAACAAAAGTCATTGGTGGCAGGGAAAACCTTTTGAGGGAGGCAGGGAGGCAGCAATATAAAGGCCACAAAACAAAAGAAAGAAGATTTCTCAAGGTAAAATCCTGAGTAAAGCAGACAACACCTGGAGCTCTGTGGAGAGGGAAAAAAGGTGTTGGCTGTAACCGCCTGAGATAAAAGTTTAAGGTAAAGTAAGGAGGATCCGGATTAAAGGCCCAAAGGCAAATGTTTAAAAAGTTTATAAAACAAACAGCAAATCATTACATAGGTATTATGTGTAAACGTGCGTTTCTGAATCTAAATAAGCATTAGGTAACTTTAGGGCAGATTTTGAACTCTGGCAGTGCTAAGGAGAGTTACTCCAGTCAAAGCCCATTCACTGGAGTAACTCTATTTACGACAGTAAAGAGTCCAGCAGCACCTTGAAGACTTTATAAAGTTGGTTAGTCTTAAAGGTGCTATTGGACTCTTTACTGTTTTGCGACTACAGACTAAAACTCGGGATCTGTTTACAATCGCACTGCGGGTCAGCCATAGATCCGCCCCCCCCCCGTTCTTTAGGGGCTGCCTGGGAATCCAGCGGCCCCCCGCTTGCCCTGCCCCTGCAAACCCCCCTCCCGCGCCCCCTTACAAGGACTCCAGGTGCTGGATCTGCTGGATCTGCTGCACCTCGCGCCTCTTCTTCTTCTGCTCTTTGCGGTCCAGCCCTTTGCTGCTGCTGCCGCTGGAGCTGCCGCTGCTGCCCGGCAAGGACTCGCTGTGGCTACGGTGCCTCTTCAGGCTGCCGCGCCTCTCCTGCTCGCCTCTGCTAGACAGGGACATGGTAACGGGCAGCAACGCCGGGCCAGAGGCAAGGAGGGAGGGACCGAGGCACCCGCCAGCCCGGCCCCCTCGTTTCACTTCCAGGCGAAGCCGAGGCAGGCACTTCCTCCGGCCGTCCTAGGCAGCGCCCCCTCCTTCTCCTCCTCCAGCGCAGCCGTCGCGCTTTCTTTCTACCGACGGGCGTTTTCCTACCGCCTTTCCTGCAATGGCGGCCGGGCGGCTCTCCTTGCCATGTTTTCTCCCCACAACCTGTTAGGTGGCCGCCCTCCGCCGAGACGGCGATTGGCCCAGGGAACTTCTTCGTGGGCAGAACGGGGACTTGGACCTGGATCTTCCAGAGACGAGTCTCGCCTAGGTTGCCAGTTCCAGGTTAGGAAATCCTGGAGATTTGGGGGTGCAGCCTGGAGAGGGCAGAGTTGGGGAGGGGAGGTCGGTTGGAAGAGTATAATGCCATGGAACCCACTCTCCGTTTTCGCCAGGGACAGTGATCTCTGCGGCCTGGAGGATCAGTTGTAATTCTGGGACATCTCCAGTCACCACCTGGAGGGAGGTATAACCCAAGCTCTCGATGCACTGTCACCGCTGCCCAGGCTGCTTTCACACATAACGCACTTTCAGCTCACTTTGCAACTCAGTGTGTGTGTGGGAAAGCAGCAGCCTCACACTGGAGTATAACTGTGTGTCAGAAATTGTGTGTTCAGATTGTTGAGCTGAACATGTCTGTGGGACGGAGGTTCTTTGATCATGTGGGCTGCAAGGCAGTGCTTCATTTGTACAATGGAGCAGGATGTAAGACCCACAGAATTTAGTGTGACTTGTTTCTCAGTAAACAAGCATAGCTGCATGTGTGCTGCCTGAAAAGGTGCTGGGGCTCAAGGCTTATCTAAGAACAGCCATAAGAACAGAAGAGTAGCCCCACCAAATTACATCATTTCGCTCAAAGTCCAGGGCTCCATTATTTCAATGCTGGCCAGATAGATGCTACAGGAAGCTGTCATAGAATCATAGAGTTGGAAGGGACCTCCAGGGTCATCTAGTCCAACTCCCTTCACAATGCAGGAAATTCACAACTCCCTCCCCCTCACGCCCCTTAGAGTCCGATGCCCCATGCCCAGAAGATGGCAGGATCCATGGCCTGGAGAAAATTGCTTCCTGTCCCCAAAGTGGAGAGCGGCATTATCCTGGGCATGTAAGAGAGGGCCACGAGAACTAAGCACTGACGTAACTCTTCCTGCCCTCCTTCTCATGATCTGCCTAGGTCTACCCTTGCCTGCTGACTACGTCCCCAGCATCTGACAGGTTCTGCCTCTGAACCCGGAGATCCCATCTGGCTAACGGCCAGCAACAGACCTATACTCCATCAGTTTGTTCAGTGTCCTTTTAAATCTATCTAAACCAGCAGTCATCAGCACATCTTGTGGCAGTGGGTTCCACAAGTCAGCTACCTATTGAATCTACAGCCAGCGAGTTTCACAGGCTGACCTCCCACACGCACAAACACTCTCGGAAGCCCTGTTCCCCCCACTGGCATTATATTGTACTTTCTCTCTGGAAGTATCTTCTCCCTACGCTTCCTATTTAGTGCAGGCACGCTCTGTAACTGTGGCTACTTTAACACAACAGAACGAATCTGTAGGTTGATGCAAGCAATGCCACTGCCAGGGCTTAACTTACACCAAGTTTGCAAGGGATTAACCTAGCATTAGCAGCCAATGTCACAGTTTGACCCCCAGAACGTATGAAGTAAGGATAGATTACTGTGCTCTTAAAAAATGTTCAGAATGCATTTCTTTCACCGTTGAATAAGACAGATAAGATTTGAATGGGCTAAGTTTGAATGAAACTGAGTACAACTTCCTTATCAGAGTTTCCACGCAGAATTGAATCACAGCATATCTTTTTCTAGCCAGTTTGCGCTGCACAGTGGCGTGCTGAGAACGCTGCATCTTGTGTCACCACCCAGTTACCCTGCCCCATAGTTTTTTTTAAATATACAAAGTACAATATGTACTGTCTGCAATCCTTCCTCCAGCTTCCTGCCACAATTGCATCAGCAGGAAAATCTAGTGTGGACCCATCTTAGGTCACTGTATCAAGAAAAATTATAGTGAGATTTTCTAATAACATACTGTTTTAACAAATGCTTATTATTATTTCAAATGTATCTCTTCTTTAGACTGAAATTTAATCCTGCTATTTGGTGTCATACTGAAGTAAAAGTTTATAGATTTGCCCCAGCATATGGTTCTTCCGATAGGTAATTATCTTTTCAAAATCAGTCAAATCCCTCAGTTGGCCTCTATAATCATAAAGAGCTTCCTTTAATCTTGAGGTTGCCTAAGATGTAACCAAAACTTGTGGAACTTTAAAGGATTTCATGAATTCATGTTGGCATATGTTTTCGTAAGCCAAAACCCACTTCATCTGATGCATGTAGTATTATGTATATTCAGTGGCAGAAATGTATATGTAGGTAAAAAACAGAAGAGTGTGTGGATGTGTGGAGGGGGAAGGGCAGATTACAGAAGCAATCTAAAAGATAAGTGTGTTACATGACCGCAGAAGGAAAAAATGAAAGCATTTTATTTAATTATTTATATTATTTACAGTCCATCTTTCTCACTGGACTCAAGGTGGATCACACAGGATAAGTCAATGCAATCAACAGCATGGGACATTGAACAGACAGTGTAATAGCGTTTGACTTGTAGAACTCTGGAACCAACCAGAGATTAGAAACAGTCGAAATTAACATGACATAATAAACAATGCAAAAATTACAGACTGGGGACCAATTACAACAGCAGATAATAAGTATATATAGTGGTATAGTCTACAGTCCCTCCCTAACCAAGCTTGTCTCTAAATCATTTTGTTACAGTATAGCCCTATTTGGGAAGGGAAGGTGGCATGGTGTAGCCCGATCTCATTAGAACTTGGAAGCTAAGCTGGGTCAGTACTTGGGACCGGTGACCACCGAGGAAAACTCTGCAGAGGAAGGCAATGGGAAACCACCTCTGCTTCTCACTTGCCTTGAAAGCCTTTTGCTGGGGTAGACATAAGTTGATTGAGACTTGATGGCACACACAAACACATCCCTATTTACTGTGCAAAATGCCTCTTGAATAATTCCATTTTGCATAATCTGAAGAAAGCTAGGAAGGTGGGAGCCCTCCTGACCTCAGCAGCTCGTAATTCCATATGATGAGGGGGGCCACCACAGAGAACATGCTCGAATAGGCAGTTGCTGATTTTGCCCATTTGTGGTGGCACCTGCAAGGCCATGCTCAGATGAGCAAAGCTGTCATGTTGGAGAATGAGGAAGAGGTGGTCCCACAGATACGGGGAACCAAGGCTGCATCAGGATAAACAATCCAGTCAGAGTGGGTACAATCCACTGCCTACAGGTGATGAGGTAGCAAAGCAAGGTTAATAGTATGCATAAACCTGTGAGGGTTAATTATTTTCTAAAGTGAGCCAGCCACTCATAGTCCCTATTGAGTGCAAGTCTGATAGCTGAGGGTAAGGTCCAGCTCTGAAATTTTAAATATGGAAGATTTTAAGGCTGTTACTTGAGAGTCCAGTGAAGCTGAAACTCTCTCGTGCAGGTTTCTGTGTTTTCATTTTTAGTATCTGGTTTTTGTTTATCTTTTCACAAAGATCCAGTCCAGCTGGGACAATGTAAATAGCAGAAGGCTGTTGCATGAGAACACGGGTCAAATAAAGAGAAAATGCAGATTTCTGATTGGCGCCTGTATCATCCCAGCCAACATTGAAAGCTGAAATATGAACCTATTTTTATAAAGAGAGAGACACACACAGGAATAGGTGTAGCTTTGTACTTTAATGTGACAAGAAAAAGGACCCAACTTCACACTCATAAATTACTCCCATTGATTTTTATGGAACAGAGTGAATGGGCTGCAGTCTAGGACATTGTAAATTGGGGGAAATGCCTATCCCCAAACACTGAGGTCACTACAGAAAGAGAGAGAATTTAGTCTGTACTCCAACAATGTCCCTGAGCGTACCTATGTACTTTCCCCTATAAACCATTCACTTCTATGGAAAAAAATAAACTGCTGCAAATGCTTATGTCTCTGTACTCTTCCCAGTCCCACCCTAAGAATCATTTTCCCTCTAGAGGACCATCAAGTCATTACAAGAATATTTTTAAAAAACCCTATGTTAATTTCTTGACTCTCATTCAGTAGCACTTTAGGCATAGCGATAGATTTATTTATAGGAATCAGATTACCTCACCAACAATATTTTCCTTTGCTAACAAATTCTATAGTAAACTACAGCTGCTTACCGCAAAAAAGGGGGTTGGAGGAAAGAAAAGTTTGTTTGATCATGAAAACAAATGTGCTAATGATACAGTCCATAAGAATATCATTGTTCGCCTGTTGCAGAAAAACAAGATAATCTTGTGGCCTCCTCAATTATGGAATAAGCTTTCATAGGCAAATAACCTGCTGTTGTTGTTTTTTTAGTGCACCAGTGTCTTTCTGGCTTCTTGAAGTATATGCAAAATCCAAGAACAAATTCCAAGTTCGAAGGCTGCCAGCACAAGTTCAGCTGTATTTATCTTGTAGTGATGAATCAACTCTGTGGACTAGATGAGGAAAGGGAAATCCTTTTATAAATATTATATAAGCAATTTCATTACTCAGTTTGTAGGGTATAACATAGCCAATATCAAAGACTTAAGTAAAAGTAAGGGTAGTCCCCTATGCAAGCACTGAGTTGTTACTGATCCATAGGGGAACGTCGCATCACCATGTTTTCTTGGCAGACTTTTTATGGGGTGGTTTGCCATTGCCTTCCCCACTCATCTACACTTTACCACCAGGAAAATGGGTACTCATTTTACCGACCTCAGAAGGATGGAAGGCTGAGTCAACCTTGAGCCGGCTATCTGAACCCGGCTTCCGCCAGGATCGAACTCAGGTCGTGAGCAGAGCTTGGGCAGCAGTACTGCAGCTTACCACTCTGCACCATGGGGCTGCTATCAAAGACTTAACAGAATTGTGAGCTGAGCTTGCCATGTGCTTAAAAGTGATTGTATATAATTGTTACTCATATTGTTCAAAGTTACAACAATCCTGTGAAGTACGTCTCAATTATTCCTGTACATTTATATCCTTTACATTTGACACTTCTAACTAGACAGATGCACTTCTCCCCCCACCTGTTAGCCTGGACGGCTCTACGTACACAAGATCAAAGCTCATGAGGACTGGAAATTCCTCATTACAATCAGGACTGATTCCCACATTACAAAGTCTATGAGCACTTTGTATCTGACACTCTGGGAGTTGTGCTTCCTACTGTCAATGGCCTTGATTCAGACTGGAGCTGTAGGACATGGCAAACAGGGCTGCTTGCAGGCTTTGGGGGGAGAGTACCTAGGTGCACCTCCCTTCTCCTTGCTTGTGCCCTACTGCCCATCCTTGTGTCTGCCCCCATCAACTGTGTTCCCAGCTGCAGGCAATGCACGCACACCCTTCTCCTGTGTAGTGTTTGTGACTAGGAACAAGGATGGTAGGAAGGCTAGTGAACAAGTGGCCAGGTGGGGGAAGGGCATGCAAGTGAGTGGAGGATGGGAGGGCGGTGGCAATGATCCCTGCCACAAACCTTGGGTCCCAGCAGCTATTTCACTTCTGGGTATGCTGGTCTTAGCTCCCTCCCCAACACAGACCATTTTCCTGACCTGTTTAGATCAGAAAATGAGCATAGTCCCCTGGCGCAAAGTGGTATGGTGCAGAGTGGTAAGCGGCAGTACTGCAGCCCAAGCTCTGCTCATGACCCGAGTTTGATCCTGGCGGAAGCCGGGTTCAGATAGCTGGCTCAAGGCTGACTCAGCCCCTTGTCTGTAACGGCACAGTCCAACAGTCTTCCATCTCATTTGGTACAATGTGTAGAACAGCTGTTAAATTTCTTGAAATCAGAGGGATGAAGAGGATGTAACTTAAGTGGCCAATGTCTGTGACAGGAGCAGCTCCTTAGTTGCCACCAGTTTCTTTCTAGTGGCCCTGTGTCTTTGGCAGGTCATAGGAAGATTGCCAACAACCTGTAGAAAAAAGTCCTGCCCCTTTAACAGCGGATTAATGGGATGTTAGTTGGCAGGTGACATTATTTACCTCTGTGATGTAAAACTTCAGCTGCCCATTTCTACATATGAAGTCTTTTTTCCTCCAGGTTGTTGGCAACCCTACCCGAGCTGCATCCCATGCAAAAACCCACCAGTGCACAATGATACAATTTTCCCTTTCTTGCAAGTGCTACATTTCTGCCTGCCTGTTTGAGACACAGCCATGAAAGGCACAAAGTCCCTTGCAGGAAAGACAAACGACCTCAGTGCTCACCTGGGCATAAGTGTAATGTTAAATACAAAAATATTAATGTAAAGACTTCAAATGTCAAACACGAATTTAAAAACACAAAAATTATTTTTAAAATAATACAGGTATTTAACAAAAAAACCCAGGTGGCATAAATAAAACAAATGAGAAGGCACGTACATTGAGTCCATGGTGAGGAAAGGGACTCTCGGGCAATGTGGCCAGTGCAAATTCCAGAGAATAAAGAACTATAGCCAGTACTCCTATCCCTACGCTAAGAAACATAGCAATGAAGGTCCATTTTTCCTATGGGAAAGAAAAACAATATTCATTTAATCGTTCAGGTTCTCAAAAGCTTGCATTCTGCAATGGCCATCAACGCTGTTATCTATCCATTTTCTTGGCCTGCTATGATATGCCATGGGATGTTCCCAGATTTCACTGCTCAGATGGAATCTTTATGTACAAAACCAAACTTTATTAGCATTTGAAATTGAGGGTTCTGCTCATGTTAATAACAATAACAACATTTGATTTCTATACCACCCTTCAGGACAACTTAACGCTCACTCAGAGAGGTTTACAAAGTATGTTGTTATTATCCCCACCACCATCACTCTGTGAGGTGTTCATATCATTCATGCCTATTTCTGAAAACATTTGGCAAAGTCCCCTTTATTTTAATGCTGCCTATGTTGGCAGATCACTGAGGACTAAAGTACCGCGAGTTTGATCATTTTTCCAATGTAAGGAACTTACCCAAACAATGGTCTGTTTCTTTAGCACCAGTATGAGAAAAGAAGTGCCAGATATAAGGAACTGCAAGAAGAAAGCAACAGGGTTTTTTCCTTATATTTTGTGAGTCAGTCTTGCTGGCGTAATTGTAAATCAGCTGCATATGTAGTCATTTTCAGCCCAGTGGGAACGAACCATAGCTAAGAGAGTACACGTTTGGTTGGTATACTCACCAGTGTCCCATGTTCAGTCTCTGGTAGTTTCAGTTAAATAATCTCAGGTAATATGGCTGTGAAAGACCTCTGCCTGAAGCCTTGGAGAGATGCTACCAGTCTAGGCTAGCGGAAGCAATGGTCTGATTCAGTATAAAATAAGTTGTTCTTAGAAGCTAGGCCTCAGTGTGTAAAGCAAATTTTTCAGTTAATTTTTAAATAGCAAAAAAATGGAATGCTTAGTTTGGACTAAATTGATAATCTGTATCTGTCTGCATTTTTATTAAATATATTACCATGATTCCAGACCACCATGCTGTCCCAAAGCCCGGTTGTCCAAAACAGCCAACTATAATCATTGCAATTGCAGGCAAAATCTGAAATATCTGCAGAGAGGAAATTTTGTGGGTCAGCTGCAAAATCTGAATGAACTAAAAGCAAATCAGGAATAAATTTTTCATAGGCAACTTTCATCAGGCTTTTAAAGTCACAGTTCTAGAGTTAGTACATCTCAATCTTGAAGAACTCAACAACAAAACTATTATCCCACCCCCATGCAGAGATTAATTATCCCTGACTTCAGCTAAATGCACAGATTGCTAATTACATTGATGAATATGACTGCAAGAACATATCCAAAGCTAAAACTCTGCACAACATAAAGCTCTGCACAACATTATATTTCTGCTTCATAATGAATTGTAAACAGAAGTCTTGTAGCTCCTTTAACAAGTTTTCCCCCAATTTTTATTAAGCTTTATAATACAACAAAATAGAAATCAACAATGAACATAAACTGTAACACAACAACTAATCAACAATAGTTTACAAGTTTTGAAGAATATGAACATTACAATAACTTTTAAACAAAGCATATATAATATTACCAAATATCAGAAAACTGAGTCAACGTCTGAGCAGTTCTTATTTTTGGATGTAAATCATGCATATCTATAAATTCAAGAAAAGGGAACCATTTCTCATAGAAATTAGACCTGGCAGGAAAGCGTTCAGCATTGAGGATATTATCATTAATCTTATCTAGGATGAAATGGTCCCATATCTTAAGAGAGCCACATCTCTTTAGTTGTCATTTTCTTTAGTTTCCAGACTCAAGCTATCGCTGATTTCGCTGCAACTAAAAAGATTGCTATAAGATTCCTGATAGCTTTTGGGATCTGCGGAATGTTCCATTGGTCTAGAAATATAATTGAAGGCAATAATGGAATATCGTAACTCGTAATCTGTTTTATTACTTCCAATATTTCTTTCCAAAATGTGGCTATCCGTGGACAACCCCACCAACAATGCAAGTCTTGAGGGGGCACTATTTAGCCTACTGGAGAGTACCATGTGCCTTGGGTACATACAGGTTCCCCCAATGAGCCAAATATTTCCCCAAGACTGTTCCAAGTCAGAAAAAAGGCACATGGGGTAAAGACTGAAGCTCCTTCTTCACAGATGCTTGGTTTCGATTTGGACTCTTTGTATGTGCAAGGGCTAAGGACAACCCACAACTCATGTGTGACTGTAACACAGGATAACAACAACATTTGATGTATATACTGCCCTTCAGGACAACTTAACGCCCACTCAGAGCAGTTTACAAAGTATGCTATTATTATTCTCATGACAATCACTGTGTGAGGTGGGTGGGGCCGAGAGAGCTCAAAGAAGCTGTGACTGACCTAAGGTTACCCAGCTGGCTTCAAGCGGAAGAGTGAGGAAACAAACTTGGTTCTCCAGATTAGAGTCCAGCTGCTCTTAATTACTACACTAGACTGGCTCTCACACCAAACTGGATGAGGAGGATCCCAACTTGTCTACACCATAATATATGAATCAGCACGTATCAATTTACAGGGAACAGTGATCCCTGCTGGATGTTAGGACTCTCTTGTGCAGAGGTTTGAATTAGGTTTTGGATAAGAGCAGGCATTGAGCCATCTCATCTTTTCTCCAGTAAAATCTGTGTTTCGGTAAACATACAGGGACCTATGGTCTCTTTTTAAGTATAACCAGTAACAGATTGATAACTGTTTCACATATTACAAAATTAAAATCCACAGTGTATCTCACAAAGTATGAGGAGGAAATTTAAACACATCTTCTTCAACCACATATGCAGAGCTGCATTCAACCCATTTTTTTTACTTTTAGAGGTACACAGTGAATAAAAGCAATATACATACCATATACCCACTAATTTCATAACATGCTGAGTGGCCCTGCCTTTTGTAAAATACTCACAGCAGGTATTATAGGTCGCATTTTTGCAAATTTTGTTTTCCAGGCTTCTGGTAGTTCACCACTTGTGCAAATAGCTTTCATTGTCCTGTGAAAATATTCATTTATAAATAACTCAAGGAGAAAAAGGAAAGGAGAGAAATCATTAAATACTGTAAAAGGAAACGAAATTTTAACCCAGCCAGAAGAGACTGAAGCCCACAAAAGAAATAGGTTGTAGCATCAAGCAAGCATCAAACTAGGCAAGAAAATGCTGGAGAGTGGAGGGCAATCTAAACTCCCTTCTGTCGGGAGATCAGGGGGCGGGGCCACCAGCCATGTGACCATTTTCTCTGAGGGTAACCCACTGAGTTCCACCACCTCTTTTCCCAGAAAAAAAGCCCTGGAAACCAGTAAGGGATAAAATGAATATTATGGTGGAGCAATGATCATAAACATTGGATTGAGGACTGATGCTCACTTTAGTTTTTAATGTATTTATTTTACTTTTCTGCCAATTCCCCACGGAGCTTAGGGTAGCATACGTTGTCCCGTTCTACTTAAATTCTTACAACAATCACATGAGGTAGGCTAAACTGAGAGAGACTGATTGGCCCGAGATCATTCAATGAGTTTCCATGGCAGAGTCTCCCAAATCACAGTCGGACACTTTAAGCACTGAACTAATTCATGTATGCCCTCCTCAGATTTGAATGGTACAACACTTGCATAACACTGTCAGTTAAGATGGTGTGTGTACATTTATATAGCCAAATTTCTCTGCAATAAACAAAGAACTAGAAATTGAAAGCCTTCCCCCATTTCTATGTTTATTGTGGGTGATGTAGCCACTTATAAGCAAACACCATTCACAATTTATTTATTTTACAAAATTTATACCCCACCTTTATGTCCTCAACTGACAAAATGGCTATTTTTTCATATCTAACTTCAAAATGTAAACTGGCCAATAATTTTAATAATGCTTTCAAAATTTCTCCTGCCCATATAATTAGGTAAGCTCGCTACATTGCACTAATGCATTTAAACTTTTTACAATACAATACTAAATAGAGTGACGCTTATAAAGATGCAACTATGCTTAGGATTACACCATTAGTGTTTTACAATATACACCTAGACAGGGCTTTTCTGGGAAAAAGAGGTGGTGGAACTCAGTGGGTTACCCTGGGAGAAAATGGTCACATGGCTGGTGGCCCTGCCCCCTGATCTCCAGACAGAGGGGAATTGAGGTTGCCCTCCACGCCGCTCAGTGGCACAGAGGGCAATCTCAACTCCCCTCTGCCTGGAGATCAGGGGGCGGAGCCACCAGCCATGTGACCATTTTCAAGAGGTTCTGGAACTCCGTTCCACTGCGTTCCAGCTGAAAAAAAGCCCAGCACCTATAGAAATAATACCAAGTAAATGTCACATGAGAAAAAGCAAAAGATAAAGTTCACCCCCCCCACACACACACATGCACGCACTTGGGATCTATGATGTATCCAGATCTGTATTCAATTTAGCTGCATCGAGCGACTAGTTGGTAGTCCTGATATACACTAAGGCTGAGAAGTTAATTATTTCCAATAGCCCCAGCTCTCCAGCTTTATTGGGGGGCTAATAATAACACTGACTTTGTTCACTGCTCTGGGACACTAACCTGTCTGGAAGAGTGGTATACAAGTGCAGTTATGGTTATTATTATCATTATGCCTGTCTTTTTATCTACTGGAGCTTAGAGTATGGGGGGTTGCAATTTAGGGTTGCCAACAGCCTGGAGAAAAATGCCCTGACCCTTTAATTGAAATGTTACTTATCAAGTGATGTTACTTATCTTCATGCCATGAAACATTTTAACTGACCATTTCCACACATCAAGCCTTTTTTAATGGGATAGGACATTTTTTCTCTCCAGATTGCTGGCATGCTTAGGTGGCATTTCTGACTGGAAAACCCCCTGGGTGGGCAGTTAACTCCTCCCCTTCCCCAGTGCTAGGGTCCCAATCTATCTTGCTACCCATGTCTGCTTTGGGGAGGGTAGTTCCCAAGTATCACGAGTAGTTTGGCCTTTAATTACAGGCTGGAGACGGATTTGGCTATTTTTTTAATTAATTTTTTTTAAGTTTTAGAAACTTTTTTGAACATTAGAGTAAGAAAGAGAGTAGTAACAATAGTAGTTTTCTGGTGCTTTGTATTCATATAGTTCTAAGAAAGGACACCATATACTCTGAATTTTATCTTCCATTTGCCTACATTTGAGACATCTGGTGGTGGCAACTCATCATATTTTCTTATCCCTTATGCACAAAATATTTAAAACTCCTAGACCTGAGCATCTAATTGTAGCCAAAGAGCAGACCAACATATACTATACACTTATATGAGTAAGCTTAGGTGCCTAGGTGTTCACCAAGCTGGGAATTTCCTATCTCTGGCATCTCTGCTTTCCCCTGATATTTATGGGTACATTTTGATATTTTTACGAAAGGGTATCTAGCAGTAGGATAAACATTACCATCTTCTCTGATGTGCTGATACCTGCAAGGGATACCCAAACAAGAAAGGTTTGTAGACCAGCTGCGAAGGGAGATATTATTATAGACCACACAGTAACAAGCGGCGTGGAGGTCAATCTAAATGCCTCTCTGTCTGGAGATCAGGGGGCGGGGCCACCAGCCATGTGACCATTTTCAAGAGGTTCCAGAACTCCGTTCCACTGCGTTCCCGCTGGGAAAAAGCACTGGTTGAAAGCAAGGAAATAAGTGGATACTCACACTACTGTTCTTCTCTTTCCTTCGTTTGGGCAATAAGCTGAAACTCTGTGTCTTCTCTCTTACATGTCTGTCGTCAATTCAGTTTTTAAACAGCCTGTATTGCAAAAGTAAGATAATGAACAAGGTTTATCAGTGACAGTTGCAAACGTATTACTTGTGTGGGGAGGAAGTCAAATGATTAAGCAAGAGGCACATGTCAGCATGCTTACTTTTTAAAATGTAATGTACATAAACAGCATAACTTTTACATGGGGGTGGGGAATAGGTGACTCAGAGCTCTGGTATGCCTTTGCACTCAACTTTCAATCAAAGTAACTTCCTCCACTTTGCTCTTTTCCCGTGGAAACTATTAACTGATCCCTTTTTACACCAACGTTTTTTCTTCCTTGAAATCTGAAAATGACTTTTCCATATCCCCTTTTGCAAAGATTATGGACGAACAGGAAACTGTTCTTTTCTACAAACAATTATACTCCAAATCCGAATGCTTTCTGCATGATTTTTTTAACTGATCCCTGTGGGATGTTTGGAACTAGTTCTGAGTAGAGTACAGCCATTTCTACTGCAGAGCTCAGTTGATGTAGTTATGGAATCAATACCACATGTCCTTGCTGCCTGATGTTACCATGAGAGTTGCTTAATCTGTATATTTGTAACTAGATTTTTTATTATAAATACACCAAAAGTATCTGGAATTTTCATATTTCTAACAGAATGCCTTGACTTTCCCACAACTACAATTCTTTGAGAAAGCATGATAGCTTCATGTATTAGACGTTGTCTGTCCAGGGTCTGAGGCACAGCCCCCGGCCTCGCCAGGAGGAAGCAATGGGAGGCAGCCAGGAGACAGCTGTCCTGCCGCCCCAGCTGGCAATCAAGGCCAGAACCTGCCTATACCAGGGGGAAGGGACAAACCTCCAAAGCCTCAGAGGGCTAGAAGGGGCAGGGAGAGGCAGCTAGTTCCACCCTCCAGGGGGAGGATACAGGGCTAAGCAGAGCAGAGGGAGAGGGCAAAGGCAGGGGGAATAGGGACCCAGCAGCTGCCCAAACAGGGCCCTTACCAGCCAAGGAGGAGAAGCAGCCACAACAGCTCAGAGCCGCACCCCAGCCTATACCTCAGCTAGAAGACAGTAACCTGGCTCGGGAGTTGCCGAGAGCAAAGCCCCTCCAGGTGCAGCTGCTGGAAGCATTCTGCTGGAGAAGCTGGGCAGCCAGCCAAGGGCCCACAGCTGGGCCTGCCTTCAGCAATCAGCTCAGCCAGAAAGGCCTGGCAGCCAGCCAACGAGACACAGCTGTTGCTGGCCTATGCTTCCAAACCAGCTACCCCAGCTGCAACAGCTTGAGGTAGCCCAGGACGACGCTGGAAGGCCAGGGAGGGGTGTAGCCTGGCAGGTGGGGCCTGCAAGGAGGGTGGGGCGGGGAGAGAAAGCCCTATAAAGGGTGGCTCAGAAGAGCACTGGGGTGGGGTTGAATAGGAGCAATGGTGTGGAGTTGGAAGGGAGTAGAGCAAGTGAGTGAGAAGAGGCAAGGAGGAAGTTGTATGGAGGAGATGGAGGGGACCAGGGGGGAGGACTGGGTCAGGTTGAGCAGGCCAGCGAGTGGATTGAGAGGGAGTCTGGGTGATGTATACTGCCCCTCCTTCCACAGAGCAGGGTCCTGCATCATCCCTCCCCCCCCCCCCCCACGTCAGGAGCAGATTGACTGATGCCGCGCCTAGCGGTGGAGGCAGCAAGCCCTGACATTGTCTGTCCCTGACATAATTATGCTCAAGCACCTTCATTCTCAGCTCTTGGTCTTTATGTTCCCTGTTGAGTCTTTATGCTCCCTGCCTTATCTTAGATCTCAGAAACTAAGCAGGGTCAGCCTTGGTTAGTAGTTGGATGAGAGACCTCCAGTGAAGACCAGGGCTGCAGAAGCAGGCAATGTCAAACCACTTCTTGCCATGAAAACCTCATCAGGGGTCGCCATATGTCAACTCTGACTTGAGGGCTCTCTCTACCACCAATCTATATTTTATTCATAACAACACAGAACAGAATCTCATACAGAAAATCTGTGACAGATCCACCAGTGTCACAGTTTATACATGGAGAAAGAAGCTTTTAGCTAAGATGAGGAATCTGTTTCAAGTATTGTGTTCCAGAGCTTGAATTATTAAAAACTATTTTATTGACATTATGTACACATTGGTTTTAATATTGATTTAACTCTGTGGTAGAGAATTCATTCTTAGAGATCTGTAACCCCCTAGGTGATTGGAATGACTTTTAATGTAGCTTAAGGGGCTGACATATACATTGGTATGCTGTTTCCCTTTATAACTTTTAAAGTCCTTTCAGGAGTGGGAAGTGGAAGGGGTGCCCAACCTTATCGATTTCCCTGCTCCAAACTGTCCTCCAGGTAGCTCTCTGTCATGGCTTTTCAAATGCATATTTGTGAGGAAGTTGCTTCCAGGCATAGCTGAGTCATGGTACCTAACCTTTAAAAGAATTCATTAAACAACATCTGGAATAATGGAGCAGGGAACAAAGTAGTTCTCACTTTTTTTCCTTTCTGGAAGAAGACTTGGTAGGCAGCACTGGATTCCCCACCCATGAAAGTACAAATTTCTTTTGCATACAGCAATCAATCAACTGTGATATAAAATCTATATGCACCCTTTATATTTTAGAATATTGTCAATTAGCAAGAATCTCTCAAGTTTCAGGTTAGCACTACAAACTTGCTTTTCTTTTCAGAAGGACTGTTTTATTAATATACAGGTTTTACCATTAAGTAAATAAGTTTACTTTAAGTAAACTTATTAAGCTTAAATTAAGTAAATAAAACATATATAAGTAACTGACTAATATAGCAGTCCTAAGCAAGTAAACTCAATACTAGTGCCATCCTAAGCAGAGTTACACCCTAATCCCATTTATTTCAGTGGATTTAAAAAGGTGAAATGACTGAAAAATAACAAATTGAAAATGAACCCAGACAAGACTGAAGTGATGCTTGTTGGGAAGGCAGAGATTTTGAAGAACATTGTACTCTTCACTTGTGATGGAGTCTGTCTAACCCTTGCAGACTCGGTTAAGAACCTAGGGATTATACTGGATCCAGTGCTACTACTAGAAAAACAAAATAAGGAAACCACAAAAAATGCTTTAGACAAACTCACTTTAGCCTGGAAGAGGACTTCTTACCTCGACATGGCTGACCTGGCCACTTGGATCCATGCTATGGTAACATCAAAACTTGATTGTAATGCATTATACATAGGTCTCCCAACTAAGTTAACAAATGTTGTTAGTCTTATAGGTGCTACTGGACTCTTGCTCTTGTTTGCCAAGGTGTTTGAGAGAGTTTGAATGACAAGTATCTTTTAAATGGGGAGGGAGAAATTTGGTTATTTTATTTTGGATTTTAACTGTAAATGTTTTAAATTTGTTGCTGTAGCACAGCGGTTAAGTGGTTCAGCTGCAAATCAGCACTCTACTGGTTCAAATCCCACTACTGTCATGACCTCAGTAGGTGGCCTTGGGCAAGCCACTCCTCTCAGCCCCAGCACCCCAACTGTATTGTGGGGATAATAACACTAACTTGTTCACCACTCTGGGTGAGGCACTAATCTGTCTAGAAGAGTGGTACATAAGTGCAGTTATTATTATAATATTATGTTTTAAATGTTAGCTGCTTTGGAGGCCCTGCGAAGGCAGAAAGATGGGCTTTTAAAAATTGTAAATAAATAAATATTTTAAATGTGTTATTATAAGTTGTCATGAACTACAAGGAAGGGTGAGTTAAAATGTATTAATAAATATTTTTTTAAAGCCAGTGTTTTCAAAAACTGTGCATGTGTGTGGAGGAGGGACTAGGAGGCAATGCTGGGAAGGTCGAGAGATGAAATTCCCAAGAAATCCGTTATGTATTTATATGACACATACAGATAAAGGAGAAACAAACTCTCAAAACAATGACTACTTTTATGAGTCCAGCTGGCACATTCCATGCCTAGAAACTTTCTGCCTGGAAGCTCCTCATACATTTTAGCCTCATGGCTGGGGGAGGTTTATTTTTTGGTGTCTTCTGCCCCACTGGGGAGGGGGAGAGGCAACCCTTTAAACAGTGCAATCCTAAGGAGAGTTACTCCACTGTGTCTATCCCATTGAAGTCAAAGGGTTTAGATTGGAGTAATTCTCTTTAGGATTGCACTATAAGTCCTTCTCGCTGTGCTGCGCAACTATTTTTAAGGGCCTGGAGGTGCTGGGACAGCCTAGGTTTTTGGCTGTTCTCCTCAGGATTGGGCTGCAGCACACAACGCTTCTCCCACTGCCTGTCAGAGGCCATAGCAAGAGGGGGAAAGGGGGCCGCCTCAACTCTCCAAAGCCCCCTCCCGGTTCGAACGGTCGCCCTTCAACAGACAGACGGCGCGGGCCTGTCGCTCGTGGCGAACTCCGAGGCGCGCTCCGCCACCTCCCATGGAAGACATGGGCAGGACTCCTCTTTTGCTTGTTCGGCGTCTGGGCGTGGGCTGGGGGCCTGAAGAGAACAGAGGCCGCCTCGTCCCTCAGCCTTGAAAAGCGGCGCCACGTCGCAAGGCGAGGAGAGTCCCGGCCTGAGGAGAAATTCGGATGCGTGTTTTGTTTTTGCAGTTCCGCTTCCCCTCACCCCCTCCCTTCTCCTCTCATATAATTATCTTTGCCGCCTGAGTTACAGTGCAATCCTAAACAGAGTTATGCCAGTCTAAGCCCATCGAAACCAACGGGCTTAAACTAGGGTAACTCTACTTGGGGATTGCATGGTGAGTGTTCCAACTCGAAAGCGACACCGCGCCACAAAGAAAATGCGTAACTTTCTGGCCTGAAGGAGCTGCAGCTGCCGAGCCCTCCTCTTCCATCCGCGGGAAGGGAACCCTGGCTCGGCGCCTCCCTCCCTCGCTCTCCAGCCGGGCTCCTCCTCCATGCAAGCGGAGAAGCGGCCGGGCTTTCTCCTTCCCCTCCCCTTCTCCACGTTTGCAGCTTTGGGAAGCCGGGATTTGAACGGAAAGCCCCCCGGCCCTCTCCGCCTCCCGCCTTCCTCTTGGCGCCCGCTCCCTCCGTGCCACGGACAGGCCGAGAATGCCGCCCAGGCGGAGGAGGCAGCGCCGCTGCTGCTGGCCGCTGCTGGCTGCCCTGCTCGTGAGCTGCGTGGCCTGCCAGGCTCCGCCGGTGCCGGCCGCGGAGCCCCAGTGGGATGGGAAAGACGTGTTTGTCCGGAGGAGCTACGTGCCTGAGCAGTGCCCGCGCGTCGTGCGCTCCGGCGACTTCGTGCGCTACCATTACCACGGCACCTTCCCGGACGGCCGCAAGTTCGATTCCAGGTAGGGGGCAGGCACTGCTTGGATCCACTCTCGCCTCGGGTTTGCATCGCCTTGGGACATGTGTAGAAGATCCCAGGTGTAATTTCGGGCATGCGGAGGATCAGTGAAAGCCTGGGAGAGCAGCCGTCAGTACTAGGCTAGCCTTGCATTGGGCTCTTGTAAACACGCCCAGAGGGATGGTTTCTTTTATATCCAAAGGGATGGACGTGATGATATCCCATATCCTTGGAAACAATGGGAGAAGTCCAAGACCCATCCCTTGGGAAGGAATTTCCACATAGAGATTGCAGGTGGCCCTGCTGGTCCAAAGAAAACCCTAAAAACACGTCATTAGCACCAACCAAAATAACACTACAGTTATTTCGATTGGCCTTAAACATAGGTATGATCAGGGGTCATTTTGTAGAAAAAGAGCTGGAGGAACTCATTAGCATACCTCATTAGTATAACTGATTTGCATATGCCACACCCTGTGACATCACCTATCCTGGCTATTTCGGACCCAATCCTGGCCATTCAGGGCCTAAATTGGGCCCAAAATGGCAAAAGGGGGCTGAAAATGGCTGAAAAGGAGCCCAAAATGGTCAGGATCAGGCCACTGCTGAGTGGGAGAGTGATCCACCACCTGTCAGAGGCCCGATCTGGGCCGTTTTGGCCCCAATCCAGGCCCAAACGGGCCCAAAATGGCCGAGAGTCAGGTGGGCGGGGCCACCTGACATATGACCTCTTTGGGGAACTGCCAGAACTGTATTCCGGTGCATTCCCCCTTGAAATGAACCCTGGGTATGACACGACTCTAGTTTCTTAGCAGTGCCTACCAGTCAACGTCTACATGCAGGAGAGATGTGCAGAGGCTGCTCCCACCCCCAGCCCAGGGAGACCTGCTTGAACAGGAGGGTTGTTTTGTGTGTGTGGGAAGAGGGTTAAGGCAGAGATTGACCTGCGATGTTAATCACTAAAAGGATGATGCATTGCTGTCCTGGCAAAGAGGGGGTATTTTTAGATGTTTTCACACAATATGATATAGGTGTCTTTGCCTCTTCCTTTTTTGCATGTGAACGGATGCAGCTATGAATGCACAGCTCTTCAAAGATGCAGAGGAGTTAGCCGTGTTAGTCTGTGGTAGCAAAATCAAAAAGAGTCCAGTAGCACCTTTAAGACTAACCAATTTTAATGTAGCATAAGCTTTCGAGAATCAAGTTCTCTTCGTCAGATACCTGATACAGAGACTGGTCAAATACAGAAGAGGGGGAGAGAGAGGAGGCAATTAGGGGGAGGAAGGGGGAGGGTGCAATCAAAACATTCCTTTGCTAGTATATGTAAACATCTCCTTTTAGTGTGTGTATCAGTTGGCTTCAAAGGAGTTTGCCCTGTTAGTTTGTAGCAGCCAAACAGCTAGATCATCCAATTCCAATGCAGTATGGGCCTTCGATAACCACAGCTGTCCCTGCCAGATGCATCTGACAAAGAGATCTGTGGTTCCCAAAAGCCCACACCAGGTGCCACTGAGCTCCCTCAGACCCCACCTCTGTAAAGGAAATCTGTTACCTGTGGTAATGTGATAACCATTCATAGTCCCTATTCAGTCCCAGCTTGACTGAGTCAAATTTGCATATTAATTCCAGTTCAGCAGCCTCCCCTTGGATTTTGTTTTTGAAAGGTTTCTGTTGAACTACAGCGACCTTTAAGTCTTTGATGGAATGTCCTGGTAGATTGAAGTGTTCTCCCACTGGTTTCTGGACGTTTCCATTTCTAATGTCAGATTTGTGTCCATTTATTCTTTTGCGTAGAGGTTGGCTGGTTTGTCCAATGTACAGAGCAGAAGGACATTGTTGGCACATGAGGGCATATATCAGATTGGAGGATGAGCAGCTGTAAGAGCCAGAGACAGTGTAGTTGATGCCATTGGGTCCTGTAATTGTGTTCCCTGGATAGATATAGGAGCAGAGCTGGCATCTGGGTCTGTTGCAGGGCCTGGTACCTGTGCTGGTGACTCTGCTGGCCGATTCAAGGTTGTGAGTGAGACGTCATTTAAGGTTGGGGGGCTGTCTGTAGGCAAGGAAAGGTCTTCTACCCAGGGCTTCTGAGAGAGAGGTATCATTTTCCAGGATGGGTTGTAGCTCACTGATGATACGTTGGATGGGTTTGAGCTGGGAGCTATAGGTGACAACCAGTGGTGTTCTGTTGTTAGTTCCTTTAGGTTTGTCCTGGAGTAGACTGTTTCTGGGTACTAGTCTGGCCCTGTTGATTTGTTTCTTCACTTCATTTGGTGGGTACTGTATTTTTTTTTTAATAAAATACTTTATTGTTTTATTCTGTCACCGACATCACCCGTGTAGGGACCTCCAGGCAGTAGATACATAAATA
Organism: Eublepharis macularius; assembly: GCF_028583425.1. NCBI lineage: Eukaryota > Metazoa > Chordata > Lepidosauria > Squamata > Eublepharidae > Eublepharis > Eublepharis macularius. The sequence continues at coordinate 27,783,438 of NC_072800.1, read as the reverse complement.
TTATTTCATACAATATTATTTCAAATTCACAATATGTGAATTTCATATTCACATATTCATTATTTCATATTCACAATTACTCCCTGTACAACTCATTCCACTTAGCCTTATAATTAAATTAACCTCTCAATTTCCCATTAACTGACTAATCATCCCAAATTGTTTAAATGTTTCTAAGTACCCCACCGGCCTGGGTTCTGAGACAAACATGAGGCGGATCCCTAATGGCCTGGCCTGGCCTGGCCTGGCCTGGCCTGGCCTGGCCTGGCCTGGCCTGGCCTGGCCTGGCCTGGCCTGGCCTGGCCTGGCCTGGCCTGGCCTGGCCTGGCCTGGCCTGGCCTGGCCTGGCCTGGCCTGGCCTGGCCTGGCCTGGCCTGGCCTGGCCTGGCCTGGCCTGGCCTGGCCTGGCCTGGCCTGGCCTGGCCTGGCCTGGCCTGGCCTGGCCTGGCCTGGCCTGGCCTGGCCTGGCCTGGCCTGGCCTGGCCTGGCCTGGCCTGGCCTGGCCTGGCCTGGCCTGGCCTGGCCTGGCCTGGCCTGGCCTGGCCTGGCCTGGCCTGGCCTGGCCTGGCCTGGCCTGGCCTGGCCTGGCCTGGCCTGGCCTGGCCTGGCCTGGCCTGGCCTGGCCTGGCCTGGCCTGGCCTGGCCTGGCCTGGCCTGGCCTGGCCTGGCCTGGCCTGGCCTGGCCTGGCCTGGCCTGGCCTGGCCTGGCCTGGCCTGGCCTGGCCTGGCCTGGCCTGGCCTGGCCTGGCCTGGCCTGGCCTGGCCTGGCCTGGCCTGGCCTGGCCTGGCCTGGCCTGGCCTGGCCTGGCCTGGCCTGGCCTGGCCTGGCCTGGCCTGGCCTGGCCTGGCCTGGCCTGGCCTGGCCTGGCCTGGCCTGGCCTGGCCTGGCCTGGCCTGGCCTGGCCTGGCCTGGCCTGGCCTGGCCTGGCCTGGCCTGGCCTGGCCTGGCCTGGCCTGGCCTGGCCTGGCCTGGCCTGGCCTGGCCTGGCCTGGCCTGGCCTGGCCTGGCCTGGCCTGGCCTGGCCTGGCCTGGCCTGGCCTGGCCTGGCCTGGCCTGGCCTGGCCTGGCCTGGCCTGGCCTGGCCTGGCCTGGCCTGGCCTGGCCTGGCCTGGCCTGGCCTGGCCTGGCCTGGCCTGGCCTGGCCTGGCCTGGCCTGGCCTGGCCTGGCCTGGCCTGGCCTGGCCTGGCCTGGCCTGGCCTGGCCTGGCCTGGCCTGGCCTGGCCTGGCCTGGCCTGGCCTGGCCTGGCCTGGCCTGGCCTGGCCTGGCCTGGCCTGGCCTGGCCTGGCCTGGCCTGGCCTGGCCTGGCCTGGCCTGGCCTGGCCTGGCCTGGCCTGGCCTGGCCTGGCCTGGCCTGGCCTGGCCTGGCCTGGCCTGGCCTGGCCTGGCCTGGCCTGGCCTGGCCTGGCCTGGCCTGGCCTGGCCTGGCCTGGCCTGGCCTGGCCTGGCCTGGCCTGGCCTGGCCTGGCCTGGCCTGGCCTGGCCTGGCCTGGCCTGGCCTGGCCTGGCCTGGCCTGGCCTGGCCTGGCCTGGCCTGGCCTGGCCTGGCCTGGCCTGGCCTGGCCTGGCCTGGCCTGGCCTGGCCTGGCCTGGCCTGGCCTGGCCTGGCCTGGCCTGGCCTGGCCTGGCCTGGCCTGGCCTGGCCTGGCCTGGCCTGGCCTGGCCTGGCCTGGCCTGGCCTGGCCTGGCCTGGCCTGGCCTGGCCTGGCCTGGCCTGGCCTGGCCTGGCCTGGCCTGGCCTGGCCTGGCCTGGCCTGGCCTGGCCTGGCCTGGCCTGGCCTGGCCTGGCCTGGCCTGGCCTGGCCTGGCCTGGCCTGGCCTGGCCTGGCCTGGCCTGGCCTGGCCTGGCCTGGCCTGGCCTGGCCTGGCCTGGCCTGGCCTGGCCTGGCCTGGCCTGGCCTGGCCTGGCCTGGCCTGGCCTGGCCTGGCCTGGCCTGGCCTGGCCTGGCCTGGCCTGGCCTGGCCTGGCCTGGCCTGGCCTGGCCTGGCCTGGCCTGGCCTGGCCTGGCCTGGCCTGGCCTGGCCTGGCCTGGCCTGGCCTGGCCTGGCCTGGCCTGGCCTGGCCTGGCCTGGCCTGGCCTGGCCTGGCCTGGCCTGGCCTGGCCTGGCCTGGCCTGGCCTGGCCTGGCCTGGCCTGGCCTGGCCTGGCCTGGCCTGGCCTGGCCTGGCCTGGCCTGGCCTGGCCTGGCCTGGCCTGGCCTGGCCTGGCCTGGCCTGGCCTGGCCTGGCCTGGCCTGGCCTGGCCTGGCCTGGCCTGGCCTGGCCTGGCCTGGCCTGGCCTGGCCTGGCCTGGCCTGGCCTGGCCTGGCCTGGCCTGGCCTGGCCTGGCCTGGCCTGGCCTGGCCTGGCCTGGCCTGGCCTGGCCTGGCCTGGCCTGGCCTGGCCTGGCCTGGCCTGGCCTGGCCTGGCCTGGCCTGGCCTGGCCTGGCCTGGCCTGGCCTGGCCTGGCCTGGCCTGGCCTGGCCTGGCCTGGCCTGGCCTGGCCTGGCCTGGCCTGGCCTGGCCTGGCCTGGCCTGGCCTGGCCTGGCCTGGCCTGGCCTGGCCTGGCCTGGCCTGGCCTGGCCTGGCCTGGCCTGGCCTGGCCTGGCCTGGCCTGGCCTGGCCTGGCCTGGCCTGGCCTGGCCTGGCCTGGCCTGGCCTGGCCTGGCCTGGCCTGGCCTGGCCTGGCCTGGCCTGGCCTGGCCTGGCCTGGCCTGGCCTGGCCTGGCCTGGCCTGGCCTGGCCTGGCCTGGCCTGGCCTGGCCTGGCCTGGCCTGGCCTGGCCTGGCCTGGCCTGGCCTGGCCTGGCCTGGCCTGGCCTGGCCTGGCCTGGCCTGGCCTGGCCTGGCCTGGCCTGGCCTGGCCTGGCCTGGCCTGGCCTGGCCTGGCCTGGCCTGGCCTGGCCTGGCCTGGCCTGGCCTGGCCTGGCCTGGCCTGGCCTGGCCTGGCCTGGCCTGGCCTGGCCTGGCCTGGCCTGGCCTGGCCTGGCCTGGCCTGGCCTGGCCTGGCCTGGCCTGGCCTGGCCTGGCCTGGCCTGGCCTGGCCTGGCCTGGCCTGGCCTGGCCTGGCCTGGCCTGGCCTGGCCTGGCCTGGCCTGGCCTGGCCTGGCCTGGCCTGGCCTGGCCTGGCCTGGCCTGGCCTCATGTTTGTCTCAGAACCCAGGCCGGTGGGGTACGTAGAAACATTTAAACAATTTGGGATGATTAGTCAGTTAATGGGACATTGAGAGGTTAAGTGAGGGATCCGCGTCATGTGTGGCTCGGAACGAAGGCTCCATCCACTCCTTGTCGAGCAGGCGGTCCTCTGGGGCCTCTTCGTTCCGGTATGGGGACCCGTCCTGGTCTGGCCTGTCCTGGCCTGTAGAACCTCTCTAGCACCGTCCAGATCATTTTCTGGACATCTAAGTGGCCCGCCCCTGCATGTTCGTGGGCGGCCCGGAGCACCTGTCCCCGGAAGGTGTCTGGGACCAGGAGTTGGTGAACCTCCCCGTTACCCCTGGCTTCCCGAGCCAGACTATACCTCAGTCCTTTCAGTGAGGTATCCGCCTCATGTGTGGCTTGGAATCAAGGGTCCATCCGCCCCTCGTCGAGTAGGCGAGGGGCCTCTGGGGCCTCTTCGTCCCGGTATTTGGACCCGTCCTGGCCTGGCCTGGCCTGGCCTGGTCTGGCCTGGCCTGGCCTGGCCTCGCCTCGCCTCGCCTCTTGCAGTGAGGGATCCGCCTCATGTGTGGCTCGGAACGAAGGCCCCATCCACTCCTTGTCGAGCAGGCGGTCCTCTGGGGCCTCTTCGTCTCGGTATGGGAACCCGTCCTCGTCTGGCCTGGCCTGGCCTGTAGAACCTCTCTAGCACCGTCCAGATCATTTTCTGGACGCCTAAGTGGCCCGCCCCTGCATGTTCGTGGGCGGCCCGGAGCACCTGTCCCCGGAAGGTGTCTGGGACCAGGAGTTGGTGAACCTCCCCGTTACCCCTGGCTTTCCGAGCCAGACTATACCTCAGTCCTTTCAGTGAGGTATCCGCCTCATGTGTGGCTTGGAATCAAGGGTCCATCCGCCCCTCGTCGAGTAGGCGAGGGGCCTCTGGGGCCTCTTCGTCCCGGTATTTGGACCCGTCCTGGCCTGGCCTGGCCTGGTCTGGCCTGGCCTGGCCTCGCCTCGCCTCTTGCAGTGAGGGATCCGCCTCATGTGTGGCTCGGAACGAAGGCCCCATCCACTCCTTGTCGAGCAGGCGGTCCTCTGGGGCCTCTTCGTTCCGGTATGGGGACCCGTCCTGGTCTGGCTTGTCCTGGCCTGTAGAACCTCTCTAGCACCGTCCAGATCATTTTCTGGACGTCTAAGTGGCCCGCCCCTGCATGTTCGTGGGCGGCCCGGAGCACCTGTCCCCGGAAGGTGTCTGGGACCAGGAGTTGGTGAACCTCCCCGTTACCCCTGGCTTCCCGAGCCAGACTATACCTCAGTCCTTTCAGTGAGGTATCCGCCTCATGTGTGGCTTGGAATCAAGGGTCCATCCGCCCCTTGTCGAGTAGGTGGTCCTCTGGGGCTTCTTCGTCCCGGTATTTGGACCCGTCCTGGTCTGGCCTGGCCTGGCCTGTAGAACCTCTCTAGCACCGTCCAGATCATTTTCTGGACTTCTAAGTGGCCCGCCTCTGCATGTTCGTGGGCGGCCAGGAGCACCTGTCCCCGGAAGGTGTCTGGGACCAGGAGTTGGTGAACCTCCCCGTTACCCCTGGCTTCCCGAGCCAGACTATACCTCAGTCCTTTCAGTGAGGTATCCGCCTCATGTGTGGCTTGGAATCAAGGGTCCATCCGCCCCTCGTCGAGTAGGTGGTCCTCTGGGGCCTCTTCGTCCCGGTATTTGGACCCGTCCTGGTCTGGCTTGGCCTGGCCTGTAGAACCTCTCTAGCACCGTCCAGATCATTTTCTGGACTTCTAAGTGGCCCGCCTCTGCATGTTCGTGGGCGGCCAGGAGCACCTGTCCCCGGAAGGTGTCTGGGACCAGGAGTTGGTGAACCTCTCCATTACCCCTGGCGTCCCGAGCCATACTATACCTCAGTTCTTGCAGTGAGGTATCCACCTCATGTGTGGCTTGGAACCAAGGGTCCATCCGCCCCTCGTCGAGTAGGCGAGGGGCCTCTGGGGCCTCTTCGTCTCGGTATGGGGACCCGTCCTCGTCTGGCCTGGCCTGGCCTGTAGAACCTCTCTAGCACCGTCCAGATCATTTTCTGGACGCCTAAGTGGCCCGCCCCTGCATGTTCGTGGGCGGCCAGGAGCACCTGTCCCCGGAAGGTGTCTGGGACCAGGAGTTGGTGAACCTCCCCGTTACCCCTGGCTTCCCGAGCCAGACTATACCTCAGTCCTTTCAGTGAGGTATCCGCCTCATGTGTGGCTTGGAATCAAGGGTCCATCCGCCCCTCGTCGAGTAGGCGAGGGGCCTCTGGGGCCTCTTCGTCCCGGTATTTGGGCCCGTCCTGGTCTGGCCTGGCCTGGCCTGGCCTGGCCTGGCCTGTAGAACCTCTCTATCACCGTCCAGATCATTTTCTGGATGCCTAAGTGGCCTGCCCCTGCATGTTCGTGGGCGGGTGAACCTCCCCGTTACCCCTGGCCTCCTGAGCCAGACTGTACCTCAGTCCTTGCAGTGAGGGATCCACCTCATGTGTGGCTCGTAACCAAGTGTCCATCCGCCCGTCGTCAAGTAGGCGATCCTCTGGGGCCTCTTCGTCCTGGTATGGGGACCCGTCTGAGCTCCCTTCAGCCCCCTCCTCCTTTCCCCACAAGGCGACTTCCCGGTCCAGGGCCTCTCTCACCAAGGTGGAGAAGCCTGGGGCATCTCGCCTGAGCAGGACGGGGTAGGGCAACTCGGCCCCCCGGGCAACGTCCACTTCGTGCCGGATGCCTTGATATTCTAGGGTGATGCCCACAACTCGCCACCTGTGTGCATGCCGGTACACGCAGGCCACCTGAGTCCACCTCTGGATGGGTAAGTCTGCGGGCAGCGCGTGGGTCCTCACTATGGAGATGTCCCGGTGCAGACTCACACTGGCAGCAGGCAAGGGATAACTCCCAAGTTGTCCGAGCAGGGCAGCACCCAGTTCCAAGGTTCAGGCACCAATTGGGCACACTCACAGTTTTGAGTCCAAAGGAGGATTCCAGAAACACATCCACAGGAACAGGCCAAGGTCAGTGACAAGAGAATCAGTTCCAAACACAGCAGCAAGGTCAGTAGTAAGCGGATTCGTTGCTTCCACGCAGCCACTCCCTCTTTGGCTGCTTTTAACCCTCACAGTGCTCAGCTGCCTGTGCTACAGCAAGCACCTGCCGGCTGTCTCAGTCCTGCTCCTGCAAGCACTCATCATCACTAATGATGCTGGGCCGGTTCTGTGCTGCTAGCCTGGCACTGCGCCTTCTGGCTTGGAGGGCTCTTCTAGCCCTCCTCTGGCAGCGCTCCCGAGGCTCTGGTGATGAAGGGGGAGAGCTGACCTGCACCTGGCTTTCTGTTGCCAGCCCAGGGCTGGGAAGCTTAGGAACCGATGTGCTGGGACCTGGCTGTGGATCAATATCTGAGCCTTCAGGGCCTCCCTCCTCCTGCAGTGCCTCTGCCACTGGCTGTGGATCTGGGTCAGGTTCACCAGCTGCCTCTTCCTCAGAAGAGTCCTCTGAGTCTCTCTGCTCCGCTGGGCCAGGTTGGTCCATGACAGGAGATTGTACTGCCTTCGTCTAGGAGGGCCCTCAATTTCCGACCCCCCAGCCTGACCTCCGTGAGCGGTGCGGTGGTGCACGTGGGTCCTCCCTCCGTGGGCATAGCCACCTCCCACCCCGAATCGCACTCCATTAAGGGGCACTCCCTCTGGGCTTGTTTTGCAGGGTTCAGGCCCGGACCTCAGGCAGCACAATCTGTAGCATCCGCTCTGCTACTACCTTCTCCATCAGGGCCACTTCCCTGGGGTTTGCGGGCTCAAGCCACCTAGTGGTGAGTTCTGACAGTTCCTCGGCCACTAGTCGGGGCCTGTCTCCCTTCTTCCATGCCCTGGCCTGGAACTTCTGCTGGAAGGTTTCTGACGTTATCTTATAGCGGTCCAGGATGGTGGCCTTAAGGGTGTCATAGTTGGCCGCCTGCGCCCAAGTCAGCGCCCGGAGGGCGGCCTGGGCCCCTTCGGTGAGATAGGGACCTATGATGTAGGGCCACTGGGCCACTGGGCCATCTCGGCTGTCCTTTCAAAAATCTCTAAATAGTCCTCCGCATCTTTCTCTGGACCTAGTTTGGTCAGAGTGAGGGGAGGGGGCTTCGGGCTCCCTCCGGTGGTGGAGGTCATCCCGGCCCCTTGGTAGCTTCCCAAGACCAACAGAGGTCTCTCACAATGGAGGTCTGGGCCTCCTGCTGCTGGGTCACCACATCACGCATTAAACGCTCCTGGCGCTCTGCCAGCCATTGCCCAAACTGGGCCAGATCCATGGTGCCGGCGCCAGGGCTGGCAGGGTTGGTGGGATCCATGGCTGCTGGCACTGCGGTCTCCCTTACTCCTGCCGCAGGCGGTAGGAATTTATTGGGGGCTAGCTGCGTGCAGCGCAGGGTCCACCCAGTTGGGGTGGACAGACATGGCAATGGGCGGGCCTCAGTCCCCGTACGGGTTTCCACCAGTTTGTGGGACTTGCCAGTGAGGGCGTCTGGGCCAGAGGGGGGTGCTGTGGCCAGGGTTGCCTCCCTGCTCGCCTGCCCGGCTGGAGGGCTCTGGGGGGTTCCCTTTAAGGCCTTGGAGGGTGGAGGAGCCCCTCCCACTCACCGCAGCTGGCCTCCAAAAAGGGGAGGGGGGTTAGCCGCACCCTTGTCCCTCTCCCTCTAATTCCCCTCCGTTCCCCTCCTTCCGCTCTCCCCCCCCCTTCGTATCCCCATGCAATCCCACTCCACGTCTCTATTCTCTCCTTCTTTCTCTATCACTTAGTATTCCCTCTGCTCGCTTTCCCTGTCATTTCTCTCTCTCTACCTGGCCTGGCCTGGTAAAAGATGGTAAGTTGGTAAATTTGGTAAATTGGTAAAAGATGAAGTTCTATACCAAAGAGAAAGATCAATCACATGGTACTGGAAGGAAATAGAGTTGGGAAACATTGACTGCTATGATAGGCAGAGAATAAGGCAGAGAATAAGACCACACGGCATGACTAGGTACTCGAATTGTTCTAGGGGCATGTTAAAGGCAGTCTTCCACTCATCTCCTTCTCTTATTCTTACTTGGAAGTAGGCATCTTTCAAGTCTAACTTCGAGAAAATTTTTCCTTGAGCCACTACGCTGAGTAGGTCTCTAATTAAGGGGAGTGGGTAGGCACAGTCTTAATCCTCCGTCTTTCTTTTTTATGAAAAGTACGGGGGCGGCATGCGGGGAGCTAGCTGGCCTAATGAAACCTCGCTCCAAATTTTTCTCTATGAACTTTCTCAGCTCCTGGTGTTCAGCCAGGCTCATAGAGTAGAGTTTGCCTTTAGGTAGTTTTTCTCCGGGAATTAGTTCGATAGCACAGTCAGTGTTGCAGTGTGTGTGTGGGCAAGTTCATCTGCCTCTTTTTTGCTGAACGCTAGGCAGAGATCCCTGTACTCCAGGGGGATGGCCCTCTCTTCCTCCTCGGCCAGTAAGACGACATCTAGGAGGGAGGGAGCCGCCCCACCCCACTCCTTCGTCCACGCACGCGCACTGCACTGACTTCCTTTGAACACAACTCCCTCCGACCATTTGATATAGGGGTCGTGATCCCCTAGCCAGCGGCTCCCCAATATTAGAGGGTATTTAGCTGCATTACTGACTATGTAGGGGCGGGCTTCCCAGTGCTTTCCCATTCCGGTTGGTACCGGTTTGGTTTCAAAGGGGGCAGGACTCATGTTTGACCCATCCATTTGTTCAAAAACGATGGGGTCCTCTAACTCTTGGGTCTTCAAGCCCAGTCCATTTACCAAGGCTGGTGATATGATATCTTGGGAGCACCCGGAGTCTATGAGGGCTTGTACCCGCCCACAAGTCCCTCTTTTCGGATTTACAAGAACTACCGGCATGAATAATATGGCCCCCCTTTCTCTCACCTCGGAAGGGGTGGACTGTTTGGTGACCTGCCGCTGGGGCCCTTTTACAGCAAGTCCTCCGTGTTTCCCTACTGTGCGGACACCTCACCTTCTTGGGGGGAATAATTATGTTCACCCGGTAGTTCTTCTGCCTTCAATCCGGTATCTGGCTTCCCACGCCGGGGTGGTGGCTTGTGTTCTGCCTTTGGGGCTCGCAGTGCTGGTGTGGGTCGTGTTGCTGCTCTGTTCGGAGGGGCCTTGAGGGGACATTGTGCAGCGAAATGTCTGCTATTTCCACATTGTAGGCAGAGGCCCTGCCTCCAACGAGTATCTCTCATTTCCCGGCTGGGTCCAGGTCCACCTGGTGTCGCTCGGCCGCAAGTAGACAAACCGGAAGTCTGTCTGGCTCCCGCGAGTTGGTGCTGCTTCACTAGGCAGACTACCTGGGTGCGGTTTTTTACCTCACACGGCAGTTGAATCCAGCCTAGGAGGGTGGACGGGTCATCTTGCATCAGGGCCTGATCCAGTAGTTCAGGATTTAATCCGTTTCAAATCTTGGGAGTACAGTCCCAAGCCCCTGATCCCCGGGGGTTGTGGCAGTCTGCGGGTGCTGTCTGTCCATCCCTGAGTAAGGCCGGTTACCGCTAGCATACCATACCACATTATTTGAACTTGTTCCATGAGAACATCTAGATGGACCCCCTTGTGTTGCACCCCGCCTTGCGGTGGTCCCCAACTCATTCCGGGCGGCACGTGGGGGCCAGCTGTCTCACTCCCCTGCACCTCCACATAGCACCCAGCCATCTCGTCCCACCAGAGATCGGGAAGGTCGCTGAGCACGGCCGTGTGAAGCGCCGCTGTAGACGTATGGAGGGACTCCCAGGCATAATCCTCCCCCATTTCCCGCCCCGATGAGGTTTCAGGGATGGCGGGTAGTGGGGGTCCAGGCTGCTGCTGAGTCCCGTCCCTGCAGAGTAGCGTGCAAACAGAGTCCCTCTGCGCCGCTCCTTCTCCTCGCGTGGCCTAGGGGCCTATTGTCTTGGGGTAGGTAAGGATGTCCACGAAGATGTGAAGCCCCGCTCCTGGGGATCGCACCTAGGTTGGCCCATGACCTTCCGCCCAGTGGTATCGGGTCTAGAGACCCCGGTGGTTGGTTGGAAAGGCCTTCCATCTCCTCTCCCAGGTCGTACGACTCTATCGGTGTAAATCCGGTAGCCATCTCTCTGGGGGGTAGGTTGAAGGGAGAAGGATGATTCTCAACAATATGTCAGTTTATGGAGAACAGGATACGTTGGAGCCGACTCCCCCCTTGCAGCAAGAAATCCAAGCTCTCTTGAGTCAAGGTTTTTAATGAGAAATCATAACTACAGTGTATATATGTCCATAGGTTACACAGAAGCAATTAAAAGCGCCTGGCTGTACACAAGGCTCTTGTTGAGAATGACGTATGGAATGCTTGCTACAAAGTGTCAGTCCCTCTCTGTAAGCCCCCACCCTTGGTGCCCGACCCGCTGGGCATAGTCAGTGGGAGAGTAGGAAGGAGCTGTCCCAAGGCCGCTGTGGTGAGCCACCTTAGATGAAAGTGAGTCTTCCCATGAGCTGGACAGCTTATGTGAAAAACTACACACACACACAGAAGATGATTGCAAAGTTCACAAAGATGGAGGGACTGTAGGCAACAGACCTGACATGTGTGCATTGCCCTCTGGCAAAATCCCAGAAGCCTCTATGGAGAATGTGCATCTTCCTATGAGTTAGATTTGTACCACATTACACCAGATGAGTAGCTGTCTTTAATCAGTATCACAAGTGATACTTAAATCAGTTTTCTTGAGTGGTTGCCTGACGGTTTTTTTTTAACTCCCAGCTTTCTGTAAAAAGACATCCAAGGCAGCCAACGCTCATTTTTTTAAAAAGCAAACTGAGAGATGTGTACCTCTAGAAAGCAAATGGGAAAAAGCTACGTAACTACAATTTTTTAAAAAAAATTAATGTGAGAGGGAGAGCAGAGTCATGCAGAGTATTCCAAATGCAGCCGCACAAAACGGAGCAATGGCCACTAGCTTAGATGGCTTTAAATAGTTCAGTCGAAATCATGGACGATAGGTCTGTCAGAAGTAGTTAGCCATGACGATGGTTGGAGATGGAGCAAGATTTTCAACCTGCCAATGAAATATTTGAAATAAAGATTAAATGGATTACAAATGATCTACTAACTAATCTTTTTTTTTCCTCCGCTTAGCTATGACAGGGGTTCCACATTCAATGTATTTGTGGGGAAAGGCCAGCTGATTGCAGGAATGGACACCGCTCTGGTGGGCATGTGTGTGAATGAAAGACGATTGGTGAAAATTCCACCTCATCTTGGCTATGGGAGTGAAGGTGTTTGTAAGTACTGTGCAGAGTGTATAAAGGATGACTACAAATGGTGAACTTAGTTTGGTTCCTACAGAGCCGGATCCTGTGGTTCCATTCTGCTAGTGGTGGTACTTTTCACTAGTAGGAGAGTCTGTAGTGTCCGGGGAAAGCTCCTTTATTTTACTTATTTAGGTATTTTTACCCTGCTTTTCTTCCCATGGAGGACTCACAGTGGCTTACTTAATGTGCTTTAAACAAACAAATAGCAAAACAGAAAGTGCCGTGGGTCCCCTGGGCCAGATCATTCAAGGCCATGGGCTGCGAACTAAGGGCCAAGCTCTGTTTGGGTCTTGCCCTTCAGCTTATGCCAGAAGGCCGTGCCCAGGCTTAACTACCTGCAGTGGGAAGGAAAACAAGCTCAGCCTAGTTCTTATGCTGCTGGCAGGTGTCCTGAAGAATTCCTCTCCCTTTTTGGAAAGCCTCTAGCCATGCCCTGGCCGAATTCCAAACCAGTGGGGGACTGCTATTGTGGTCCCTATATTTAAGAAGGGCAACAAAAATGAGCCAGCAAACTATAGGCCCGTAAGTCTTTTAAACATCATCAGTAAAATATACACAAGGCACATTTTAGATAAACTTGAAATATAGTTAGAACAGGAAGAAATTATTCCACTGGAACAGGCAGGTTTTAGGGTAGGGAGGTTGATGGTTGAGCACTGCCTGGTGCTTCAACAGTTGATAGAAAAATACTCTGTCAAAGATCCAACTTCTCTATATGCTGCCTTCATTGATTTGAAATTAACAATAATAGAGCAACACGGTCAAAGCTGTAGCTAACCCAAAGTATAATCCCGTGTATAATTAGAGTCTTATTTCCATAAACATACAATCAACAATATATTTAATAGAGTGTTTCTATTTTATAACCAGGACTCCTGTCACATATTACAATACAGTTATAATTTCAATCTTTAGGCGTCATACATACTCCAACCAATCAATTAAAGTGTCTCGTGCTTCAAATCCTATTTTTTATACTTTTAAAGTGCAATTGCTTTTTAATATCACTTGACACAATTTGTCATATATGGAGTCAATTTCGCCTTTAATCCTCATTCAATATGTGTGCGGTCCACGGTTGATCCCAGACACTGTGTAGGTCACAGAAGACATGTAGACCTGGTTAGTATTCTTTAGGTGTACATGCAGTATTCTGTGACTATATTATTCTCTAACGGACGGTCCAGATTCCCATAGAGTCCGTTTCCAGAGATCTTTCTCAAAGAGCACAGTCGCTGGAGGAACATACAATAACTGGTTACACATGAAGTACATGTATTATTATACAATTCATAGTTAATCATACTATACATTTACAATTTTATTACTCACTCAGAATATCCAATATCCTCTTTCATGTTAGTTTTCAATACATATCTTCTTGCTAATTTCCTTTCGTCAATTTCCTTCATGTGTATACCATCAGTTTAATCGTCATCTTATCTACAGATCTGTCTCCACGCCCAAATTGCACCTTATCCCTTCTTAAAGTGATCCTGCATCTATCCCAAAAAACAAGTAAAATCATTCTCCATGTTTAAGCCCTTAGGTATAAGAGTGCCAAGTCTGTGTATCCAAAATGTTTCTTTTTGACGTAGCTCTTTTATCATAGGCACATGTCCTTGTCTCCGGAACCTGAATAAAATAGTAAAAACCATATCCATGCTTCTGTGTTTTTTCTCTTGATAATGTTGCACTAATGGGGCTTCCAACACATTGTTCCTAATTCTAGATTGATGTTCACTCAGTCTTGTCTTTACAGAACGTACAGTACTTCCTACATATAGTAATTCACATGGGCATTTTATCAGATAAACCACCCCCTCTGTATTACAATTCACAAAATCATTTATGGTATTAATACCCAGTTGTTTTACCTCTTCTCCATTCATAACCAGAGGACACTGTTTACACCTCCCACATTTATACATTCCTTGTGGTAAACCCGTATCCATTTGTTTTAGATGGTAGTTCAAATCTGAGTGTATAATCCAGTCTTTGATGTTTTGTGTTCTTCTAAAAGCTACAAGAGGAGGTGTTCCACAGCCTGGAATATCGTTAATTAGGGGCCAAAATTTCAGAATTGCCTTTTTGATTGCATAGGCTTTATCACTATAATCAAAAACCCCCACGACACATTCTCTATTTTCACGCTTTTTAGTTGTTAATAAATCCCCCCTTGGTGCTGCATCAGCACGTTGCCTTGCTCTGCGTAAAACCCAGTCGGGATATCCCCGATATTTAAGTTGTTCATAAAGGGTATCACTTTGAGTAGTATAGTCCGCGTCTCTAGTGGAGTTTCGTTTGAGTCGTAAAAATTGTCCATACGGTAAATTGACTAATAAGTGACCAGGATGGAAAGACTTGTAATGCAGTAAAGAGTTTTTATCCGTTTTTTTCTTAAAGGGTCTCACTGCCAAAGAACCATCCCCTCCTTTGTAAACTGTCACATCTAGGTAATTCACTGATTCTACACTAGCATTCCAAGTAAACTTAATGTTGGGGTGTACTTGATTCATCCATTCCCCTAATTTTTGAATGTCAACATTTTCATTGGTCACTAGGAGAAGGTCATCAATAAAGCGTACAAATATAATGATGTCCTTCCAAAAGGGATTTTGGGCAGGATTACAAAAATATTGATGTTCTAAATGACCCATAAAAAGATTGGCTATACAGGGTGCTGCAGAGCATCCCATTGCAACTCCACGGACTTGGACAAAAAAACTATTTTCTACTCTAAAGTAATTATTTTCTAATATTATTTCCAGAAGGGATATTAGAAAAAAGGTAGGTGGATGTTTGTTCTCCCGTTGATTCAAAGTTTCCATTACCACTAGGCGTGCCTCTTCTAAAGGAATGTTAGTATACAGTGAGGCAACGTCTAGTGTCAGAAATATGGCCCCTGCTGGTAATTTAAAGCCCTCATATTTTCTAATAAAATCTCCTGTATCCAGCAGGAAGGTAGGGAGTTTCCTTACAAAGTTCTGTAGAAAAAAATCAAGGTATCTAGATAACGGTTCCAGCACCGAATTACTGCCCGATACTATTGGGCGTCCAGGCGGTGGAAAACCTTCTTTATGAATTTTTGGTAGTATATACAGAACTGGTGTTCTAGGGGTTGTGTTAATTAACCCTTTATGTTCCAGTTCTGTAATATGTCCTAGTGCTAGAGCTTCGTCTACGGTCACTTTAATCAAAAGACTTATTTTCTTGACAGGATCCGTAGGGATAGGTTGGTAGTCTAATTCGTTGGACAATTGTCTATTTAATTCCATCATATAATCTTTTTTGTCCATCACCACAATAGCACCCCCCTTATCTGCTTCTTTTATTATAATCGAGTCATCTAACATTAAGTACTTCAAAGCCAATCTTTCTTCCCTGGGTAGGTTGTTAAACCTGGCACTTTTTCGGGCTTCTATGGTGTTGATCTCTTTTAATAGCATTTTCTCAAAAGTCTGAATATGTGGATTATTGATAGGTGGGTTGAAGGAGGAACGTGTAGAAATCCCTGTTTCTACCCGTGTGGACACCGTGCCACCGAAGAATGCTTTTAATTTAATTTGTCTTACCAATTTGAACACATCTATTCTAGTTTGAAAATCATTATACCGTGGAGTAGGGACATATCCGAGACCTTTATTTAGGGCTGTTATTTCAATATCCGAGAGGATTCTACTAGAGAGGTTGACCACTAGGTCACTCTCCTCCATTATTGTCATGTTCGTCTCCCCCTGTTGGATCGACCCCCTCGTAAAAAACGTCCCCTATTACCATAAGTAGGTGTCTTATTTTTGGATTGTACGGACATAGATCTGGTAGACATACCCTCCTCTACCGATGTGTCCGTTTCCTCCCCTTCTGTAGTTTCCATATCTGAGGAGTAAGTTAGGGGGGTAGACCACGAAACCTTCTTTCTCTTGGTGTTATCCTCATTCCACCAACTATATACACGTCCCGTTGCATAATCTCTATTGTCCCTTTGATACTTTTTTACTTTAATTTCTCTCATCTTGTTTTCAAAATCTTTTACTTGTTTATCAATGTCTCTTATTTTATTTTTAAATTGTTCCTCCTCAAAGCTATTCTTCAGTTTGTTCTCTAAATCCAAACTGAAGAATAGCTTTGAGGAGGAACAATTTAAAAATAAAATAAGAGACATTGATAAACAAGTAAAAGATTTTGAAAACAAGATGAGAGAAATTAAAGTAAAAAAGTATCAAAGGGACAATAGAGATTATGCAACGGGACGTGTATATAGTTGGTGGAATGAGGATAACACCAAGAGAAAGAAGGTTTCGTGGTCTACCCCCCTAACTTACTCCTCAGATATGGAAACTACAGAAGGGGAGGAAACGGACACATCGGTAGAGGAGGGTATGTCTACCAGATCTATGTCCGTACAATCCAAAAATAAGACACCTACTTATGGTAATAGGGGACGTTTTTTACGAGGGGGTCGATCCAACAGGGGGAGACGAACATGACAATAATGGAGGAGAGTGACCTAGTGGTCAACCTCTCTAGTAGAATCCTCTCGGATATTGAAATAACAGCCCTAAATAAAGGTCTCGGATATGTCCCTACTCCACGGTATAATGATTTTCAAACTAGAATAGATGTGTTCAAATTGGTAAGACAAATTAAATTAAAAGCATTCTTCGGTGGCACGGTGTCCACACGGGTAGAAACAGGGATTTCTACACGTTCCTCCTTCAACCCACCTATCAATAATCCACATATTCAGACTTTTGAGAAAATGCTATTAAAAGAGATCAACACCATAGAAGCCCGAAAAAGTGCCAGGTTTAACAACCTACCCAGGGAAGAAAGATTGGCTTTGAAGTACTTAATGTTAGATGACTCGATTATAATAAAAGAAGCAGATAAGGGGGGTGCTATTGTGGTGATGGACAAAAAAGATTATATGATGGAATTAAATAGACAATTGTCCAACGAATTAGACTACCAACCTATCCCTACGGATCCTGTCAAGAAAATAAGTCTTTTGATTAAAGTGACCGTAGACGAAGCTCTAGCACTAGGACATATTACAGAACTGGAACATAAAGGGTTAATTAACACAACCCCTAGAACACCAGTTCTGTATATACTACCAAAAATTCATAAAGAAGGTTTTCCACCGCCTGGACGCCCAATAGTATCGGGCAGTAATTCGGTGCTGGAACCGTTATCTAGATACCTTGATTTTTTTCTACAGAACTTTGTAAGGAAACTCCCTACCTTCCTGCTGGATACAGGAGATTTTATTAGAAAATATGAGGGCTTTAAATTACCAGCAGGGGCCATATTTCTGACACTAGACGTTGCCTCACTGTATACTAACATTCCTTTAGAAGAGGCACGCCTAGTGGTAATGGAAACTTTGAATCAACGGGAGAACAAACATCCACCTACCTTTTTTCTAATATCCCTTCTGGAAATAATATTAGAAAATAATTACTTTAGAGTAGAAAATAGTTTTTTTGTCCAAGTCCGTGGAGTTGCAATGGGATGCTCTGCAGCACCCTGTATAGCCAATCTTTTTATGGGTCATTTAGAACATCAATATTTTTGTAATCCTGCCCAAAATCCCTTTTGGAAGGACATCATTATATTTGTACGCTTTATTGATGACCTTCTCCTAGTGACCAATGAAAATGTTGACATTCAAAAATTAGGGGAATGGATGAATCAAGTACACCCCAACATTAAGTTTACTTGGAATGCTAGTGTAGAATCAGTGAATTACCTAGATGTGACAGTTTACAAAGGAGGGGATGGTTCTTTGGCAGTGAGACCCTTTAAGAAAAAAACGGATAAAAACTCTTTACTGCATTACAAGTCTTTCCATCCTGGTCACTTATTAGTCAATTTACCGTATGGACAATTTTTACGACTCAAACGAAACTCCACTAGAGACGCGGACTATACTACTCAAAGTGATACCCTTTATGAACAACTTAAATATCGGGGATATCCCGACTGGGTTTTACGCAGAGCAAGGCAACGTGCTGATGCAGCACCAAGGGGGGATTTATTAACAACTAAAAAGCGTGAAAATAGAGAATGTGTCGTGGGGGTTTTTGATTATAGTGATAAAGCCTATGCAATCAAAAAGGCAATTCTGAAATTTTGGCCCCTAATTAACGATATTCCAGGCTGTGGAACACCTCCTCTTGTAGCTTTTAGAAGAACACAAAACATCAAAGACTGGATTATACACTCAGATTTGAACTACCATCTAAAACAAATGGATACGGGTTTACCACAAGGAATGTATAAATGTGGGAGGTGTAAACAGTGTCCTCTGGTTATGAATGGAGAAGAGGTAAAACAACTGGGTATTAATACCATAAATGATTTTGTGAATTGTAATACAGAGGGGGTGGTTTATCTGATAAAATGCCCATGTGAATTACTATATGTAGGAAGTACTGTACGTTCTGTAAAGACAAGACTGAGTGAACATCAATCTAGAATTAGGAACAATGTGTTGGAAGCCCCATTAGTGCAACATTATCAAGAGAAAAAACACAGAAGCATGGATATGGTTTTTACTATTTTATTCAGGTTCCGGAGACAAGGACA
Organism: Eublepharis macularius; assembly: GCF_028583425.1. Taxonomy (NCBI): domain Eukaryota; kingdom Metazoa; phylum Chordata; class Lepidosauria; order Squamata; family Eublepharidae; genus Eublepharis; species Eublepharis macularius. The sequence continues at coordinate 27,765,410 of NC_072800.1, read as the reverse complement.
TGTGCCTATGATAAAAGAGCTACGTCAAAAAGAAACATTTTGGATACACAGACTTGGCACTCTTATACCTAAGGGCTTAAACATGGAGAATGATTTTACTTGTTTTTTGGGATAGATGCAGGATCACTTTAAGAAGGGATAAGGTGCAATTTGGGCGTGGAGACAGATCTGTAGATAAGATGACGATTAAACTGATGGTATACACATGAAGGAAATTGACGAAAGGAAATTAGCAAGAAGATATGTATTGAAAACTAACATGAAAGAGGATATTGGATATTCTGAGTGAGTAATAAAATTGTAAATGTATAGTATGATTAACTATGAATTGTATAATAATACATGTACTTCATGTGTAACCAGTTATTGTATGTTCCTCCAGCGACTGTGCTCTTTGAGAAAGATCTCTGGAAACGGACTCTATGGGAATCTGGACCGTCCGTTAGAGAATAATATAGTCACAGAATACTGCATGTACACCTAAAGAATACTAACCAGGTCTACATGTCTTCTGTGACCTACACAGTGTCTGGGATCAACCGTGGACCGCACACATATTGAATGAGGATTAAAGGCGAAATTGACTCCATATATGACAAATTGTGTCAAGTGATATTAAAAAGCAATTGCACTTTAAAAGTATAAAAAATAGGATTTGAAGCACGAGACACTTTAATTGATTGGTTGGAGTATGTATGACGCCTAAAGATTGAAATTATAACTGTATTGTAATATGTGACAGGAGTCCTGGTTATAAAATAGAAACACTCTATTAAATATATTGTTGATTGTATGTTTATGGAAATAAGACTCTAATTATACACGGGATTATACTTTGGGTTAGCTACTTCATTGATTTGAAGGCAGCTTTTGATTCTGTCTCTAGACAGAGATTGTGGCAAAAACTAGAGGGCTCTAGCATAGATAAAAGATTGTTATTTCTCATCCGTGCCCTGTATGAGGAATCATATCTTAGAGTGAGATGTAACCGGCAGGGACTACTCACTGGAGCAATAAACACATTTAAAGGAGTTAGGTAGGGCTGCCTATTGGCCCCCGTGTTATTTAATTATTACGTCAGTGACATGGTGAAATATATGACTGACCTCAGTTTCCATCCGTCGAAGAATGGTATCTTCACACCATTTACCAGTTCTGCTCTATGCAGGTGATGCAGTCCTATTAGCCAGGACCCCATTAGGACACCAAAGGGTGCTAGATAGATTCACAACATACTGCGACAAAGAACACCTAACAATCAACTTTGATAAAACAAAGGTGATGGCATTTGGCAGACGCCCCAAGAAGCGATCCTGGAGGATGAAAGGGAATAAAATTCAAGTAAATAAATTTATCTACCTGGGGGTAGTTATACAGGATTCAGGGGCTAATACAGCACACTGTAATCTGATGGCGAAGAGAGCTGAAAGGGCGGTGCATGCTATCTTGAGATGTTTTCGATTTAAGGGGGACTTATATGTCGTGGCAGCACTGAAGCTGTATCAAGCTAAAGCCCTTGTGCAACTCCTATATGGTATTAATTTGGGTATATCCACTGATAATTTGTGAGTTCTCGAGAAGATTCAGTCCAAATTTATCCGTGCCATCTTACAGGTACCCCCAGGAGTGCCAAATGCCCTCCTACGGTTAGAAACAGGCCAAATGAGAATTGAATCCAGAATATTGCTATCTTCTGTTTATCAGTGGCTCAAGATATATAACAATCAAAAAGGCCTTCTCCCTCTAATAAACCAAGATCCTTACCATCCTAGGTGGATGCGGATGGTTAAGAACAACCTAGAAAGATTGGGACTCTCGCCTGATGACCTACTGACTCAGGGCAGTGACCAGGCAAAAAGTATTGTTAAGCAAAGGGTGAGAAACATAGAGCGCCAACGAGATTTAGCTCAATCTCCTCATTTTATGGCCCCTAAGGAATCCAGATATGTTATGGGTATGGCCAGATATCTCACTCATTTGGATGTCCCATCTTATAGAAGAGCTTTCACCCGGGCCCGATGTGAAGTTACCCCTTCAATGGTAATTGAAGGGAAATATAGAAAGATCCCATATGAGGATAGACGCTGCCATTGCTCCATTGGTGAAGTGGAATCACTTATTCATATGTTCTTTCGCTGTCCTTTCCATCAAGTCTACAGGGACAAGTTTATTTCCCCACTCCTAGACAGACCAATTGCAGAGGCAAATAAGGCCTGCCTGGAGAAACTGCTAACTGATGAAAATCCAACTATCTCCAGGCAAATAGCCAAATTCTGTCTCTATTTGGTTAAATTCCATAATAAAAAGAATAGCCGTGCATAGTCTCCTGCTCTTTTTATGATTTTAACTATTTTAATGTCAGTGTTTTAAATATTAGAATTCCTGCGGTTCCCAGAGAACTTTATACATTTTAAGATAAGATTTTAAATGCTAAATGTATTTTTTTATATCCTTTACATTTTTACGCAGGATTTAACTATTCTATTGATTGCTAAGGATGTATTGCCATTGTTATGGTCTCTGACCGCAAATAAATTCATTCATTCATTCTAGCCATGCCCAGGTTTCAGTAGTTTGTACCAGAAGAAAGCACCACTGCTAGCAGAAGAGAACCATTAGAGCCAACCCATAGTTTCAAAAAGTTGTAAAAAGTTCACCAAGCCTGTGAGCCATGGATTTATTACTGCCTGCAAAGAGACTGAATTAATATATGCAAGTCTTGAATGACTTAGCTCTGTTTTTAGTCCTGGAGGTATGCAACACCTTTTCTTAGACTGCCTCTCCCCCCCCCCACCGATTCTCTGCTTTTATTACAAAATGTAAGTTGCCAGCTCTATTATTACAGGGAACATGTGATGGCAAAACTGTCCAGTGCACTCCTCAGTGCAAATTGCTGTTGCTATTTCAGCCAATATTTGTTTTGTATAATGTGACACTTCAGCTTGGAGAATCTGGGGGCAGTGCCAAGATCTCAGTCTGAGTTTCCCATTTTTTTCTGAATTAAAATCAGAAAGATTTTTCATTCTGGCAATGAAAAATATTTTTATTTTAGTGTGTTAGAGTAGGCTGTTGCCACCCTTTGAGGAGCCTCTCCTTCCTGTCTGCATGCTACTAATGCTTAACAGCATAGTGGTTAAGTGGTTGGGATGCAAATCAACACTCGGTTGGTTCGAATCCCATTACTGCCATGAGCTCAGCAGGTGACCTTGGATAAGCCCCTCCTCAGCTCCCCAGCTTTATTGTGGAGATAATAATAACACTGACTTTGTTCACTGCTATGAGTGTGGCACTCATCTGTCCAGAAGGGCAGTATATAAGCACAATTATTATAATTGGCAAGAGGCAAGTCAGGTATGCATGCAGAGGCACAGTGAGCAGTATCCTCTGGAGACAAGTAATGCTGTTGCATCACTATATTTGGAGTGACTGAACAATTGCATGGATCCAGTCATGTCTGATGCAGAAATTACCTACCTCTGATTGGAAGGAGGCAGAGCTAGAGCACTAAATTAAGCAGAGATACAGCAGACAACCTCCTTTTATATACTAAGTTGTGCCACAACAGTCTTGTAAGTTATCTCTTGGCACAGTTTGGAAATTATTCTCTAGGCAGTAAGGAGGACTCTGCTCTTTTTGCCATTGTATAAGCTCTGGCCTGATCAAATGACTCACCTTTTGTACTAGTCTCTGGCTGCTGATTGTACATCTGAGTTTGTCCTCTTCCTCCCCCTCTTGGCCTGTTACAACATTGCACGTTCCTTGCTGTTGTAGAGTTAGAACAAACACCCTACCAAGTCCATTGAAATCAAAGGGCTTGGAAGGATGTAACTCGGTTTAGGATTGCACTTTGTTACTAGCACATTTGCCTTGCTTGGGAGTACTAAATTGTCTGTCTTGAGGATGGTGGGGAAGTAACGTTGAAACCAACTTTCCAAATCAGAGGGTGAGATTCCCTCAAGCTCTAGGTATTAGGGAAAACAACTGATTTTTCAAAAAAAACCCTTTTGTTCATTTAGTACTTGCATTAAGGGAATATTGTTCATGTTTTTAATTGTCTTTTTATATTTATGTTGCCATTATAATTGTGGTCATAAGCCGCAAGCAGAGTGAGACGTGATCGAATTCTCTTATGTTATTTTTTTGTTAAACGCTGTAAGTTAAAGCATTTTAGGGACGCCTTTAAGTGAACTAAAATTAAGCGATTAGGAGGGAATTTGCAGACTCTTTAACTCTCTGGCTAAAGCAAGGGGAAGCAGCTGTATTTCCTCCATGGCTGCCCTGGCCCATTTCTTTCATGGTTTTCTCACCTACCTCTGTCCCTGGCTTGCAGTGGGAAGTTGGTCTCTAGGTATGCTGCACCTAAGGAATTCTCAGTGCAGAGGAACAGCATCACAGCATGCAGGGAGCTGGCACTGCCCTTTCTCCTACTTCAGCTACTGGTTTAAAAAGTGGCATCTATTGTCAGGGATAAAAGTCGGCAACCTTTGCTTTGCATCAGTATTCAAAAGCCTGTGATTTTTTTTACTGAATGCTCTAGCCAGGATCAACATCATAGGCTTGAGGCATGATGAATTGTGATATATGTATCGTGGAATTATTCATGATTATCTGTATTGCAAAAGTATTGTATTTCTGGATTAAGCCATTAACTTGCAAGGGTATTTTTGTTGTTATTTGTTTAATCATAAAATTGAATGTAAATAAGAATAGGATGGGGCACTTGCTCATGCTTCATTTCAAATGTGCTTGATGACTAGCCTGGCTTTGCACAGTACATATGCCATGGTAAACACAAAGCTTCTTTTTAAAGTTTTAAATATAGAAGTACAAACAAGGACAATGTCCCCTTAATGCAAGTTTGTTTATTTGAAACGGCCCAATTAGAGCTCTCAAAAAGAAATTAAAGTCAACTCTAAAAGGAGCAGGGCTTTTTTTCAGCAGGAATGTGGTGGAATGGAGTTCTGGAACCTCTTGAAAATGGTCACATGGCTGGTGGCCCCGCCCCCTGATCTCCAGACAGAGGGGAGTTGAGATTGCCCTCCGCGCCGCTGGAGCAGTGCGGAGGGCAATCTCAACTCCCCTCTGCCTGGAGATCAGGGGGAGGGGCCACCAGCCATGTGACCATTTTCTCCGAGGGCAACCCACTGAGTTCCACCACCTCTTTTCCCAGAAAAAAAGCCCTGAAAAGGAGTATGTATATATTAAAAAACTGCAATGAAAAAGAAAAAGGAGGGTCCGTAAATGAACACCAGACAAAGTAGAAAAGTCTTCTTCTGTTGGCAGAAGACAGTGATTGAGTGGGATGGACAAAACTCCTTGGGAAGGAATTCCCTCATTTTAGAGCCATGACTGAGAAGGTCCTTTCTTTAGGCCACCCGTCTTCTCGCCAACAAGATAGCAAAAGTGATTGTTATATTAATACTTTATGGAGATACTGAATTCTTTCTAGCTCAGTGTATTTTTGTGCCCACAGCTGGTGTCATTCCTGCAAACTCGGTGCTTCATTTTGATGTGCTTTTGATTGACATTTGGAACACCGAAGATCAGATTCAGATTCAGACTTATTATAAGCCAGGAAATTGCACCAGGACAATTCAGGTGTCTGATTTTGTACGGTATCATTACAACGGCACATTTCTAGATGGGACACTGTTTGACTCCAGGTATAGTTAAAACGTTTTCCTTTTGCACTAATTTTTTTTGGTGTAAATATGTGTGGGTATGCACATACCAGCCGGTGGAGATACATATACTGTATTGGACTATTTGCAAAAATATGAATGAAAGATTGTTGGCAGTAGAGAGAAGAGCATGACTGAGACTTTGAGAGTAACTGCCAGTCACAGCAGATGAATAGATTAGATGGAAGAATGATCTAGCCCAATGTAAGCCAGCTCTACACATTTAAAGCCATGTGATTGAACAACAGTGATTGAAATAAGTGACTGAAAAATTAAAGTATTGTTACTTTTATGTAGGTTTTGTTTAGTTGTTTATGGAAAAAATAAAACCAATACTGTTTATTCTATCCAAAACTTTCAGGTTTCCCCCATTTCTCCCAACATTAGAAAAAATAAACTGACTCTCAAGTAATTTGAGTTTATTTGTACCTTCAGTCACAATAGGATGCGAACATATGACACCTATGTGGGAATTGGCTGGCTAATCCCTGGTATGGACAAGGGTCTCCTAGGAATGTGCGTAGGTGAAAAGCGCATCATCACAGTGCCGCCATTCCTGGCGTATGGAGAAGATGGAGATGGTAAATGCTGGCTTGCTTTATCCCTATTTTCTCTACTTCAAAATATAAACCACCAGATACTTTTGCATTATCTTGTGTTGTCATGTGTTTTGTGTAGGAAGCAAAATATTGACAAATACAGACACATTCAGTATATTGGCAAAGGAAAAAATTGTTTAGAAATCCCAGTTGCAAATGAAGAAACTTATTTCTTATCTCTTAAAGAACCATTTGTTTGACTAATGAAGCAACAGTGCTGCTATTAGTAAAATAACCATATTTTAAAGTTTCTTTCTTTCTGTTTGGCGAAAGGGCTCCATCAAGAATAAGTTCTTGTGGGAAGGAAGTGCTTTGAACTGGAAACACATCAACACACTGTGTTGTTGTTTATTTTTGAATGTGGGAACAACCCTGTTAAGGGGAAGGTGGGAGGAAAGAGAAAAAGATTTTTTTGCTGTTTCATGATAATAATCTGAATGGAGTTTTATACTAAATGGATATGATAATAGCCAATATTACACCCAGTTTAAGTGAGAGGTTGTGCATTTTCATAAATGTTAAAAACACAGGCATCTTGTAGAATTGCCTGAATGTAATTACCTAAGGATGTCCCTAGATTTTTAAGCAGTTGGAAAGCAGGAACAAGTAAAGCAGATGGAACACAGAGGACCTGCTCCCCTCCTAAAATAGTGTCTCTGCTTAATAGTCCATTGATTTGGGCCCATGGATTTTTTATGTAGAATTTCTTACTTTGATAGATTCTGTGGTTGTACTATTCACAATTCACTAGCCTATGCTGCACTGAGCTCTTAAAACATCTGCCTGGAAGAATGTGTTTTTTCAGACATTGCAAAGTACCCAGGTGTAATGTCAACAATTGCAGAGCAGGACTAAGGCTGCATTGCTATGGATGCCCTTTTTATTTTTATTTATGTCATTTATAGTCTGTTTTTCTCACTGAGACTCAAGGCGGATTACACTGTGTGAGATTAGTACCATCAGTTTCAAGGACATTTCCATAAACGATGTCATAGGGTAAATAAACATAATTTTACAAAGACATAGCATTAGTAAGAATCCAATACAGAGTTGAAGAAATGCTGAAACAGAACATAAGCAATTCTAGGGCTGACGTTAGACCACATGAAGCACAAGTTGCTCATAGGAGCACATATTTAAGACAACAGGTAGCACGTAAGGCTACACAGCAGTGAAGTCTATGGTCCTTAAGCATCTGAGAGCCCCTCCCTACAATATAAAAGCCTTTTTGAATAATTCAGTTTTGCATCTTTTGTGGAAAGCTTAGTCAGTGGGGGCTCTCCTGACCTCCTCAGGCAGGCCTTTCCACAGGGTAGGGGCCACCACAGAGAGAGCCTGTGTGTGGGCTGGGCTGCTGCTGATTTCACCCATGTGCAGGCTGTTGGAATGAGCCTCAGTGAAATCAAGGGCCGCTGCTGAAAAAGGATTGGGCAAAAAGCATAATTAAAAGTCACTTCTAGAAGGTGACTGTGAGTAGCATACTAGGTGATAAATGTATCTGCTTAAGAAGTTGCAAGAAATCATGTTAGCATGGAAGAGATGTGGAGTTGAGGGAGCATATGAGGGCTTGCACACATTTATTTCATAATTGTTAAGGAGGGGGTGTGGCTCAGTGGAAGAACCTTTGTTTTGCATGCAGAAGGTCCCAGGCTCAACCCCCTGCACCTCCAGTTAAAAGGGCCAGGTAGTAGGTGACATGAAAGACTCTACTTAAGACCCTGAAGGGCTGCAGTCTGAGTAGACAATACTGATCTTCATGGAACAATGGTCTGATTCAGAATAAGGCAGCTTTGTGTGTTTTGCACTCACTTGCATGTTCACTGTCCACCTCACTCCTAGGTAAAGAAATTCCTGGTCAGGCTTCTCTGGTCTTTGATGTGGCTCTCCTAGACCTTCACAATCCCAAAGATGGCATCAGTGTTGAGAAGCAGTACGTGCCTGAACCCTGTGAGCGGACAAGCCAAGTAGGGGACTTCCTCAGATATCATTACAATGGGACCCTTCTGGATGGCACGCTGTTTGATTCCAGGTGACCTGACTAAATGAGAATGAAGTTCTTACTTCCCATTTATGCACATGTCCTCAGCAGGCTATTTGGGTGGAGTATTTTTTAAATCTGGCGCAGAAATTTCCCTTATCATTGAAATTGATTCTTGGAACTGACCTTTTTTTCTCTTTGATAGCCACAAGCGATTTTTTAAAAGAGTGGAAATCAGTGTTGTAGAAAGCTGCATTTTTTAAAACAGAAAATACATAGTCAAAGTGGTACAAGGTAAAACATCTTGTGTAATGGAATATTAATTCTGTGTGCACGTGACATCTTTTAGCACAGGATGTCAAAACAAATATATTGAGAACAAATCAGATTATCTGTCCACACTTTAAATGCTTCGTTTGCTATTTCTGTTGCAATAATTTCTTCGGAACGTTACTTTTGCAAGCTCACAATGAACTAATAGATGCCCTTTCAGCAACATGTGTTGATTGAAGCAACAGGCTGCTTTATCTTAATGAGCAGGTAAATACCAGGTATCATACCTGTTCCGTTAAGTGGCAGGGACTCATTAAAAATGCCATTTCTCTGAACTCCCAGCATATGCTGCAAACAAGGGCAGTTATCTGACATGCATCGAAGCTTTGTCAGCTTCTAAATTTTGTTAGTCAGACCAAAGGATTTGAAACATGTAGGGGCTGTCAACACCTGGAGATTCCCAGCTTGTTGCCTAAGGAATCTGCTGGTTTGTATATATGGGCCTGGATCTTGCCTACAGTTTCTGCAGACAGGATTTCCATCTGCTGAAGTGCAATTTTCCCACCTCCCCCCCCCACCCCTAGTGGCGCAAAATGTCCATTGAAATGTTGCTACTAGGGGCAGAGGATCACAGGGAGTAGCTGAGCAAGTCAGAGGTCTGCTGTAGGAGGGGAAACTGGCAAGAATGCTCCCTACACACACATGGAAATTTTAGATGGGATTCAACTCTGTGATTGTGTATAGCTGATGCAAAGGAGAAAGATGAAGCTGGCATATATTGGTACCACCGTGGAGGGCAATTCAAGGCTGTTTGGTATGGACTGCTTTTACCTACTGGCAGGCACTTTAGTCTGTTGCAGTCATCAACTTCTTTCTGGTTCCACTGGATACTCCTCAAGAGCAGGACCACTAGGTGACTGTCATAGAAATAAGCCCACTACTGGGGCTGGCAGGAACTAATTTTCAGTATCCCAATTGCTTTTGTTCGCGGCCTGGTGTATACATGCTGCAGAACAAGGCAGTAGAATGAGCTGTACCATTTCAGACTGCAGGTGAGGGCAAACTGTGTGTTTTTTTTAATATTCTTCCAGGTACAAACTCTTGGCATCAAGAGAAAAATTAGCACAACAGGAAGAAGGGTTCTAGCTTAGGCCATTGCATGAGGTACCAGTTTTACACTTGTAGGGAATTAGTCTTGTAGGTGGAGGGACTTTCCAAACTATACTCCCTCCCCTGCAGTGTGAAGTGGTACTGTCCATTCTGTCATCTCCTTCTGCTGTATGAACCAGGCCTCTAGCTTGTCTATTCATTTATGTAATTAGGTAGTTTTGTCCACACAGTTCCTAAAACTCTGTATGGTGGGAGAATGGCTGGCCAACCAGCCCAAGGGGCCCCATCAGTCAGAATGGACAGTGTGACCCACCCCAGAAGCACTCCTGAAGAGGAAATGGCCCAGGCAACTATAGCAACTATGTAACAGGAAGCGTGTGGAAATCAAGTAGTTGCATTGCAGACATAGTTGTTTGGGTGTGATTTCTGTCCTTCCATTCTCTCCCTCATGAATAAGTGCTCTCACTCTGGGAAAGTAATGAAGTATTAAAATACTTATCACTTTGAATACGTCACTGTGCAATGGATATAGCACTGAACTTGGCTGTTGGAGACTCAATTTGAAATCCTTGGCCATGTCTCACACATTTTCCCCGAGTGGAAGCTTTCCTCAGGACTGGTGCTTCAATGGAAGAGCAGCATTAGTCCTTTCCATCTACCTTACATGCCTGGTCTACAAATGGTTCATTCAGATTCTCATAGCTAGCCTTACTGGGTTTCTGCTGTTGCTAGCAGATGATCCATGATATTGAAAGCTTTTTGAGGTTAAAAAACAGTAGCTCATACTTTGTTGAAAGTAGTCATAGTAACCTACAGTTCTTCAGTACAGCAGTAGTACTCTTAGAGTTACGGAAGTGTTCATGTTGATAGTGATTTCAGTAAAAATGGTGTCTTTTCTGTAGTTATTCACGAAACCACACATATGACACCTACATTGGGAAAAATTATATAATTGCTGGGATGGATGAAGGCTTGCTTGGTGTATGCATTGGAGAGAAACGGAGAATAACAATCCCACCTCACCTTGGATATGGCGAAGAGGGAACAGGCGAGTACAACTTTTAACTCAGCATATTTGAATTTTATTTCAGCATGGGGCCAGTGAATATTCTGCAGTCATTAAATTAAGATGGGAGACTAGGATGGAGGAGACCTGGATCCAAATCCCCTCTCAGCTATGAAGCTTGCTGGGTGACCTTGGCCCAGTCATATACTTTTTCTCACTCAACATAACCTTCCTCGTAAGTTGACAGGACAAAATTGGAGGTGGAGGATAAACCATATATGGCAGTCTTTGGAGGAAGAACAGATTAAAACGTATAGATAGATTTCTCACAGACATATATTTTTAAAATGTTTAAATTCAAATTATTGAGGCCAGAATGACATTAATCCAAGTATGGAAACAGCAAGTGACTGCAGGAAAAAAAGACAGTAGATAGGTAGAGTTTGGTTTGTAGTGATGTATGGATGAGATACGTGATCATGGAAAACTTGGACATTTGACAAATTTGTAAGAACCTGCTCTACTTTTTGGATTCGGGATGATCCATCAATCATGGTAAAGGAGGAGATAGTATTAGAATATATTTAATAATGTAACTATTCACTTGTCTTTACATTCTTCTGTTTAAATGAATATTTTGTATTTTTATGTTTTGTATACTGGGTTGTATCCAGCCAGCTTTTTCACTCGGTGGCACCCAATGCCCTTCCATATTACACTTCCCATCCTGCATGGCTTTTGCATGTGAAAATCTCTTGATTTGCAGCATAGCATTTTTGAGAAATGAAAAAGGATGCCTCCTTGCTTGTGTTACAAAGCATTAAAGGAGTTAGGATCCCACCCATTATGATTATGATGGATATATTTACATTTATCAAACTCTGAATTTATTTATTGGAAAATTTTAAAAATGTACGGCTAGAGAGAGGTTCTTTCACAGGCATCAGTATCCTGTATTCTGACAAAATTTTTGGAGGCAGGATCATTTTACTTTTAAGGATAACAATAATACATGGTTTATATTTTTGTTCTTCTAAAGGGAGCTGTTTTCAAGTATAATGAAGAAAGCTCTAGTCCCAGTGCAAGATCACACGTGTAGTCACTTAACACTTCTACACGTCACATTGATTCATTGGTATTGGTTTCTTGGAGTCTGTTTTCTCTTACTCTCTACCTCATACTGCTTCATAACTTGCTAGTTTTAAGCAGACTACAAAAATATAAAAACTAGACTACGTTTAAACAGCTGCAAAAAAGTGCATAAATTTTTGTAACTGAGTGTGATGAGTCTACTGTTATCTTCTAATAAAACATAGATAACGTCTCCATATGTATATTTTGGAGCAAAGGAAAAATTAAGGTTCCTAGCCTCAGAAAAAAGCGGCATTCAAAAGTCACATGATATAGTGTGTCCACACTACCTAGACCACAGTTACATAGTCTCGCAGATTATCGGGTCATTTGGAGGGGGAATGCGCCAGAATGGCGTTCCAGTAGAGCCGAAAAGTGGTCACGTGGGTTTTGGCTGCGCCCACGTGATTCCTTTTCCTCCCCTCTGCCTCCCCTCCAAAGGAGGCTAAGTTGCTTCAATTCATTCTGCTGCTTTATTTTCATTTGTGACTCGTGAGAGTTGAGTGAGAGTGAGTTAGTGAGTGCAAGCTGGGCTGCTGGGCTTGGATCTCCAAAGGAGGGTAAGATGCTTCAATTCATTCTGCTGCTTTATTTTCATTCATGAGAGAGAGTGAGTGAGCGCAAGCTGGGCTGCTGGGCTTGGATCTCCAGAGGAGGGTAAACTGCTTCAATTCATTCTGCTGCTTTATTTTCATTCGTGAGAGAGAGAGTGCAAGCTGGGTTGCTGGACTGGGATCTTCAAAGGAGGGTAAACTGCTTCAATTCATTCTGCTGCTTTATTTTCATTCGTGAGAATGAGTGAGTGAGTGCAAGCTGGGCTGCTGGGCTGGGATCTCCAAAGGAGGGTAAGCTGCTTCAATTCATTCTGCTGCTTTATTTTCATTTGTGTGTGTGTGTGAGAGAGAGAATGAGTGACTGCAAGCTCGGCTGCTAGGCCAGAATCTCCAAAGGAGGGTAAGCTGCTTCAATTCATTCTGCTGCTTTATTTTCATTCGTGAGAGTGAGTGAGTGAGCGCAAGATGGGCTGCTGGGCTTGGATCTCCAAAGGAGGGTAATAATAACATTCGATAATAACATTCGATTTATATACCACCCTTCAGGACAACTTAATGCCCACTCAGAGTGGTTTACAAAGTATGTTGTTATTACCCCACAACAATCACCCTGTGAGGTGGATGGGGCTTAGAGAGCGCCAGAGAACTGTGACTCGCCCAAGGTCACCCAGCTGGCTTCAAGTGGAGGAGTGGGGAATCAAACCCAGCTCTCCAGATTAAGAGTCCCGTGCTCTTAACCACTACACCAAACTAGCTCTCAAGCAGTAAGCTGCTTCAATTCATTCTGCTGCTTTATTTTCATTCGTGACTAGTGAGTGAGTGCAAGTAGGGCTGCTGGGGCTGGCTGTCCAGAGGGTAAGCTGCTTTGAGTTCATTCTGCTTTATTTTCAGGAAATACCTGGGTGTTGCCTTCTGACACACTTCCGGTGATGGCAGGGGGTGTGGCAAATGCTAATGAGATATGCTAATGTTATGCTAATGAGTTCCTGCAGTTCTTTTTCTACAAAGTGACCCCTACAGATTATGGTACCCTACAATACCTCCCTTGCAGAACTCGAGATGGTAAAGCATTTAGGCGTGCCAACACAAAGGAACAGTCAAATATGAGCTATAGTTAGGAAGCTGACCATATGGAAGAATACCAACAATCTAAGTAGAGCAAGGGCATCATGCTCTACAAATCATGCTGTTATAGTCATACCTAAATAAATGGTTCTTAATCATGCTCATGGCTTTTTGTGTGGTGGCTAGGGGTGTGCAATTCAGGTTTCTGATTCGGGATAAATACCGGAATCGGACCCGATTTGTAAAGATTTGGAATTTCTGAATCTGGCTCCGATTCAGATATGACAAATCAAAGCTTCCCAAAGTGATTCAGGTTGCTTTGGGAAGCTTCGGGGTACTTTCAAACCCCACAGCTGGCTCCAGCTGACTTGCAGAGGAGGATCCCCGCCCCCCCCCTGCCCAGCTGAAGTTTAAAGGGCCCTTTCTGTGCTGCTTGCAAGCGGCATGGAAAGGGCTGGTTAAACTGGCTGGCCGGCAGGGGACATCCCCTCCCTGCCAGTCAGCTGAAGCGTGGAAAGTCCCGCCGCTGCTTATTTCACCTGATGAGAGAGGGAGGAGGGAACCCCCTCCCATCAGGTGAAATAAGCAGAGGGGTGGGAAGTTTTGGTGTGCTTAGAATTTTCACGGAGCATACCAAAGCAGGGCAATAAGTGGTGTCCAAAGTGGCTTGCCGTTCGGAAATCACTTATTTCTGATTCTTTTTCCCGCTTCAGAAATTCCAAAGCGAGAGAACTGAATCTTTCTGTCCCTGCACATCCCTAGTGGTGACTGAATTGAGGGAGTCCAAGGAATTTAAGGAGAATTGACTCAAAGGGGTCTCCTATTTTATCAATCCAAATACCAGCCCCATATAAACTTTGCATGGCCACCTTGGTATTTAAGAGTTTAAGGGCAGCTGGAATATATTGAGCCCCAGATGAATAAAGGAAGCAACAGATATTTGTTGCCGCTGTAGCTAATCTTTTAACTTGAGCAGCAGTATTTAAAATAGAAGGCCTCTTCGATGTTGTTACCATGAATTTGCCACTTACTGTGTGCCTGAGTTTTTTTACTGAAAACAACAACCTTGGATTTTTTGTAGTTGACAGGCTTTCTTCCAGACAGTAAGAGACAAAAGTCTTTATCAGAGAAGACAGTCTTGAAGTTGTTCTTGATAGAACTGGATCATCAGTGAAAAGTAAAATAGGAGCTTTCACATTAACAATAGATGGAGAACAACAATCCTGGGTGGAAACAGCAGAACTCATATCGTTAATATACAAAGTAAACAATGAAGGGGCCAGTATACACCCCTGACACACTGAAGATTAAAGAGAACCCAGATTGGTCTCACTTGGACCCCCCCCCCCACACATGATATATACTTGAGTTGTTTCATACAGCTTTGAAAAAAATGGACATCTAAAGAGAGGAGGCCCATGGTACTGAGAAAGTGCTGGAACCTTATTGACCCCCAAATAGAAGCATATTAATTAAACGTATGGGTATCTAAGAGTGGTTTCAGACTTTACAAGGAAATGCCTAGAGAGAAGGCATGAGTGTAGATGCCTTTCTAGTGTGATTTCAGATATGGTGACTTGTGCATTTTTCCAAAGTGTAACGTGTAAAGTTCATTTTAGATAAGTATCTCATGTTCAGGACTCCCTTGATGTACATTAAAATTTTGCGTGAGATTTGTGGGAAAAGGTCAAATACCCCAAACAACTTAAATCCATTCTATATAGTTCAGCAGGAACCTTGAAATGCTCTTAGACAAGTCTAATTTTTTTGCATTGTGAACATTGTCAATAGGTTTCACCTATGAGTGTTTAATCAGTGCGAGTGGAAGGGTGGGAGATTTCTTTTCATATGATTGTTTATTACTGTAGGGAAGATTCCAGGATCTGCAGTGTTGGTTTTTGACATTCATGTGATAGACTTCCACAATCCTTCAGACTCGGTTGCCATTACAACCCATTACAAACCGAGCAACTGCTCAATACTGAGCAAAAAAGGCGATTACTTGAAGTACCACTACAATGCCTCACTCCTAGATGGCACTGTGTTAGAATCAACGTAAGTATCACTTGACATTTAGTAGTTATACAAGCATGAGGTGTAATGGAGTAACAACTTGGGGAAACTTGTCATATTCCATTTTGTGCATGTGGACCAAAGCTGAATATTTCACATTTTAGCACTCAGTTAAAATAGGTGAGAGAGACAGAAGTTGCAAAGGGGAAGGATAATACAGACAAAAGGGGTTACATAACATATAATCCTGTATGGTCTCAACATGCAATGTATGCATTAGAAGGGGACTGATAATAGATCAGATCATCATATAAATAAGATCATGTATATGCAGGAAAAAGTGCCAGAAAGATGCATTAGGAGGCAGTATGGCATTATCATTAGCATATCCAAGCCTAAAACAGAAAGCATCTCTCTTTACTTAATAACCTGCAGTCTTCTAGATGCTTATTTTAATAGAATATTTGGGTTATTGCTCATTTTTTCCCCTTCAGGTTTAACCTTGGCAAAACCTATAATACAGTACTAGGATTTGGACAAGTTGTGTTGGGAATGGATATGGGCCTGACAGATATGTGTGTAGGAGAGAGAAGAACTGTTATCATCCCGCCTCATTTTGGTTACGGAGAAACTGGAGTTGGTAGGTATATGAAACCACCACATTGATCTGTTTACTTTTCACCATTCTCTGCTGTATGCCACTTCTGAGCTGTCTTAATTTCTTTAAATATTTATTAATCTGTGGGCATAGTATACCTTCCTTGCTCTTTTCCTCTGCTCTCAACTTGGCAATCTGAATGATATAGATTGTGACTTCCGGTTTGGGATTCATGGAGGTCTAACGCAGCTCCATTTGCGGAGCTGACCGGACTGCCGTTTTAACCGGCCGGAGGGGTGAAAATAACCCGCGGCCGACTGCTCTCAGGCGGGGAGCAGGCAAAGAACGCTCAAGACCCTAGGGTGAGCTAGATCTCGGATGAGGGGGGGCTCTACTCAAGGAGTCTCCCCCCCAATCCTTGAGGTCCCACCTTGCGACGGGTCGGCTATAATCTCTGCGGCAGTTCTGGGGCCAATTCGGCTGGCATAAGACCTACATACCCAAGCTTCGATCGGGGAGGGAAGTCGAGAGGAGAATTTAAGATCGAAACAGCGATTACAACCCGAGAAAGTTGAAGAGAAGGTAAAGATCGCTATCTCTTGAAACGGGACAGATTGATAAAAACAGAGAGGAAAGAAAGTAGATTTTTAAACTGCAACAGACTAGTGAAAAGGAGGTGAAGACTCGGCAGGAGTTGTATTTTAAAAGAGACTAAATTTAAAGAAGTTATTGCAAAAATCGGACTATTGTTTTGAATACCTGTGGTTTTGGAGCTGTGGGAAAAAGACACCATCGCGAGACCTGCTGTGGGAAGACGGGAGACAGGAAGTGCGTAACAACAATAGAGTGGCTGGAGGGAAGCGGCCCTTGCCGACGGACAGGAAGTAGGGAATCGCCATTTTTGAAAAGGGAAGGGTCGCGGCTTCAGCGGAAGAGGAAGTAGGCCATCTTGGATTACAATAACATAGAGAAACCATAGAGAAAAGACGCCCGACATTTTGGATACAAAAAATTAATTTTGGCAAAGATTGGGACATTTGGAAAAAAGGAAAACGTTTAAACATACGCCACGGAGCTAAGGAAGAGAGCAGATTCGTGGGAGCGAGCTAAAGCAAGCCCCACGATGTCGAAAAAAGAGTGGCAATCGGCAATAGAAAATTTGGACAAAAAGCTTATAGACATGATGAAAGAACTTAAGGACACGAAATTGGAGCTTATTAAAGAGGTCAAAGAAGTTACACAGACAGTAAAGTCGGAGCTGTCAGAAGTGAAAAAAGGCGTGGAAACGATTAGTAGTGAATTACAAGGAACGCAGCAGAGAGTTAAAACAGTAGAAGACGCGATGGAGAATTTAATAGAAACGCAACAAACAGAGATGAGACTGGTGAAGGGGAGGATGTCAGTTGCAGAAACTAAACACATGGAGAAGCAGCTTCGTTTTCGTGGTCTGCCAGAAGTGGAAGGGAAGTCAGCGCAAGAACAGATGACTGAGGTGTTGGCTGATTACCTGGGGAAGGAGGAGGAGGAAATTGTGGCTATCCTAGATGTGGCGTAACGTGTGAACTCGAGAATTGCAACCCAGAGGAAACTACCAAGGGATGTGATTGTGCAGTTTACAACTAGAAACATGAAAGAGAGGATTGTGACAAAACAATTTCAAGATCCATTGGAGATTGATGGCAAGACGATTATCATAATGAAGGAACTGCCCAGATCAGTGTTACTGGACAGGAAAAAATATAGAGTGCTAATTCAAACTTTGAAGGACATGAATATCAGATACAGATGGGAGTTACCGGAAGGAGTGTCCTTTGAGTTTGGAGGGGCAAAAAGACGCATCAGATCTGAGCGGGAGATGGAGAGATTTATCAAGGACAATGAAAAAGACTTACCAACAAAACCATGAATATGGAGTGTAATGTATTATCTTGGAATGTAAATGGACTAAACTCACCGAATAAGAGGAAAAACATTTTTCATTGGCTACTAAAACAAAAATGTGATATTGTTTGTTTGCAGGAGACCCATATTAGAAAACAGGATGTAAAATATTTAAAATCTGGAAAATTGGGCAAAGAATTTGTAGCGGCCTCTAACAAGAAAAAAAGAGGAGTGGTGTTGTACATAAAAGAGGAGCTGCAGCCAAAATTTGTTATGAGAGATGTGGAAGCTAGATTTGTAGCGGTGGAATGTAATTGGAATTTAAAGAGAGTGTTGGTAGTCGGACTTTATGCACCTAACGGTGCAAAGGAAAGCTTCTTTGAGGATTTAAGGAAGCATTTAGACGATCTTGTATATGACCAGATAATTCTTGCTGGAGATTTTAATGGAGTGACAGATTTGGAACTAGATAAAAAGACTACAACAGCACAAAAGAAAAGAGGACTATTGCCAAAGCTTTTTTTTGAGTTGATTCAACAAGAGACTCTCGAAGATGTATGGAGGAGAGAATATCCTAAAACCAAACAGTTTACTTTTTATTCTGCAAGGCATCTTACATTATCAAGAATTGATATGATCTGGGCCTCAAAGGACTTAGCGTTATGGACTAAGGAGGTAGAAATAATGCCGATGGTAGGCTCAGATCACAATCCAATTATGTGGAAATTTGGAAAAAGGAGAAAAAGGAAAGCCTGGAGAATAAATGAGGACTTGTTACAGGAAAGTGAAAATATGGAAATATTGAGAAGAGAGACAAAGTTTTTTATACAATATAACGTGAATAAAGAAGTACCAACCAGTAAAGTTTGGGATGCGTACAAGGCGGTTGTAAGGGGCATACTAATGGACTTAAATGGCAGAGCAAGGAAAAAGAAAGAGGAGAAAAGACAAGAGATTGAGGAGAAAATAAAGGCCAAAGAAATACAGTTAAAAAAGAGACCAGGGAAAAAGAAAATACATCAGGAAATTAAAATTCTTCAAGAACAGTTAACAGCAATGAGTAATAAAGAATTGGAGTGGAACCTTAAAAGACTGAATCAAAAAGCTTTTGAGGGTGCTAATAAACCTGGGAAATATTTGGCATGGCAATTGAAGAAGAAAAGGGAAAAGAAAATAATAAATAAAATCTGTGAAGAAAATAAAACGTACCTGGAGCAGACTACCATTAGTAGAGCCTTTTATAAATTTTATGCTAAGCTGTATAATAAAAAAGAAGTAACCAAAGAATCAATAGCATCATATTTGGAGAAAACCAAACTTCCAGAGATCTCGGAAGCTTGGAGAAATAAGTTGAATAGTGAAGTAACTGATGAGGAAATAAGTAAGGCAATACAATCTGCAAATCTAGGAAAGGCGCCAGGGCCAGATGGACTTACGGCTAAATTTTATAAGACAATGGCCAACGAACTGGCACCATTCCTAAAAGAGGTGATGAACGGAGTTTTTAGGGATCAAAGAATTCCAGACACTTGGAGTGAAGCGAATATATCATTGATCCCAAAAGAGGGCCAAGATCTGACTAACGTGAAAAATTACAGACCTATATCACTACTTAACAATGATTATAAAATTTTTACGAAGATATTGGCGGAGAGACTGAAGGGGTGGCTCTCGGAAGTCATAGAGGAGGAACAAGCAGGCTTTTTGCCAGACAGACAAATAAGAGACAATTTAAGGACAGTGATCAATGCTATTGAATATTATGACAAGCGTTGTGACAAAGAGGTTGGTTTCTTCTTTGTAGACGCTGAAAAAGCGTTTGACAATTTAAACTGGGATTTTTTGTTTGCCACTATGGAAAAGCTACAATTGGGAGAAAGATTCATCAGAGCAATTAAAGAAATTTATAGAGACCAGACTGCAGCAATTGTAGTGAATGATGAACTGACCAAGAAATTGACGATTAGTAAAGGAACAAGACAAGGTTGCCCGTTATCTCCATTGTTGTTCATTTTAGTATTGGAGATTCTGATGATACAAATACGACAAGACGAGGAAATACGAGGAATAAAAATAAAGGACTATTCATACAAGGTTAGAGCATTTGCAGATGACATAATGTTAATCGTAGAAGATCCATTGGAGAACATGCCAAAAGTGATAGACAAGATCAAGGAGTTTGGTGACTTGGCAGGTTTCTTCATTAACAAAAAGAAGTCAAAGATATTATGTAAAAACATGACTAAGCAGAAACAACAATTGTTAATGGAAACAACGGACTGTGAAGTAACTAGTAAGGTGAAATATTTGGGAGTTGAGCTGACTGCAAAAAATATAGATTTGTTCAAGAATAATTATGAAAAATTATGGACTCAGATAGAGAGAGACTTGATCAAATGGAATAGACTGAATTTGTCATGGTTGGGCAGGATTGCAGCAGTTAAGATGAATGTGTTACCAAGAGTAATGTTTTTGCTACAGACAATACCAATCATCAGAGACTCTAAACAATTTGAAAAATGGCAGAGGAAAATATCAGATTTTGTTTGGGCAGGCAAGAAACCTCGAGTGAAAGTAAAAGTTCTACAAGATGCAAAGGAAAGAGGCGGAATGCAACTGCCCAACCTGAGACTTTACCATGATGCAATCTGCCTAGTTTGGTTAAAAGAGTGGATGACATTAAAGAATAAGAAACTATTAGCCCAAGAGGGATATAAAAATTTTTTTGGATGGCACGCATACCTATGGTATGACAAAGTAAAGGTCAACTCGATGTTCCTGCATCATTTTGTAAGGAGAAGTTTATATACAATCTGGAAGAAGTACAGAATTTACCTACAAGAAGGAACCCCTTTGTGGGTGGTTCCATACGAGGTGATAGATCCGAGAGCTGTTGATAATGAACAACAATGTCTAACGTACAAAGAAATAACTAAAACTGAAGTGTCTAAACTTAGAATAAAGACGCAAGAGGAACTATCACCGAACTACGATTGGTTCCAGTATAGACAGATCAGAGATTTGTATAACTCGGACTCTGTAAAGGGAGGTATACGAACAGAGAATTCGGAACTAGAGCAGACCCTTTTTAAAGAGGACAAGAAAAGAATATCCAAGGTATACCAAGTACTGTTGAAATGGTATACCGAGGATGAGACAGTTAAAACACAAATGGTGAAATGGGCTATAAATTTTAATAAAGAAATAACAATGGAGGCATGGGAATACTTGTGGAAAACTACAATGAAGACAACGACATGTATTAATATTAAAGAGAACATTTTCAAAATGATCTATCGTTGGTACATGACACCAAAGAAGATTGCGCTAGGAAACTTGAACACTTCTAATAAATGCTGGAAATGTAGAAAGCATGAGGGCTCCCTCTATCATATGTGGTGGTCGTGTGAGGTAGCTAGGCAGTTCTGGGGGGAAATAATAAGAGAAATGAGTGAAATTTTACAGTTTCAAATAAATAAGAACCCAGAACTCCTGCTGCTAAACTTGGGAATGGAGGGAATCCCAGCCCACCATAGGACGTTGATATTTTATATGACTGCAGCAGCTAGACTTTTGTATGCGCAGAAATGGAAAGTACAAGAAGTGCCAACTATTGAAGATTGGATCTACAAATTGCTGTATATGGCTGAAATGGACAAGATGACAAGAAAACTGAGAGATCTGGACTCAGGGCAGTTTAACACAGACTGGGAGAAGCTGAAACAATATCTGGAGAAGAAGTGGGAGGTGGGAGGAAAACTGTGGCAGTTTGAGAACTACTGAAGTACAATAAAAGTATAAAAGAGAGGGGTGACTTTACCGGGGGAGGAAGAGAAATGTGAATTTATAAGCAGTTAGATTAATTAATTGATTGAGATATATATAGATATGTAAAGGTTAATTGATAGAATAGTGATAGAGAATAATTAACGGTTTAAACTTGAGGATTGAGTAATTAACAATATTTTTTTTTTTACTTGATAAGACTTATATGCACCAAACTGAATGTATAGAAGAGTTAAAATGACTGACAATGTGATGAGTTATATAGAAATACTATAAAAAGAAGAAATGATTAATATAGAGAGAACAAATCAAATTGTTTGATTTAAATGTGGGAAATTTTTATGGTTTATGACATACAGAAATATTCAAAACTGGAAAATGGGATAAATTGTTTATCTAAAGAAGTATAGTTTGGATGTATAGTAAGTAAAAGAGTTAAAGATGTACTGCTTAATATAATGGAGAATATATATTTGTTTTAGATAGAGGAAATTAATAGAAGTAAGGGAAAAGGGACAGAGGGTGGGAAAGCTGTTGGAAGTCAACAAAAGGGGGGGAAAGGGAGGGGGTTAGAAACGAAAAATTAGGGGATAATTGAATGCAATGTAATGTAAAAATATTAATGTTCTAACCCAATAAAAATTTTACAAAAAAAAAAAAAATGAATGATATAGATTGCAAATAGCTACTAAAGAACCAGAAAAACAACTATATTAAACTTCTTCAGACCCAGTAAATACTATTTCTCCTGTATCTTGGATTAAATACTATAATTGGTATTTGCTATAGAATGAGCTTTTAGTGGAGGTGAGCGGGGTTGACTTTTTCTACTCTTGTTAGCTAAAACAGTGCCATATTAAAAAGGCTAACATTTATTTTTGTCATTTACTGCAACAGAAGGAGAAGTGCCTGGTAGTGCTGTATTGGTTTTTGACATAGAATTGCTAGACTTAGTGGCTGGCTTGCCAGAAGGCTATATGTTTATATGGCATGATGACGTCTCTCCTAACTTGTTTGAAGAAATTGACAAGGACAACAATGGAGAAGTTCTTCTGCAAGAGGTAAAGTTTTGGCTGGGAAAGCTGCTTTGCAGAGATTCTTTTTTGGTAGATTCCCATTGGTTCACAGGGCATATAATATTGCATCTGTGGAAAAGCTGTTTTGGATTTGGATTTGCTCTCTGCATGCTTCCAAATACTCTGTAAAGGAGCAGATGTATAACTTCTCGTATGTTGTGCCTTAGTAGCAATGTATGGAAAGCACTGTGAAATTCTGGTTTTAAACTACTGTTTGTGTAACTTTTTTTCGGGTCGAATGATTTCAAACCAAAGTTTATCCTGCTCTAACCTACTGTTTTATTCTTTTAAAAATTTTCAGTTCTCTGACTATATCCATGAGCAAGTTAATTCTGGAAAAGGAAAGCTGGCTCCAGGCTTTGATTCTGAAAAAATTGTAAAAAATATGTTCAGCAATCAGGACCGGAATGGAGATGGTAAGATTACAGCTGAAGAATTCAAATTGAAAGACCAGGAGTCAAAGGGACATGATGAATTGTAGTTTGAACATTTATTTTCTGATTGTGAGCTGAACTGCTGTTAGAACGTGTGCATCATAGAAACGGGTTGAAATGCACGCACACTTAAACTGAGGATAGTGAAAACAAAAGCTCATGTCTCTATATTTGTGATGCAGGTTAAGGCGGTGATGTGATGGAATTTTTTTTCTTATGGCATTTATTGGCTAACATGAAGAGCCTTGAAATGTTTGAAAGTGGTTTTATAAAGGCCTCACACAGCCTACTATACTGACGCGCGCAATCTCTGTACCCTATTTCAGAGATATAGTCTAAAATGTGATGGATTACCAATACAAAAGTGTGAGAATTTCCATTCAGGACCCTCCTCTTTTCACATATTGCTGCTTCACTGTTACCAAGTATAGACGATAAACTATTTAAAAATGTTAGTTTTTGTGAGCTCCTGCTTGACATTGACTCCTCCCTCACTCCAGATGAAGCTAAGGTGATAAAGACTAGCACTATAGGTACCAGAGATTCATGCTTCCCTAAACCCTTTAATGCCCACTGTCACATTATTAAATGATGCAGGAAAGAATTGCCACACAACAGCAAATTTTTCTTATCCTGTGTTTAACCTGCATATTACATAAACAAGAAAGAAATGTATTGGAAACAGACAAAGCTGTGCTTTTTTTTTTTTTTTTTTTTTTACAAAAAGTAGAGTGGTAGATTGTTGTTTGTAAAGCATGGAACTATTTCCATCTACTACTTGCGTAAGTAATAATCCTCAGATAAAATCAGTGTAATAAGGACCTCTAAAGAGGATCACAAGCTTCCAATTGCATCTATTAAAAACACATTGTAGATGTGACTAAATATTTAAAATGAGAGCATAAATTATGTGAAAAAGCCACTCCCCAAATCCTGAGGCAATGATCGCAGTCACAGTAGCACTGAATAGCAATAGAACGGAACAAATTGAGATACCACCTTTAATTGTGTGAATGGTGCTAATTTTAAACTCAAGACATGCTTAGTTTTTTTTTTACAGTAAGTAAAGTTTTGTAGATTTTAAAACACACTTTGTATTACTAACAATGCCATGAAGATTTCTCAAAAGTGATACATGTTGGTATTTTTTAATTAAATAAAATATTGACAAATAAATTATGTGTGACATTTCTTCATGTATGTGGGGATGAGAAGCTCTAATTGAAGATGTGGCTTGAGATCATGGCCACAAAGAAAGGATAGGAATTTTGAACAAGCTGTTTATGTATATAGTAGGTCATCTGCATGATGACAGTAACAATCTACCTCATGTAATTTGTGAGGCTTAATAAACCAAAGTTTAATCTCATACATTTAAAAGTGCGATTAATATTTAACATCCTTTAACAACTTACAGGTTGAATATGAAAGTGGTCATGAACAGTATTTTATGTATTACTGGCTGCTTTAGGGGTTTTTTCCTGTCAAGATGAGAGGTATTTTCTTCTAGTTGTTACAACCAAATGCTTTTCATAGGCAAAATGTATGTGCGGAGAGACAGATAAGGTAGAGGGGGAAAACTCCCTAAGGCTGCTCAAAGCTCTCTGTGAAAAGAAAAACAAGTCCAGTTGTTGTATATTATCAGCACCACTGTAAGACAACTGAAATGCAACCATACGTTTGCACTAGGGTCAAACGGCCTCTAAAAATTATTGCAATCTCATGAGGAAACAATTCACATAAAACAGCTTGTGCCTTATAATTGCTTTCTCAAGTGGCAGTTATATCACACCACACATGTATGACCTGAACACTGGTAAGCTGAATGCAGAAGCCTACTCCTGCAGTCACTGAACACTAATGTAATAGCCCTGCTCTGTCCTCTACATGTGATGTTCCACTTGTTCTGAATAGTTTGTGAGAAGAGGTTCATTTCACTGCCAAGTCAATACTGCAACAGTGTTGTAACTTAGTTTGAGGACTTTCATATCTTGTCAGTTTAGTAGCTATGAGACTTCATTATATGACGGGCTGTGATCATCTGACAAAAACATTTTCCCTCTCCAGTCCTTACTTGTTACAGACTTTGAGGAACAAAGGGCTGCATTAAATTGAACTTTCCCCCCTAAATCCACAAGCAAAAACATTTAGATTAGCCTGCTAGCTGCAAGAGAAAAGATTCCAAGGATAGTCGACACAAAATGACTGTTTACATCCTCATGAAGCACAAGAAAGGAAATGGAGAGGAACCTCTCATTGTAGTCAGACAACCTTTTTTCTCTTGAAGTCTGTCTCCTATTGGCCAGAGGAAGAGAGAAGTCCTATGTATGGAGTACTACTCAACAATGAATAAGGTAACAGTTCCAGTTTCAAAACAGCTGCCTTTTCATGTAAGCTAAGACAGACTAAGGGATGAAAAATATACTTGTACATGGTATTTATTTAAAATGGCTATACCAATATTACACCTCATTAAAGCAATAACACAATGGTATTCTCTAGAGCTGGCTTGAAAAATTGTTTTAGTGCTGCTAAAACTAGTCACTTCAGCTACCTGTACTGATGAAATTAGAAAAAAGGGTCTTGGAGCCAAAAGATGTCCTTATACAGTCCATGTAATTCAAGATTAATTCCTGACCCTCCTAAGCAACATTTTAGAGGGGCACAGGGAGCTGAAGAAGGATGATCCTATTCCACGAGTGGTATTCCACTCACTGTAATTAGAATGCAAGCTAGGGCCTTTAGAATTGTCCAATGACAACTATAGAACAGACATAACTACCCTATTGTGCAAATTTTACAGTAAAACTCTAACAGGATCTGCTTCACATTCTTTAGCCATGATTTTGGCTGGCATGATTTTTGATATTTACCCTAACTGTTCTTTCCAGTAGGAAAGAATTAAAGTGGATTTTTTTATTCATACTCTGGAATATATTTTTAAAGAAAATAAAAAAAACCTGTGATATTAAACTACTTGCCATTTTAATGAACAGAACTGTAATTGTGGCAGCCAATTACAGCATGTTTTGCATATTTTTACAACAGTTCTACATATTCTGAAAATGACCTTTATTATGCACATGTAAAAATTGAAGGAGCCCTTTTTTAGTGATCCATAAAACCTTTCAAAATAAATAAAGAGTGCAGTTAAAGATGAAGAGCGTTTAAGAGCAGCCGAGGAGCTTCTGGGCGTCTGGATACAGTATATTACTTTACAAATTAAAGTGACATTCACAGGGAAAACAGTATGAACATTAATATTCTAAGATCACACAAGCATGCTGCTCTGTCTAGCTGCCTCCATTGGGAGGAAAATCAAATCCTGATGAAACAAATTACAGGATTTTCTGCAGGATTGAGTTGGCCACATCCAAAGACTCATCCTTCACCAAAACAATATCATAGGAGTCCATATATTTTTCCAGCAGTTCTTCAACCTGGTTTTTGGAATTAATGAAAAGCAAGAAAATAGAAGAAATAGCTATAAAATATCATTAAGATTAACATTTTTTTAACTAACTAATAACTGATGTAAATATTTTATTCATAAACTTCTAGGCATATTAGAACTACACTATACTTTGTTAAGGTACAGAACTAAAGAACTTCAATACACTTGACATTTTTGGCTTTAGATTACTTCCTATTTTCCAACAAGAGCTATTTATCGTTACTCACAATTTAATGCAAATATCATGGAAACATTCAGATACTGCTGGATTCTGGTTTGCCACTAAAGGTAAAGGTAGTCCCCGTGCAAGCACTGAGTCATTACTGACCCATGGGGGGAACGTCACATCATGAGGTTTTCTTGGCAGACTTTTTGTTCCGGGGTGGTTTTACCACTACTGTCTTGTTTACCTTGATTATATCTGCTGGTTGCTTTCTGAAGTTCTATTACTATCATGTCTCGATTTTTATTGTAAGCAGCTTTGAACAGACATACAATTAAATTTCACTAATAATCAAGAAGACTATAGCAATGATTGTCTAATATACTTAGGCAAATAAAATGGTCTTACAGTTAGACTAATACAGTGAAGTCAATGTATATTATAATCAAGATATGCAACACTGAGGCAGGGATTTATGCTTCTGTTCTTGAAAAAATTGTGAATTAGAAAACTGAGAAATGAACAAAGTGGCACATGCTGAAGTAAGTAGTATTCATTACTTTACATTATCACAGACATTGGGCTTAACAATAAAAAACCAACTTACTTTATCGTTGAGATACCCAATCTTAAGAATATGCTCAACATTGGCTACTCCGTCTGCCATAGTTAAGTCTCCTTGGGAGTCTCCAAGCAATATGATGTTGCTATTTTCTTTTAACTGTTTAAAGTACTCAGTGTTCTTCAAAGCACCGTCATGTTTGTTGTAAACATGGATCAGTTCCCCTTTAAATCCTTTCAATATACCCTGTTAAATATGACAAAAGTTAAGTTCCAAAGCTATGCAAGCATAGTCACTTGAAAGATGACAGTCTGTTCTTAACAATGCACTTTAATCATAGGCAGTTTATTATACAAAGAACAATTTATTAGAAACTGGAACCTTTAATTAGTTTTCTAAGAACCCTTTTTCCTTTAGTAAATCTGATCTAACATTAGACTGAATTATCTATTATATGAAAAGGAAATTATGATATCCCTATTTTCTGCTTGGGTGCAAAAATATATATTAAAAATCTCTCTTTAACAAACCAACTTATATAATATAGTGGTACAATGAACTCACATTTGGCACCAGACACTTTTATACTTACATTCTCATCAAAATCCATGAAATTGGAAACTACTTTGACATTGGGATGGTAGACACCTGCCTGATGGATGACCTCTTCTAAGATGTCTCCAATTCCGGCAGAAAAAATGAACACAGGAATATTATGCTCATGGAGCTTATCAAAGAAATTCTCATACCCTTCTCTGTAAAGCAGGACAAACAAACAACATAAGCCTAACAACACTAGAGCTCTTCAATGCTAAGCCATTTTATTCAATTCCTCCCCAATATTTATGAATATTCAAGATGATGGTAGATGTTTCTTTAATTATGAGCTTCTTATTCTATAACTTCAAAATGCTTTATCAGAAATCTGTGATCCATACCCATGAATCTGTGTTCTTTTAAAGAACGTATTACTTCACAAAGCACCCCTTTTGGCCAAGTAAAACTGCAAGGCCTATGTTGGTCTGTTGCCAAACAAAAGGGTGGGGGGAAGTGAGGGTTGTAATTAACCAAATACATTGGAAGCAAGTTGAGCCCCAAGATGCTTTTAATATCACAGTTTTCTGGTTAGGGAATGTGCCCTGCACCCCAAACAAAAGTGTCTGGCATTCTGCTGTTTGGTATACAAGCCAGAGGTTGCCTACTCCTGTGACAAAGAAAGAAAAACCTTTGCCTCTGCAATATCTGATTCTACTGCAAGAGGTTGCAGTCTGGACTACATGCCAGGTCTTGTCACTTCTGTTCAACTGGGGGGCGGGGAATGGGGGATAGGAGGGGGAATCTAAGCATTCCTGTAATGCAAAGAAGGGGAAGCTTCAGGTTAGTGAACTGGAATATAAAAATAGCCTCCTTCATATTATAAACCCTTTCCAACCCTTACAGCAAGTATTACAGTAAGATCTTTAAGGCTGGTTGAGAAAGGGCCAGACAGGTAACTGGTATATACATTTTCGGGTGGGAAAATTAATAAAATTTGCACTCTTTTTATTCTGAGGGATCTGTCTAAATGTGTCTTTCCAAGTAAGGAGAAAGTTGGAAAACAAACTTCAAAAGTTAAATTTCAGCTGGGAATCTGCCATTCTGGCAGAAAATGCAATGATATATTTGTGAAAAGCTGAAGAAACAGGTATAGTCCTGATCTCGTCAAATGTTAACATAAAAAGGGGACAAAGAAGATTCTGGAAACCTGAAGTACTGAGTGATATTTATTCTCTGCCATGCAAGTTCTTGAATACAGGAGTTACAGGATGAACACAAGGCCCAACCACATGGAACAAGTTCTTCCCACAACAGTAGCATAGGAACGGCTCCTTAGCAGAAGACATCCAAGCGTATGATATTTAGCACACCTTTTCATTTCTAAAAGTGTCAGTCTTCTAAAGTGGTATTATATAGTACCTATGAAACCACAAAGAAAAATATCACAAGAAAGAAGCATGCTTACTTCAGCATAACGTCTGACTCCGTCACAATCTCGGCAAGCTTGTCCTTTTGCAATGCTTGCTCAATAAGCAAAGCATGCGATTTATTGTACCTAAAATTATAATTGAAAGTACAGTTTATATTTTATTCTGTCATGTAGAGAAAAATATATATTAAAATAAACATCTGACTCACAGCTGGTCTTTAGAGGATAATTTTAATTGCTTTACAGGTTGAATGTACAGACATAGTAAACATTTATATGTATCAGACAAAACTAATTCTCAGACCACTCTCTAAAAATGCATGGTTAAAAATCTTGCATAACATTGTAACTTCCAGATATGAAGTATTCCAAAGAACTAGCCTTAAATGCTACCTTAGTCAACTGCTTATTCAATTAACCACTTAAGGCAATGTCACAAAATTTCTTCCCAGACACAGGCAATGTAACTAAACTGTAAAACATAACTGATGACAGCTTTTGGGGGGATACCAGAGAAAGTTTCTGAAGCTACTCTGAGTTAGCTGTCAGAGGGGAGGGAAGCTTGGGAGCTTCTGTGTGTACACAAAGACCAGAGTTCAGCAGCCACTTTCTAGAATGTTGCTGCAAACTATCAGGAATAAATCTCTTGCACATAACAGAGTGTACTAAGTTGTTTCTACTGATCTACCAAAGCAGGGTAAATAACCACTGATGCCATCAGTAATATTGGAAATCATTTTGAGTACAGAATACTGCAACGGAGCAGAAGAGTAAGTAAAAATGTGCTTCATTAGTCAAGTTCATCCAGTCATTTAGATGTAAATGTTACTTTAATATTAAATCTTACATAAAGGCAGTCGGTCACCTTTCATAAACTCACCACTCAACCATGTAAGGATACTTCTCTTCAATTGTAAGATTTGGGTCAATTTCAATGGCATAATATATTTCTTTCAGTTGCAACAACTGTGAAAAAAAATTAAGTCCATTATTGTACTTCATAACAGCTTTTCTACAGTTATGCAGAAACCACTACCTTGTCTGTAGCTGGCCCTGTTTTGTTTCCCTACTGATACTGCAAGGAACCATCATGTTTGTTACCAGAATGAACGAAAAACATTGAAACCCATTTTGCAGCTAACAGGGCAGAGAAATAACTAACAATGATAAAAGGTTTGTTAACCATTACATTCCACACAACTTTAACGTGTAAGTGAAAGTTTGGGAAATAAATATTTTGCAGTTAAGGCATCTGGTTTTGTACCTCTAAAATTTGCAAGAATAATGAGCAGTAGCAAGAACTAAAAATACAGATTAAAAAAATTGCTTTCCAATTTATGGTTACCTTGTTGCGACATTCATCTGTGATGAGTTTGCAGTTGTCAATGATGTCTGAAAGACATTCACAAAGTTATCAGAAGAAACTGTATGCTGAACAAAAGTTAAGATGGATCCTGTGGATATGTTCCTCTAGTGGAGGTACTGTCTTCTGGCAGAAATCTCCTTCAGCTGGAAGGAAGTGCCCCTGCTGAAGGAACAGCACCACAGGATACAATTTGATGCAAGATTATTACTTGTTCTCTACAATGTAATTACTTGTTCTCTACAATAGAACTAGTAGAGCTAGCAATGAAGAGATGCTAAAGAGAAGCTGTGGAAATACTAAAATTGGCAAGACTTAGTTGGTAGCAAACTTAAGCAACCTTTAAATTGCAAAAGGCATTTATTCTGATACCTATTACTAAAGAACGGTCTCCATGCATTAGACACAGAGAATTTATTCAGGTTAGCATGGACATAAACTGAGAGTAATAGTGAACTATGTGTGCAGTGTTTTAAATAAAATAAAATACAATGTCAAAAATGAGCCAAGGAATAAACTGCTAGAAAAGGCAAACATTTCTGCGGTTAACTAGCCAAAACGAGTGACTAATATGTGTGCGTGTAGAAAAGTATCTTCATTTCAAATACTGATGTTGCAATCCTACTATCTTCTCTGAAGTAAATATCAATGAATAAGACAACTATATTTTGATAAAATTTAATTTCTTATAACATGGTACTTACTATGACATGTTGGACATCTTTTGCCATTGTATGAAAATCTACTTAATGTCATATCAAAGTCTGTAATTATCTGCAAAAAATGAAGGAACAAGTTATGAATCATAAGCGCAATGTTAAAGTAAATGCTAAAAATTTAAAAGACAGACAATGTAGGTAACATGACATATTCAATATCACTGCACTAATATAATAAATCAGAGAATAACTACTAAAAAAGATTAAATGACATAATCCAAATCAGAGGGGGCATTTATTGAGAAAGTTAAAATAAACTGTATAATTCTAAGACTATATTTTTGCATCTTCTCTTAAAGCTGTTTTTCTTTGTCTCAGTAACAGAAATGTGATTCTTTAATTCTACAAACACACTTTGTATTTCACCTGAAGTTTGGCGGCTCCTCCTTTGATGAGGCCACAGATAATTTCTTCCACTCTTTCAGGGTCCTTGATATGAACAGTCTTTTTCTGAAATTCAGGCATCTAGAAGTGGTAAAATAGGAAGCAGACATGAACTTTACATAAAGGGGAGCATTTCACAAGTTGAACATATGACCAGTAATGGTATCATAGCAGTTATATTAAGATTGTTTTGTACAAATCTGGTTTGACAAATGGTGGGTACGTGGTTAAAATTCAAGTCACCCAGTGAACTCCATGGCAGAGGGGAGGATTTGATTGCAAAAGGCATTTATTGTAAAAGGCATTTAAACCCAGGTCTTCCAGACCCAGTCCAACATTCTATCTACTACAGGAACTGGATCTCATAATTATAGGGAGCTTGTAATTGTTGAGGATGTGAACCACAATGAAATTGCTGTTGTACCATTCTGGGAGATGCTGACTAAATGTGCGATATATAGTTGCATGTCATGGAACTGCCTTATGAGGGCTTCTCAAAATGCTTTAGAAATATGACAGATTATAAAGATGCTACTGATTTTCAATTTATGGTGGTATATGAGACCATCTGCTTATTTTCTCCTCTCTCAGAGCTCTGAGATACAAAACCTCACTGGCTATAGTGCACCTTTACTGATATACCAAGATACCACGTGGTAAGATTTGGGACAAATCATACGGTCAACAGGTGAGACCAAAGAGGGTGAGTCATGCAAAATTCAGAACAGAAGGCTTGTCTGTAGGATAAATGGAAAAAACAAAACAAAAAAACAGTATATGTTGGGGAAAGTGAGTAGGCTCCCCAAAACATTCACAAAGCAGCAACTCATCTGAGAGGTGATTGTTGATTAAAAACAAACATAATATTTAATTTCCCGCCCCCCAAGATTAATCCAGTTTAAATTATATATCAGCGGCTTGATTATTCCTTCCGCACCGTCATCTAGGTAATCAGCAGCATTCCTTTGAGATGAACTATTGCTGACCAATACATGGACATATTAGCAACATCCTTTCAGGAAGGATAAGATACTTGTTTGTCTAGTACAAATTCAGTAGCTTACTGGGATACAATCTCACATATGTACACAACTGTAATAGTTCTGAGAGAGATGTGCTAACATAGCTACAAAAGTAATCTAGTAATCTATATGAAAAGAGAGCTATTCTTGCTCTTTACAGTGTGGTAGTAACAACAATCCCCATCCGTTCATAACACTTCCATTGCTGGCTCTATGGTAGCTGAAAATAATCTAGGACTGGCAAAACTGAGTTCTCCGTTTTATTAAAGATGTAATGGAATACATTAAAATATGGTTGATGAAAAGCAGTTTCCCTTTACCATTTGGTACATGTAAGTATAATAATAGAATAGAAAGTGTACTGACAGAAACCCAAACAAGAGCATAAATGCATTAATATTTATTAGACTCTAACAAAATACTGTTGACGCTAATAGAATGTTAGAGCTATTGCCCACACATCAAGCAAATGTACTTTGGTTTCTTTTGTTTATTAAGAAATGGGATCATTTGTCAGAAAGACAAGAATATAAAAACAAAGCACTATTATTTGTTTATGGAAACAATATTATATAAATACTAGGTGATTTTTGTTATAAGTTGGTCTTGAAGGAAACACAAATCCAAAGAAGTTAAGGAGGAAAAAACTATTCATAACTTACCAAATAAAATTCACATTCTCAATATACTTTTTCTTTTAAAGTGCTTGGTCTTTGGCACACAGGAATATCTCATACTAAATTTTGAAACAACTATACTTGGCAGAAGACCTACTGAGTGAATTTAAGATTCTGGTCAGTTAAATAGTCAAGGATGAAGTATCAGCATAAGGTTTAGTGATGGCACAAGTGTTCTTGCAATAAGCTATACGTTTAAAAAGTTTCAAAAAAGCGTTTGGACACCTTTTTCCTTCTAGCCTGGATTTGTAAATTTCATAGAACACAGCATTTGAGTTAAATTATCGGTTCCTTTAAAGATGAAGCACAGCCAGAGATGAAAGAAGGTGATGCTAAATGCACAATAACATGGATTTCCTGAGGAAATTTGAATTGGAAAATTTTCTGATTCAAATTATAAAAAATTAAATGTATAATGTTAGTAAAAGAAAGCAAATGCACCATGTACAAACATTGGAGCTTGTTCATGTGTTATGTCCCATATTTAGCCCATCTAACAAGAATGACAATTTGTAAAATAAATCTGATCCTAAGAGACCAGGCAATCCAGGGTCAGCAGTACGGAAATTTGCTTAGCATCAAAAGTCAGAAATCTTGAATAAGCCTATGTTCTTGCATGCTTTGAGAAGAGTAATATGTAATTTTTTAAACGAACCAGATGGAACTTTTAAATTATGAAACCTGAATTAACATCAATAGAGTTGAAATATTCTACAGATACCATCCAGAGATTAATTCAGTAAAATATCAAGGTACAGTTATTGAGCTAATTTCTTAATTAAAGTATTTTAAGGTAACTTCAGTGGATAGTCAAATATATTCAAGTGAAACAAAACTAAATCAGCCCAGCAAAGCCAAACTGCCCTCATAATTGTAAAAACATAAAATTAAATTTGCTGCATTTTGAGATTATTATGGGCTGCTTTCCATCTGCTGCTCTACTTGTCCAGCTTGCATGTTCACTCACTGGCAGTTCCATTTTAAAAATCTCAGGAATTAGGGCTCAGAAAGACCAAGTCAGCTAGCATAAGGCTATATGATCTTTAAGATTAAAAGAAATCTCTAGAACAAAAATACCTCTGATCTGGGCAAATATTTTTGACTTGGGAACATGAACACAGAGATAGTGTAAAGGAGCAATGCATACACTATGGCAGCATCCAAAGCCTGACAGAGAAGCCAAGCTGGTCAGTCCTAACCTATTGGTTTCCATAAGGGGCTATGCATTTTGAAGGACACCATCCACAAGTATAATGTTAAGCATGATTCTCTAAGGGGATTGACTATTACAGTTATATAGGACACTGTTTTGGGGACACCTTGAAAAGGTTCCTAGGGCAGAACAAACAACAGAGCAGTGTATTTATAAACAGACAGCCCTGTAAGCCTACACTACTGGCATATATAAAGTTCTCACTTGCTTTGCCAAATCTGTGATCTGTTTATCAGTGCTCTTTAAAGTGAAGACCCACTTTAAAACCCTCCAAAGCACACACTAATTTTAACTTGAAACCAAACAAAAGGTTATTGTTGGTAAAACCCCATATCAAAAAGGATGTTTCAACTACTCCCCCACCCCCAGATGCTAATGAAGAGCACCCCAGATACAAATTATGCTAAATCTGAGGGAGATGTGGCAAGAGGTCATTATAGCAAATAAGAATCAATTGTATATACCGTGTGATGTACATAAATAAAAATCATCATGTATTTTCAGAATCTCCTGTGTAATTTAGAAGTTTGACCTCACTTCCTGAAAGACAAGCAGTCAAGCTGAAGATTGTAATCCAGGCTCCCCTTGCTCTGTGCTTCACTGAACTGGAGTGTCCCCTGTGTGGTTTTAGAGTAGAACTGCTGCTGGCCCCCATCTGCTCTAAGGGCTTCAGAACCTCTTTGCTCAGCCTGGCTCGCAGTGTCAAGATCGTTTTGCAGCCGCTAGAAGCTAGCAGCACAGCATTTCCCTCTTGTTTATAACAAGTGAGACAGCACTGGATAGCTTTATCCTACTTGTCTGCTGCACAAGTAGTGCGTCCTGCAGCAACACTCCAGATTAGGACTAGATTTCACTATAAGACTGCACTCCTACAAACAGAGACAGGAAGTCTCCTTGCCAAACACATATACACAGAAATACACTGTAAGCCTCAAAAACAGAGCTGAAGCCTCAACAGCCTGAAGTCTCAACAACGACTTTGTAATCTAGAGAAAACCTGGCAAGGTAGATTTCTTCCAAGCCCGAAACCATTAGGGATATGGTATATAAAAAGTTTTGTTCAGTGATGCCAACATACAATTAAGAGAGAAAAAAGATAATACTCTCACAGATTTAACAGAGAAAGCAAAATTCAAGCCAATTACTACACGTTACACTGAGATGTGTAATGTATTCCATTCTTGACCAAAACATCAACAAAGAATGCAATAGTGACAGGTTCAGTCTGGTTGCACAGACAGTCATTATAAAACTATGGAGTATTTTCAAATTTAAATTCTATATTGGTTCTGTCAAGACAATAACATTTTATCAACATACCAAGTTGTCATAGTAACACTGCACTGCTTTAAAATTGTTTAAGATTACTAGCTGGTTGGTATACTAAATTCTGCCAACCGATGGCATAATGCATAGATTTAAGAGTTATTCAGACCCAATTACCAAGGAGCTTAGATGCAAACTCATTGAAAATAAAACTAAAGAGCCGTTACTTATAAAAATATACCAAGACACTAAGGTGCTTGAGCAGTTTTAGAACTGCCACATGATTAAGAGAGCAATCCTAAGCAGGTCTACTCAGAATCCTATTCAAGTCTGTTCAATGGGACTCACTCCCAGAAAAGCTTTGTTAGCATTGCACCAGAAAGCATTTATCATATTGCAAAACTCTCTACATTTGCAGCTGCACTGAACTAGGCAGCTTCTGGAAGACAAGAAACATTTACAAAAATGGGAAAAGTGCTATAATTTGGATTGTGCTCGGTTTGGAAACTGAGTTTATCAGTTTCCCTTTGTGCTTTTTTGGTTTAAAAGGAGAGTACCTGTGTGCTGAGCTTAGGGCACTCTTGGTTCTTCTGTTCTTGGATCTTTCCTACTGCAACAGCACAGGTGGTAATCAGAGTCCAGAGATGCAGGGCTTGCATACAGGCTGCCAATAAAAACCAAGCAAACCGCTTAAGAAATGGTCTGCCACATTATCCAGTCTAAAATATTAGTGTGGATAAACATGGAACACACAGATGAATTTGAATAGCTTCAGAATTATCCACATATGTTCTGATCTACTGTTTTCAAAAGCCAGGGTCAACCCACATAGCAATGTTCATTTCTGTTGATTTGTTTAAAAACAACCTCTTAAAAGATTTTTTTTTAAAACCTGCAGCAATAAAACAGGCATTACAAAACTGATAATACTAACTGGAGAGCAATAGGTCTATTTACAACTTACCAGAGGGGTTTGCTGAGGCAGCTGCAGCAGCAAAAAGAAAATTCTTCCTGCTAGGCAAACACTAATATAGCAGCACAAGGTGCAGCTGAGGGCGTTTCCAAAAGCAGCCTGACTAATCCCTGGGCAAAAAGAACTCAGCTCTGTGACGCACATCAGGAAGGCATGGCTCAACAATCCAGCCTGTCAGATTTACAGATGATCAGCTGGGACACCAACAACAGAATCTCAGACTTCCAATGAACAGGCAGCTCTGACTGATGCAGCAGGCAAATTGGAATGGCTGTAACAAGAGGAAGGTACTTATTTGGAAAGCAAAATCCTACTTCAGACAAGAACTCGATCCTTGCATTGTCAATGTTTTCTAAACTTGCCATGATACTTTCTAGAATGAACTATATTTGCACTTTTACATGCCAAAGATGCTCAGTGTATTTCACAGAATGGAAGTAAACTGTGATACATAACGTAACTCCAATAACGATACTGAACAAGGAAATTCTGAAGGGTACTTTTATGTGAATACAGGAGACTGAAAACACCAATTAACTTTCAACAACTACAGAAACATTCATAAGACCAGCTTATTGCAAAGTTTTTATTTTATAAGAACAGATAATGTTTTTTATTTCTGAAGAGATTTTGGCTTGTCAGAAACTATGAAAATTCCTTCTTTTATGTTTAATGCTTTAATCCAATCTGTGGGTTTGACAATCTTCTCAAACCATCAGAATCAAAAAGAAAGACATTTGCTTTTAACACTGCAGCCAAAGACAGCCTCAATCCTCAAAAGTATGTCTATTATCCTTTTCTCCTGTGAAACAAAGGAATGCTTATGTAATCAGAGATCTGATCCATCCAACCATAAAATGGCACCATTTTGCCTGCTTGAAGGATGAAATCTTATTGTCACTGCATCATATGGCTTTATGAAATTGTTTCAAAGGGGTATGGAACTCAGCTAATTAAAGATGATCCTCTTATTTGAATGATTACCTAAGGAAACTCAGGGACAAACATTTTTGTCAAAATAAATTGGTAAATTATTCTGAAACTAATGACTGCCACTGACTGTTATACCTTCTCTGGACTCTGTTATTTTGAAGATTCCAAAATAAATAAATAAATAAAAGCATGTGATATGGTTGTCTCCAACAAATATCTGAATACTCATACAGAAACATCCTGGTATATTAATGTTAGTAAATCAGGTAATGTCTAATAAAGTTTGTACTCAGGGAAAATGGCATTATGTGGAACACTCAAGTGACTTGTACATTTTTGTGCTCATTTGACTTGTTTAGAGGCAATTCATAAAGGCATTTCACTTATGTAGAGAAGTGTCTGAAATTGCCAGTCATAGGACTTGCCATGCTGGAGATGAAAGGTTCGAAACTATATGGCATGATCATTTTTTGGGATGATCTCCTCATGTATATTGTTTTAGAAACACAGACCATGACCATAACAGAACAATAATAGAACAAACCACAGCATGTAGGGATAATTCTATGTGTGCTGAAAATTACATGAAACAAGGGAGTTAATTCAAGGGAGGGACATCCTTT
Organism: Eublepharis macularius; assembly: GCF_028583425.1. NCBI lineage: Eukaryota > Metazoa > Chordata > Lepidosauria > Squamata > Eublepharidae > Eublepharis > Eublepharis macularius. The sequence goes on along the minus strand of NC_072800.1, from coordinate 27,726,907 downwards.
TTTCTATCAATTATGAAAAGTAGTAGTGAGATTGTATAAAGCTGGAATCTTTTACAAGCTGACAAACAGAGCTCAAGTGTTTCAGAAGTTATAAACAGCTCAAAAATATTAGGATCAGAATAGAAATGTCCTCAATGAAAAGAAATACTCAAGAGGCATGCTACCTTTACAATTTCTCTGTACGGATATCTTACATGTCCCTATGTTCTGAATCAAGTTTTCGAAAATGGCACAAAGCTATGTTTCAAATATTCTTTTGAAAATCTTGCAGACCATTCACAAGAGAGACTGTATGTTGTCTAATACAATATTGCATTTATTAGTTTCCTGACACTAACACTTATTAGAGCTTTTCAGGAGTGAATCAGTGTCAAATTAAACCTGTCTGCTATTAAGCATGATAAAGCTATGTGACCTAACCTAAACTCAACTGGCATCACAGGATTTCACAGTGTGCTTGAGATCAGAATGGTAAACAATGGAAAAGGTGATGAGGTATCAGAATCACACACTGAAAATCTTGTGTTGGAAAAAAGTCTCTCTGTGCTGTAAGAGAGCTGAAGAGGGGAGAATAAACACTTTTGAATTTGAGGTCAAGGAGAATTAAGATTGAGAGGAAAGGTTGAACTGTTTCAGAGTTCTTCAACAATACCCCCATTAAGAGTCAAAACAAGTTTTCCATTAGAAAATTTTCCATGGAAAGGCAAAGCTTACTAATAATTTTACTGAAAAAGCAAAACCCTGTATTTCCAAAACATTTCTTTGATCTGAAACCATATATAATGATCCACAAATTTTAAAAATCCTGTTTTAAACAAGTTTTGCAGATATTTGATCTTTGAACGGCTCTAAAACCGATTTCTGCTCAGAAATTAAAAGTAACGTTCATTGTGACCTGATGCGATCCAGAAAAATAAACAGTGTCAGGGACTCCAGAGTTTGAACCAGGAAATTCCTGGCCTAAAGAACTGGGAATTTAGTCCAGCGAGTTCCTTGGAACTGCTTCAGAGTCCTGCCACAGAAAGGCTAAGGACATGCAGTAATAGCACCTGACACTGGAAAGCATTATGAAGACTCTGAGCTGACGATGCCTTGTATAAATTCCACAAGATTGATCAGCAACGGCATTTCTGCATGTTTTCAGGCTGCATTTTAAGTCATTACACTCTGGGCTCCAGAAACAGCTTAAGACATTGCTTTGGCTCTAGCATGTGACTTCAGGAACTCCTGAGCCGGAGAACACATTCCATCTTGGATTCACATCCCATAGTAGCATGCCCTGATAATTTGTCCCTAACCGATTACAGTTTTCTACTGCAAGACATAACTAATCAGAATATGTTTACAGATTTAATATGTACAAAAACCAGCCTGACATTTTGAAAGTATTTAACCTTCAGAAAATGGCTGCATTGAAAACTTGTGAGGATAAATAAAACCAAAAAGGCCAAATTATCCCATATATGGCCAAAACAATTTTTTGTTGAATATACGTACTTTAAAAACACTCTCCATCAAAATATTTCTAGAAAACATAAGTTATGCTGTTAGAATTTCTTTTCTTTTCCTGTCAAATGTACAATATGAAGAATAACCCTATTAGCATTTCTTCAACTCTGTATTGGACTCTTGCTAATGTTATGTCTTTGTAAATTTGTGTTTATTTACCCTACGGCATTGTTTATAAAACTGTCCTTGATACTGCCTGTACTACTCTCACACTGTCTTGAGTCTCAGTGAGAAAGGCAGACCATAAATGACATAATGACATAAATAAAATAAATAAATTAGGGAGTATGAAGAGAATATCATGATTTGCCTCAAAGTTAATGTGAAGCAGCAACCGTATGCTTGTTTGAAAATGGCCTGGAGGCGTTTCAGAAATCAATAGGGAGATCAACAAAAAGACTAACAGTGAAATCCTAAACAGAGTTACTCCAGTCTAAGCCCAGTGATTTCAGTGAGCTTAGACGGGAGTAACTCTGCTTAGGATTTAACTGTAAGTAAGGTCTAACAATGCCTTCTTTATGTGGAAGGTGTTTACAGTTTGCAAAAGGACTACTTAAACTTTGTGCTATAACATTGCTCAACAAAAGTGAAAATAATTCAACAATAATGTTCTGCTTCTGAAAGACCTAGCACAACTTAAGAAAGAGCACCAGCAGGTCCCTTCCATCCATTCATGGCACTTAAGGATCTAGCCCAGGACAGTGGAAGCACCAGCACTCTCTAGTGATGCAAAAATACCGCTTTCAGTTTGGGATACTGCACTGCGGATTGGAAATATGTTAAAGAACAGCATGATGGCCATTGTTGAAAGTAGTGAGAATTTTTGTTTGTGGGAAAATATTATTATATGATGGCACCATTAGTCTTTTATCTGAAAAGCAGGCATGAAGGAGAAATAATAATAACTGCCTTTCTTTGCTTCTATTAAAACAACAAGAGGTTATGAAGTTAAAATACAATACTGGAGATTTTGTAAGTGCAGAAGGAACACCTAAGAAAATGTTTTTGTATACAGTTTGTTTTCAATGTGCAATGGGAATAGGCTGGATAAGATCCACTAGTGAAAAAAAATCTGTTCCTTGGTTACAAAAAATGGCCTATGTTCGTGAACTACAGCAAAGCCCGGTATTTTATCATGGCCAGTTGAAACATCGACTCCACTGGCCAGTTATTTCCCCATCCCGAGTTTCAATATCATGCTGACAAACATTCAGTTTAGGTAAACACTGAAAGCATCTGAACAACATATTCCATAACTGCTTCAAGACATTAAAAATGTCCTCAATATTTGTCATACAATAGCATGGTCTTGTTAAAATCTATAAAACAGTAAGAAGAACTAAAAATTTTACATTTAGCACTACCAAAGCTTCCAACGGCAACACCCTATAGCGTACAAAACAAATTTCCTTCAGACAAAACCAGAAAATTGTACAGGAAATCTAAAGAACTGAAAGCTAAGATATACACACTATAGGTTTGTTCAGGAATGTTTCTCATCCTGATTCAGCCAATACATACAAATTTTAAATTTGCACCTTTCCCAGCAAGTGCTGTAATTAAATACAAGCAGGAGACCCACAAGAACTTGCGAGGGGGGGGGGAATCCTCATTCCCCCCCCCAATTTCCTCTTTCCCTTCCCTGAAAGTTCCCATAGCCCTTTCTTCCTTTCTGCTTCCTTCACTCCTTCCCACCCAAAACCTACCCTACCCTTATCTGCCCCCCTCATCCTGGCAGCCTCTCTCAGGAAAACTATGGCCCAGTTGTGCAGTTAGAAGCCTGCAAGCACTTGTGTGTGTGTGGGGGGGGGGACCTTCACTTTTCCCTGTATTCCCCACGATGCTACTTCTTTCCATCTACCTCCATTCTATTCTCACAACAACCCTGTGAGGTAGGATCAGCTCAGAATGTGTAACTGGCCCAACGTTACCTAGCGATCTTCCATGGCAGAGTAGTAATTTCTACCTGGGTTGCCTAGATCCTTGTCTGAAACTCTAGCTTCAATACTGTTTTATAGTCAAATGTATTTTTATTTGAAAATATTATAGCTTATGTAACATCAGAACTATTTGTAAAATATATTTAGCCATAATTAAGATCATCATCCTTACTTTTAGAGTAACTAGCCCACACCTAATGCTTTGTGAAAGATTACCAGATTTCTCCATGCAAAAGAGTTCACATTAGTTCATTTACTACTAAATATCAAACCTATTTTTCCTCCTAAAATTTAAGCTAAAATTTGCTTGAGTGCCATTTGCTGATTTTTATATATACATTAAGTAATGAAAGGGCATCTTTTAAGATTAAGCACTACAAAAGTATAGACCAGGAAGAAGTAGCAATGTTGATTCCATGCCAGTTTTACTGACATTTTTTTCAAACTGCCTTGGTACTTATTTTACCTAAAACAGATGATAAGAAAAAATGGGGGAAAGGATACAGGCATATGAAAGATGTACTGCCTCTACCATGGATGACATTCACAAGAAATGTAGATGCATCAGATTAATACAGTAATATTAACCAGTTGAAATACTGAGCAAAAATACACCTACCCAATTAAATGAACCCAATTAAATTATATAGCTAAAATAAATTATTGTAAGAATAGGGGTTTGTACAGAATGATCCCTACCCTAACATACAGAAGAATTTAAATACATATTTTAAGTAAATGTTATTTGTGTGTCCTGTTTTTCAGTTTAGGATAAAAAAGTCAATTTGCACAATAACATCAGGGTTAACACTGAACATAAAACTATAAAAGAAACAGTAAATCTATAGGAATATTTAAAAATTTCATATGAAAATGGTTAAGGGGGAGAGGGACTTCAACCGGCAAGTTACAGGTAGCCCAAAAGCTTGTAACCCAACAGTTTGGAGCTGTTCACACATTTACAAAAGTAATCAGGTATAACTTAAGTATTAGGAAACTTGGATCTAGATACATCAGATGGTGACCTTTTGTGATTGAGGCTTGACTTGCAGCTACTGGTGAGCACCTTTTTGATATCTGTCAAGACTGTAGGAAGAATATAGAAACTAGGACAGGGCAAAAGGATGCCATTAACCCTCCCATAGCATTGATACACCTAGGTTGCAATTCTACACATCTTACGGGGAACCAAGCACCAATTAATTCAGTGAGGTCTCACTCTGTCTTGCTGTGACAAAGTAACTTGCTTCTGGGTAAATGTATTTTGGATTGAGCTAGTATGTATCACTTCAAAACAAGCATTACACTGAAGAATGACAGGTCTAAATTCCATTTCTAAAAAAAACAGGACCAAATGACTCAATTAATTGTGATAAGTTAAATCCTACACAAAGAAACATAAAGCAAACTTTGTACTAGGATAAGAAAAGAACTAACAAATCTGGTATTTCCAAGTCCCCCCCCCTCCACACTAATCAGAATAATGTCTAAGAGAACATTCTTGTGGGTTAAAATTCCAAAGAGCAGAAAGGTTATAGCTTAGTAACTGTAGAAGTAATCCTAAGAAGGCCTAGTTGGAAGTAGTTCCCATTTTGTTTACTGAATCTTATTCATAAAGCATTCTTAGGATCGCAGCTGTAAAGAGGCAAGTAGTGGGGAAGAAATCGTCATCCAGTATCACAAAGTCACTGAAGCCTGTATAGGATAATACCTTGTTTATCCCCATAAAAGTTATGAAGGGGGAAAAAACCGATGGTAAGGTTTTCTCCCAAGTGTAATGTCAGATACTCTAACTACAGCCTACTACTCAGTCCTCAGTCTGTTTCCCAACAGTATTTTGTATGCTACTACTGACAAATAAGTTCAGGAGCAGGGTACAAACCTAGAACGTTATATAGGCTTTCTCTGCACATTCTACAGAGTCTGCATAGTGTAACATGCTGGATCTGGGAGACCCAGGTTCGAATCCCTACTCCACCATGGAAGCACACTGGGTAACAATGAGCCAGTCAAACACTCCCATCGTAACCTACCTCATGGGGTTGTTCTGAAGGTAAAATAAAAGAATATCATTTCAGGTCCCCACGGGGAAGAAATGAAGGGTATTTTAAAAACTATGAATTGGGGTGATTTAAAATTTTGCCACTTATTTTCCACCAGGGAATGGAAGAAGATATTTGTATTCTTCCAGCCTCGCTGCAGGCGATCCTTAAGGGACTGCTAATTCTTGATTCAGAGAACACTAACTGGCCCAGATTCACCAAACCACACACACTGTTTTGCTGACTCACAACTACCCCCCCCCCCACAACTGCAGAGAAGTTTAGTGACAGTTAAAGCAAGGAAGTAAAAACCAGGAAGCCTATGTGACCAGTTTGTAAAGGAAGTATCAGTGCCCTCAGAAACTGTCCTGCTGCTGTAATGCACATGAAGCCAGCAGCCCTAAATAGAACCAGCCCAGCTCTGTTCAAACAATCATGCCAAATTATAGTTTAGTGAGATGTCTGCACTGACAACCATAGTTACAGTCAGTTATCAAGAACCAATATGATATAGTGGCCAGAATGCTGACCTAGGATCTGGGAGATGCTGGTTCAAATCCCAACTCTGTTATGAAGCTTGTTTGGTTACCTTGGCCTGGTTACACTCTCTCAGCTACCTCACAAGTCTACTGTAAGGATATAATAGAGTAGGAGGGAATAGTGTATGTTGCCCTGAATTCCTTGGAGAAAGGGCAGACAGATAACTTAATAAATAAATTCTGAGCATAAAGAAACTTAAAAGCAGACAAAAGCAACTCTAAACCACTGTTTGTGCATGTTGGGAAACTCAACCTATAGTTTGAATTCTAAACCACAATCTCAACAGCCTGAACTGACAGTGCACATTCTCTTCCAAATATGAAATGCAGAGGAGCTCGACAGGCACAACTAGCAACAATTTACCTACACCTAAACAGTTATTTATCCCCCTTACCCATTCCTGAACTCTGATTTCTATTGTATGAGAACAGCTAAAACAAAGGCAATGGAATTTACTTTTGCATGTGTTTGAGAATAGAGTATGAAGAGCTAATTAAAGCATTATTTACTTCACTGACAGTTGAATAACAAAGCATCTCATCAATAAGAGGGTTAACATGAGTCTCTGACTTCATTGCACCTTATGAATATTAAGAACTTCTAAACATAGTAGAATTGCAACTCCATGAAACATACACTTACTCTTTAAATGCTATCAAGATAGTTGAATGATTTGGATATTGTGTTTTGTACTCATATAAACAAAACAATACTGTTTGTTACAAATTTTGTTATCTAAAATTACTATCAAAGGTTTATAATTAAAGACCGAACATAAGCAACTCAACAGAGTTGTGTTCAGAGCCCTTTGCAACAATTACGTTTTTCTGAATCAAAACTGAACAAAGTGATTACTCAGGCCTTCTGACAACTGATTCACACTTTTCAGAAGCACATGTTCTGTGTTATTGAAACTACAAATACTTTCTGAAAGCACATTATTAGCAGCAAACATATTGAATGCCGCTCATCTAGTTCTTCTCTCTTAAACAGCCACATGTGACTAAAAACAGATTAATCATCTTATCATGCTTTCATTTCTAGTTTTTATGTACAAATGATCATGCCCTACGTTCTGCAATTACAAGTCTTTAGTTATATACACACTTTTGGTTAGTGAATAATTGTATTATCCATACAAATGTATTACAAGGATGCAAGATCTACTGCTTAGTCATATGGATTACAATTAAATATTAAGGAGTCATTAACCTCCATTAAGTGATCAACAATATGCCCTTCCTGGAGGACTAAAAGAATGGCTTTGCCAACCTTTCAACAAATGCTTTAGGGTGCAGCTCCATGTTAGTAACTACAACAAAGGTGCAGTAGTGGTATGAATCCACTGAAAACAAAGTAATCTTTTATTTTCTCTTGCTCCCTTATCAGAAGGTTTGACCTACACCCATTAAAAAAAAGATCATTTAACTCCACAAGAACAGGATGGGACTGCCTCAGCCTGACCCTAACACTTGTTTGTTAAGGAAGAAGCCCTAATGATTTTAAGACAGGCTTAAACATGAAACATAGGAATGTCATTAAATACATTGCATATTAACTCTGAAATAATTTGCAGTTCCTTCAGCGTGCTTTGCTTCTAAATTAAGTGTGTCCATGGTTGTTGCTTCATAGCCAGATACTACAGAGCCAGTTGGATTTATTCTTATGGAAGCTAATTCCTAACAGTCACTGTATTCATCTGTTTTGGCAAAAGTCAAGGAGCATCTCAAAGACTAACAAATAAGCCTTATAAAGGGAAAAGTAACATACTCTAACACGGACTGAGTAAATATTAGACCTTGCAGTTAAAGAGTTACCTTTAATTTCATTTGAGTGAGTTCCACCTCATAAAAGTCTATGGAGAAATAAGTTTTGTTCATCTTTATTCTTCTCATGGAAGCATGCACGTAGAGAACAGCCACGTTTACAAAGAAGTAAAACCCCACCTCAAATTCAGTGAGACTGAGGGCCCCAGGAAACAATATTGAACTGACGTCCAAACACACACACACACACACATCTTCTTTTAAGCCGCTTGGGGAGCCATGTAAGAAAAGCCCTACCAGATCAGACCAGTGATCTACCTAGTCCGCATCCTGTTTCCCACTGCGGCCAACTAAGTCGCCCTGGAAGGCCGGCAAACAGGGAAGAGAAGTCAAGTCCTTCCACTAATGCGCCCATCTACACTAATGCGCCCATCCAGAGGCTTACTGCCTCTTCATCTCGGGGTTCCCTTTCGTTACTACGTCCAGCAAATCCAAACAAAGCCTAACATGTGGGGAAAAGCAGAAGCGGTTTTTTAAAAAGTAAATCAATAAATAAAAACCGTTCTAGCCTGCAGCCGTGCGAGGAGCTTACTCCCGAGTAAACCCCGCGAGCCCTACCACCGCCATGCGCGTGTGCGCCTACCATCTCTATAATCTTCGTCTTCCTCCCCGTCTTCTTCTTCAGGGTGAAGATATACTGGGCCAGAACCACCCCGCCGACCAGGACACACACGCTGGCGCTAGCCACCGCTCCCATTTTGGCCACGGCGCTCTTGTCCATAACAACGACCCGTTGCCTCGGAGGCCGGGACGCGCGTCAAGGCAGGAGAAGCCGGCGAGAGCCCTCTTCTCCCGAGGCGACTGTCACCGAGCCTCAGTACCAAAAAATCCCTTCTCAAGGGGGGCGGGGGCAGGGGGCAGAAGACCGTTTAACGGTCGAATCCCCCTAGCAACCCCCTCCCGCCTCTCAACGCGGCTCGCACCACCAGCCGACGCAAACGCCGTTAAACGCTGCAGATTTGAACGAAGGCGAGGACGAGTTGGGAGAGGGGGGGGGGAGGCACGCGATTGGGAGAAACCATTCTGACGCCGGCGGGGGTGAGGCCTTTGGCTCTCTTTCGCCTTTCGGAGAGGGGGCTTCCTTTAGACAGGTTCTTCGGAACTGCGTACTGCCCAACGACTGTTAAAGTCTAGAAAGGAAGGGGAGTGGGGATGACGACAAACTTCTCCTGCATTTAGAAAACAGGGGGCCTTTTCGCCCTCCTAGACGAAATAAGGTTCGACGCGCTCCTCGTTTACCTTAGGAGACAAAGACTACATCTCCCAGCGTGCCTAGCACCCCTTCAAAAAAAAAAAACCTCCACGGGTTTCCGTGGCTGACGCCGCTGTGGGTCTTCTTCTGGCGCCGTTGGTTGCGAATGGCAGTGGGCGGGGCTGACAGTGGTTGTTGAGACGCTATGACAACGGGAGCTAAAATGGCGGCGGGCAGAGGAGGTTAAAGGGATGGTTTTGTTTTATTTATTTTAATCTCGTTCCAACGAGCAGCCGATTTCTTACGCTCGGCTTTTCGCCTTCCCCTCGAGTCTGTGCGGGGAAAGTTACTCTATATTTGCTCACGGTCTCTGCTAGTTGGTAATTTCCCTTATGCTTGCTCGTAGTATTCCCGTTCCTCAAGCAGCGCTTGTGACAAGGACTGACTTGTCCTCTCCTGGCCCTTGACCCGTAGCAACTGAACTGTCGCAGCCTGTGGGGGTAGGGGGCCTCGGGGATGAGTCTCTCCTTAATGCACGCTTTCACACACACCCTCGAGTCTCGCTGCACAGGCTGCTACTTGTTGCCACTTTTGTACTTTTGCAAATTGGTGTAAAGGGGAGGGCGCAGGGAAGAAGAAGAAGATAGTCCCCTTCCCCAGAATCCCTGGACAAGTCGGGTAAGTAGATTAGACTAGCTTAGTGTTGTGTTCTTTCTATACAGTGGACAGGAAACGCTCTTGACACTTGAGACGTTGTGTATACCAAGCCCGCGGGTGTTTACTTGGAAGTAGGTCCCAGTGCGTTCAGCGGGGCTTACTCCCAGGTAAGTACGTTTAGAATTACATCTTGTATTTGGCTAAGAAGTAAGGCCCGATGTAACTGAGTAGGGCTTACACCTAGGTAAAGGTAGAATTTACTGTTCATCTATTCTTGCTTAAGTATACTTACTTGGGAACAAGTCCTATTATGTTCAGTAACGTTTACTAGTTACAATATATATGATTGTTATCTTGGGGTACAGTCCTATGTATGTTTACCTGGAAATAATCTCCATTGGAGTTGCTGGTTCTTATCAGTATGAATCTTTAGTATGGAGTTATATAGATAGTCTGTTCCAGCAATTCTTCAATTCCGTATTGGATCCTTGCTAATGCTATATAGTAAAGAGTCCAGTAGCACCTTTAAGACTAACCAACTTTATTGTAGCATAAGCTTTCGTGAACTACAGCTCTCTTCATCAGATGCATTGCTAATGCTATGTCTTTGTAAACTTGTTTTTATTTATCCTATCACCTTGTTTATGGAAATGTCCTTGACACTTTATGGAAATGCCCTTGCTATTGATTGTACTAATCTCACACTATGTAATCCGCCTTGAGTCTCCGTGAGAAAGGCAGACTATAAATGACATAAATAAATAAATAATGTGTAGCCAGGGCCTGTAGAAAATATCAGTTAGTGTTTATTTGATGACTTCCCATTGTGGACACTGATGCCATGCAGAATAAAATTTGGTACTGAAAGTTTTTATTCTCCCCTATTCCCCATGGAACAGTTTGTAGAAATTTATGCCTAAAGGGCGTTGTGGCAAATGTTTTAAGTTCATATGCCTAAGGATATTGTGATTGGGGTGGTTAGAAGTTAATAAACAAGTCTTAGTAGAGTTTTTGTTATTTAGGTCTGAATGATTGCTTGTTTTTAAACAAGCAAGTAAGATTGTTGTATATTTAGTGTACAAATTTAAAATATTTGTGTTGATCTACCTATCCTAATATTTCTAGCCTGAGTCAAGGATTGGTGATTCTTCTTCACCATGTTCTAAATAACTGCAAGCAGGTATTAGAGTAGCCTATTTGTGTCTTGTTAGGTTGCGTTCCTTGTGTCTGAAAGATAACTTGAAGGCGATTACATCAGAGGCCTAGATGCTCATCTTGTTTATGGCTGCAGTCCTGTTGCATTAAAATCAATGGGAATGCTTTAACTGCCTTGCGGTTGATTGATTTTGTGCTATCGAGGGATTTCACCTGAAAATCTTGATTTGCCATTTGTTGTTATTTTAATATATAACACTTTCAGTGTCTGTGGGCCAGGATTGAAGCAGGCTGTATATGGGTAGAAAATATTTTGGACCATGGAGGAAGATATACTGATTTATTTTTCTAATTGCAGCTGTTTATTCCATGGTGAGTTCTCCTCTAAAGCCCCTGCTTCCCCAGCCTACCGAGACAGCTTTTTTGAGGGGGAGGGGGAGTGCAAAAAGCAATGGTTAGAAGGGTTCCCAGTCTAACCTGTTGTATGTACTCTACACATGACCTTTTAGATCCTGATTCTACAAAGTAACAAAAAGTCCTTGTTCTTTTTGAAGAAAGTTGCAATTTGATTATCCTTTTAGTTCTTTTGAAGAAGGAAAAATACAGTTACGGTTTAATCTATACAGCTACATTCACCTCGTTTTATTGTTGACATGGCACCCATTGCTCATTCTGAACACTCTGGTGTAAAGATAGTTTTATAAATGAGTAATGGGTAGAATTAAGTCCTTAATTTGTAGCATGTTAATGTTGGTTTGGTATGTAATGCATGAGATTCAATGGTTACTTCTAGGCATATAAAGATTTTAGCAGGGTGATAATCTCTCCTCATCTTCCAGCAGCCTCTGCAGGGCTTTACAAGGTACTTTTGAAGTTCATCTGAGTTTCAGAAAGCAGTTTGTGATGTGGGAGGGACTCACTATGCCATATCAGCGTGTGGTTTGCCTTTCTGACTCCAATACAATAGCAACAGCTGCATTTTCCTTTTGAATTGTGGGATTACACCTCATCACTAGAGTGGGGAATGAGTGAACATAAGAGAGTTGGTCCATCCAAAATGATAATCCAGTTATTTAATAGTGGATTCTGTAGAGACTGAAAATAATACATAGTCAAATCCACCATTGCTATTTATGTTACATGACTAAACATAACCTTCTTGTAATTGTAAAAATATTCTTTAGATGTTAGAGCTTTAGATGTTAAATTTTTATTGCAAACTAACATGACTATAAATAGTATGCTAAATATGGGTTTAAAACAATCAGTTATTCCCCACTAGGTCTGAAGAAAATGTCTTTATTTAAAGCTCGTGACTGGTGGTCTACAGTAGTTGGCAATGAAGAAGAGTTTGATCAAGGATGCTTATGTGTTGCTAATGTTGACAACAGTAGCAATGGACAAGGTAATTGGAAACTGTTTGTTTTGTAGATTTAACATATTGCTTGTAGTTTCATTTGCATGTATGTACTTAAATGTATACCCCATTTCTCTAAAACCTGTTAACAGTACATCAGAATTAATATTACACTAACAAAGATAAAATCTACACTAATGCATAATGTCATTTCCAAGAGGAATTCATTTGCTGATTTAAGTTGGCAAATGGGCATAAATAGGGAAAGGTGATTGCCGTTGTGTGGCGTTCTTGAGTTGGAAGTATGTTTTGTTGAACATGAGAAATGTTCATTCTGAGTGAGTATTCTTACAGTGCAATCCTATGGAGAGTTACTCCAGTCTAAGCCCATTGATTTCAAAGGGCTTAAACTGGAGTAACTCTTCATAGGATTGCATTGTTAGAAATGGGCTGTCAGTCGATAACCCTGAGATCCATCCTGAACAGTAGTAGCAGTGCAGGACAGGATCTGTTTTATAAGTTTCAGTGTAATTTCTTGCATATGCTTATTTTTCAGATAAAATAATTGTGGGCAGTTACATGGGAGTTCTTAGAATCTATAATCCCCATCCTGTAAAACCTGGAGATGGTATGAAAGCTGAAGAGCTGTTCTTAGAAGTGCAATTATGTGAACCTGTACTGCAGGTGGAAGTAGGAAAATTTGTTTCGTAAGTAAATGTTGCTGCAGCTAATTATCATGCTAATTGGGAGACTTGGGTTCAGAGGGTTTATCATCAAAGTTGGATTGCTTCCCCAAGGGTTGGATAGATAGGCTATGAAGTGTCTTGGGCTTGCTTTGTAGCAAGTATGTTAGAATCAAAACATGGATTTTGGCACATCTTTTTTCATTCTAAGAAACCTTAGCTTTCTTTGAACACTAGGAATTACAAAGCAAGCTATATAAAAATAATGCAAAGCTCTTATTTGATTTATTTAGGTAATCCTAAATAACATGATGTTTTTTCTCACATTCCTACCTTTTTTTCTCTTTCACATACTAATTTCATTTTCCTGTTTCCTCTAACCACAGTTTGCTGTGACACCCAAATTGGGCCACTATAGAAATTGGGAGGGGGCACAAACATGCCATGAAAAAGGAGTGCTGGGCCCTTTGAAATGTTCTGCATTGCATCTTTTCCCTTAATTTAATCATTTGCATTGGTTCTCCTGTGTTCTCAGCAGCTGCTTTAGTGCTGCTTTTTTCCCTTCTAGCTATGTGTTCCAAACAATGAGGGATCACATGGCCAGTATAATTATATCATGGCAGCACATGTATCCAACCAGATCTGGGTGTACAAGAATGTTTTGAAGATGAATCAGAGTAAATACAAGGTGAGGGTTGTGTAGCTCTCCTACTGAAATACAGAGCATATTTTCAGGGGGTAAAGATTTTTTTTACCCAGACCCTTAACTGCCCACATTCCTTTCATACAGGAGTGCTAACTATCAAACTACACTTTGAATACCTACTTCAGACCTGTAAAATGTGCACTTAAATTTTATGGTTAATGTACTGGCTAAGTGCTGTAATAAAGAATACATACATACTTCAGACCATTATTTTAAATTCATGATTTGGAAGTTAGTATGCTTGATTCATACATCATGGCGACCTATGGTTAGAGGAAACTAGGAAATGCAGGGAATCTACATGCAAGGGGAGAGAAAAGTGGGCAGAGGGAGTGCACAAGTCTGCAGTATGTTCCCCATCCTCTAAGCCACATATTGGAATTTGATGACTGAAACCTGCCAAAGTATTTAAACTTTAATTGGGCAGAATCTTCTTAAAGAATGGTTGAATGGTTAATGTTGCTCTTGGGTATCTTTTTGCTAGGTATACACACTGGTTGTATATAATATACTTATAAGTAGCATAAACTGAATGTGAACTGTTTAATTTTTCTTAAACCTTTCAAGGATATTGCTTATTTCTTTTTAGTACTGACAAATTGTACTTGGTTACTTTTAAGAACTCTTCAGAGATGCGTCCTTCATCTCCTTGAAATAATGCCTTTCATATGTATCAAAAAATGATAGATGAACTAGTGTAGTTCTGGTGTTTGCAAAGACAAAAATATCATTCTGCAAGAACTTGATTAACGTGCGAAGTCACAACGTATCAAAGGGGCTGAATGTGAAAATTCTTTCAGATACAGTGTTGTATCGCTACTAGTTAGTAGTTATTTACAACTTAATCTTAACCAAATTAAGTATAATCACTAAAGAATCCTAGTTAAGCAATCTCAGAGTATAATGTTATTTTTCTTGAAAGTTCACATTTTTCTCTTATCCTTTTCTGTCAGTGGCACAGAACTACTTCATCTGGCTGTATTACACTGCAAAAAACTATGTGTGTATGCTGTCTCAGGTAAAAAAAAATATGATTTTTGGTCACAGTTTCTTGTTCACCCATAGAAATTTACAGTGCAATTCTAAGTAGAGTTACTCCAGTCTAAGCTGATTGATTTTAGTGAGTTTAGGCTGGAGAAACTTTGTTTAGGATTACAATATTAGTGCAGTTTTGTTAATTCCAGATCCACTGCTGCCATGTTAGTGTCTACACTATAAAAAGTGAATAGTATAAACAATAAACTTGTTGCCTTGCTCTCTTGGGGAAATTATTATCACCGTTGCCTTCTTGTTACTGAAAATCCATTATTGGATGAATCAAATAAAAATCACTTGCTTGTAAAGAAGTATTTCTTTTTCCTTACCTGTGCTTCAGATAATGGGGCTTCCATTTAATATTTGTTTGTTTAGGGAAAGCTTTGAGCAGAGCATTGTCTCTTGTTCAGTAGAGTCTGAACAAGTCATTACTCATTTAGTCCTGTTACCCAGATAATCTGCTCCTATTGGATGTGTCTGCTCCTTAACTATTGGAGTGTCCTCCATCTCAGCATGTTGAGTACAGACACATGTAACCAGGTGAATTATGGGATTCTGCCTATACATACCAGGATTTCAGATATGGGCAGTGCCTCATATTAGACTCTCTACATGAGACACCTGGCCATGTGTTTGTCAAGTGTCAGGAGATGCAATGTTAGCCATGAAGTGTAGTTTTAAAAGACAGAGCTGGCGGAGATTGCTCTGGAGGGGATGGATTCTCTCACAGCCCACTGCCACCTCTGACGTGCTGGACTGTCTCCTCTTCTGGAGACTTTGCCCTTCTGCCCTCATGGCTTAAAACTGCATTAACCGAACCACAGCAAGGCAAAGGCTAATATTGCGTCTCCTGACACATGAAGAACACATATCAGAAGTCTTGTGTAGAGAGGTACTCAGTGTGGAAATATATCCAGAGGAGTTAGCCGTGTTAGTCTGTAGTAGCAAAATCAAAAAGAGTCCAGTAGCACCTTTAAGACTAACCAATTTTATTGTAGCATAAGCTTTCGAGAATCACAGTTCTCTTTGTCAGATGCATGGAGGGCAAAAAGAGAAACTGGTCAAATACAGAGGAAGAGAGAGGAGGAGAGGAGGGATGTAAACAGCTCCTTTTGATGTGGGGATCAGTTTGTTTGTGTAAAGGTTCAAAGGAGTTTGCCGTGTTAGTCTGTAGTAGCAAAATCAAAAAGAGCCCAGCACCACCAAGACCACACAATTCCACTGCAGCACAAGCCTTCGATAACCACAGCCCTCCCCGCCAGATGCAGCTGACAAAGAGAACTGTGGTCCTCGAAAGCCCACGTCAGGTGCCACTGGACTCTTCCTGACCCTGCCTATGTAAAGGAAATCAGTTACCTGTGATAATGAGATAACCATTCATAGTCCCTATTCAGTCAAGCTGGGACTGAATAGAGACTATGAATGGTTATCTCATTATCACAGGTAACTGATTTCCTTTACATAGGTGGGGTCAGGGAGAGTCCAGTGCACCTGACGTGGGCTTTCGAGGACCACAGTTCTCTTTGTCAGCTGCATCTGGCGGGGAGGGCTGTGGTTACTGAAGGCTTGTGCTGCAGTGGAATTGTATGGTCTTGGTGGTGCTGGGCTCTTTTTGATTTTGCTACTACAGATTAACACGGCAAACTCCTTTGAACCTTTACACAAACAAACTGATCCCCACATCAAAAGGAGCTGTTTGCATCTCCATATCGAAGGAGTTGTTTACGTCCCTCCTCTCCTCCTCCCCTCCTCTCTCTTCCTCTGTATTTGACCAGTTTCTCTTTTTGCCCTCCATGCATCTGACGAAGAGAACTGTGATTCTCGAAAGCTTATGCTACAATAAAATTGGTTAGTCTTAAAGGTGCTACTGGACTCTTTTTGATTTTTCAGTGTGGAAAGATTCCCAGAAACAAGCAGGTAAAAGACAGAATAAAGTTAAAATCGATTGAGAAACTGATAGAACAGGGAAATGGTGAGAGTAACATAAAAATCCAAACATGCCTGTGAACATGCATGTGCACACACAGAGTAAAACTGCTAAACTTAACACCTAACACATAAACATAAAAGGGGGGGGATGAGAACATATGACCTGTCCTGTACTGTGTGGAAATCTTGTACAGTCTTGATGTGGAAGGCAGAAGAAAGGTCCAAACAGAGACCATGTCTCCAAAGAACCTGTGCCTCACAGGGGCGGTAGCTGGAGAAATGTTCCAAAGTATTGAGGATTTGAAGACGCTTTATAGTATAGATGTTCATGATCTGAAATGAGCTGGTCATAAGGCAGAGCAGTGATTAAAAAAAACAAAAGACAGGAGGGAAAATGGCTGTCTCAGGGAGGGTGATGGGTCTGTGATAAGGCTGATCACCTGCTAGATCCTGCTCCACATTAAAGCTAGAAGAAAACCTAATTCTGGAGAATCACCCAGAATTGTGGTGGGGAGTGGGGAATTAAAGTGGGGAGGAAGCTGATATTGAAAAGAGAAGTTTTCCTGGTTTGCCTAAAAGTTAAAAATGCTTCCTGAAGGAGGTTTAGAAAAGAGACCTAAGACCAGGAAGATAAGAAGATAAGATAGGAAGGGCAAAAATTTTCCTGTACAGTTGCTAAGATAAGGGGGAGACTGGCTGGGCTCACTTTGTTATTCATTGTCTTGGAGAACTGGGCAAAATTATTCAGGGAGCAGGCTCCAATGGCCTGGGGAGAATGGGCCTCCGGTTAATCTTAATCCTGCTTTCTCAGGGTAGACGGATGAGCTGCTTTAGCATTCCATTGCCCTTTGAATGGCTTGCTGCTGTTTAATCACTCACTGAGGCTAGCTTAATATCAGCATAATATTAGCCTTAAACCCAAGTTAGAACAAAATTGATCAAAATACAGGGTCTCCCTGAGGTGAGTGTTCTGGGGGCTACAGTCCACATATGCATGATAATCTAGCAGAAGCTGACCTTTGGAATGGAATGATCAATGTTTCAGTCTACAGTTGGACTGCAATTTGGAAAAAAGCTGTAACTAAATTAACTTATGAATAGTACTAATTAATATTTTAATAACAAGAAAGGGTTAAGAAATACTGCAAGAAAGACAATTGTCTGAAACAGAATTTAAAGTAATTTCAAAATACAAGGTTGTCCTAATTTTTGATGTGTTGGAAAGTAAGAGAATTGCCAGTCTGAAAAGGTGTACAAAGTAATTTTATAGTTCTAGCAAAATGAAGGGATGGGCCAAAATTTAGACGTACATGGTTCATCATGAGGTTTGATGAATTGTTGGGAGGAACAGCGATTTGAAAGCAGAACTTTCACTATAGATCCAGGACATACAAAATAAATATTTTTTTTTACTCAACAAGCATTTACTGCCAGTGAACGTAATAACAGCTGCATAGCTCTAAAAGGGGATTAAACAGGTTAATGGATGGCCACTCAATGGCTACTAACTATGGTAAGTTAGTACTCTCCCCATATGAACCCCAGAGGACTCTTTGTTCTAGCGATAAGCATCTATTAAAGATTCCTGGCCCTAGGGAGCCCCGCCTGGCATCGACCAGGGTCAGGGCTTTTTCAGTCCTGGCCCCAGCCTGGTGGAACGCTCTGTCCAACGAGACCAGGGCCCGGTGAGATTTATTAGCATTTTGCCAGGCCTGTAAGACAGAGCTGTTCCTCCAGGCATATGGCTGATGCTGGGCGGTGCCCCCTTAGCCAGGGGAACACAGTATATGCCCTCCCTACTAGTGACACCTCCATCTCTCATACATCCCTGGCAAAATACTCTGGAGATGGCTGAATAGGGGGTTGTCTGGATTATGTGCCACTGTGTTTACATACATACATACATACATACGTATGTGTGTGAGTATGTTTATATGTATTTTAATCTATGTATTGGGATGTTTTATGATTTTAAATTGTATATATGATGAAATATGTTTTTAATCTTGGTTGTGATCCGCCCTGAGCCTGCTGATGTGGGGAGGGCGGAATATAAATGAAATATAAATAAATAAATAAAAATCAGTTAAAAGAAATTTCCATATTTAGAGACAGCAATCTCTGAATACCAGTGGTAGGCGGTAACGTCACTTGTTCTTCCCCTTGTCCTCTATGTTCTGTTAGTTGCCTCTTCAACTGGTTGGTTTAAAATAGGATGCTGGACAGGACAGGACGGACCACTAGTCTGTTCCAGGAGGGCTCTTCACATACAATGCTCGATAAAGCCAAAGAAGATTTTGATTTGCTCTTTTCCCCCTTACAACAGTAACTATAGCAGTTAACATGCAACATATTATCCTAAATACCTAACAAACTGATGATGAATAACAGTATTTTAATTTGAGTTCTCTGGCCAGTAGCAAGTGTTATTTTTGTGGTCTTCAAATTTTTCTTATGTTAAGAAGTTGACAGTATGAACTCTGTACTGGAGGTATTTTGCAGAAGTCAGTGCCATGAATAGCAAACATATCCCCTCTTGACCTTTAAATTTGAAACAGTGATATCTGGGGTTTCTATATAAATTAAATAATAATATGCCATTTTAATTTAGTGTTAATTTAATTAAATTAATCAGTCCCCAAAACAAGCAAATATGGCTCATGCGGAGAACTGGAGTTAAGGGATAAAAAGAAAAACAATAGATAAATATATTGAAAATCCGTAAAGATGGTAACACCAGAGGTACTGTGGATAAAATTACTAAAATCTTAATGGCTAGTTTTTCCTCCTTTGGTTTTTAACACTTTTTAAAAAAGCAATATATATGATTGCTTTTCCGTTTTGCTTTTGCTTAATACAGTAACATTTTATTATCTTTAAAAAACCCTCATATTTTGATAATCTGCGAGAAGTATGTAATCATGAGGCATAGGGCACCAAATAAATTACAAGTTTTTTGTGAAGTATCTGGAGAACAATTATGGTGGTGGCCAAGGCTGACCTATTGTCCCATAGGTCAACGGATTAATAGCTGATTCAGATGTACAGAAAAAGCATATGGTATACTCTGGGACTATATTGTTTCATGTTTCAAAAATTACCTGTGTGAAAAAGGAGAGTATCCCTGAAAAGTGGGATCATATATGTACTATTAATATGGTAATAGTACGTATTGAAGTTTTGTTTCCTCTTGAAAGCCAGTGTGATGTAGCAGTTAGAGTGTTGGACTAGGATCTGGGAGATCCAGGTTCAAATACCAGCTCTGGCATGGAAGTTTGCCAGTCATGCCTTCTCCGTCTAATCTAGCTCACGGAGAAGGGGAGTACAAAGTATGCTGTTTGGGGTCACCATTGCGGAGAAAGGCAAGGTATAAAAGAAATAAATAAATAAGCCAACTGCCTCTCATACAAATACCATTTGCTACACTAATAGAATGTAGTGATGGAGCTGTGGGAATGAAACCAGAATAACATGAAATACTTTTTTAAAAAGTGAAATGGAACTCCAATAATCTTTTTTGTTTTATTTTCATTATGTGAGAAAAATGTTGTGCTGTATCTTTTTAAGTGCTGTGGACATCCAGTCACTTTTTGTCTGAAATCTGTTTTGCAGGATCTCCTTTTTATACAGTGTTTTACATAGGATCTAATTCTGTGGATGGAATTATGATTTCTAAATGAGTTTTCTGATGCAATGGAATCATAGTATGATCTCTTCTACAGTACATTTTTTTTCAGGAAGGGAAGATGCTACAGGTGTAATAACGTCATTCTTTTAATAGGAACTTTGGGAAACACAGAACATGGAAATCAATATCAGATCAAACTTATGTATGAACATAATCTACAGCGAACAGCATGCAACATGACTTATGGGCCATTTGGAGGCATAAAAGGTAAATTTTAAATTAAGCATAGCTTGTTTTATATAATCCATAAAGATGGTAAATTATTGGTAATAAATGTAGATTCTCTCTATTATCGGGGTTATAGGAGTCACAGGAAAGGCAGAGGACCTAGATACTGCAGAGGCAGGTGAGGAAGGATTGGTACATTCAGTGCATTCCTAAGGATCCTTTTTCCTGCGAGTAAGACTCATTAAGTAGAACTGCTTAGGAAATTAGGGGAAAAGAGATGAGAATATTAGTTTGTCCTTGTACTATTTGTGAGGATGATGGAGTAGCCGAACAGCAATATATTCTTGTAATATGATAGCCATACCATTCTTGACATGGTGACATTGTGTGTATTTATTTAGCTTAAATAGAATCCCAGGTGAACAATTGATCTGAATATACGTTGTCCAGGGGTCATTTCGAGGGGGAATGTGCTGGAACAACATTTCAAGGGGGAAGCTTCCCCCGCCCGGCACTGACCTGATCCTGGCCGTTTCATCCCTGATCCAGGCCATTTTTGGCCCATTTAGGCCTGGATTGGGGCTGAAATGGCACGGATCAGGGCCGAGACAGCCCAGATTGGGTCGGTGCCTGGAGGGGAAACAACTCTCCCTTGCCTGGCACCAACCTGGCCCGGGCCATTTCAGACCTGGTCAGGGCTCAAACAGGCCCCAAATGGCCATTTTTGGCCATTTGGAGCCCATTTCGGCTGGGATGAGTGCCAAAACCACCAGGATTGTGTCAGTGCCTGGTGGGGGAAGCCTTTGCCTGGCACCAACCTGATCCTGGCCGTTTTGGGCCCATTTTGGCCTGAATCAGGTGGTTTCATCCAAAATTGGGGCCAAACCATCCCCTGTCTGGAAGCAGCCAAATCCCGGCCCTTTTGGGCCAGATCCTGGCCATTTGGGGCCCCTTTCAGCCATTTGGGGCCCAATTTGGGCCCGGGCCAAAAATGGCCAGAATTGGGCCCCAAACGGTCAGGATTGGTCCCAAAATGGCCAGGATCGGTCCTCTGACAGGTGGTGGATCACTCTCCCGCTCAGCAGCGGCCTGATCCTGACCATTTTGGGCCCCTTTTCGGCCGTTTTCAGCCCATTTTTGCCATTTTGGGACCATTTGGGGCCTTGAATGGCCAGGATTGGGTCCAAAATAGCCAGGATAGGTGATGTCAGGACGTGTGGCATATGCAAATCAGTTATGCCAATGAGACATTTCCGGTGATGCCAAGGGGTGTGGCATATGCTAATGAGTTATGCTAATGAATTATGCTAATGAGTTCCTGCAGCTCTTTTTCTACGAAATGACCCCTGATGTTGTATTGTCGAAGGTTTTCACGGCCGGAGAACGATGGTTGTTGTGGGTTTTCTGGGCTGTATTGCCGTGGTCTTGGCATTGTAGTTCCTGACGTTTCGCCAGCAGCTGTGGCTGGCATCTTCAGAGGTGTAGCACCAAAAGACAAAGATCTATTTAGCCCGGCACCAAAAAGTTACGTCATCTTTATTTATTAAACGAACCAGTGGGGTGCTAGTGTGATGGATGAGGATCTGGGAAACTGGAATCAAACTTCCACTTTATGAAATTTGTGGGAGAACCTCTAACCTGCCTTACAGCGTTGTTGTGAGGATTGAAAAAAAAGGAAGACTCTTGTATGCCACCCTGAGCTCTTTGGAGGGAGGGCAGTATCAAAATGTACTAGATAGATATTTCCCTAGGCCATTGGATTTGGTTCTTCTGTTTTAGGCCTGCATTTTTCAGATACTAGATTTTGTTGAGGAAAGTAGGGGCTATATGGGGGCCTGCCACAGGTGGAATGTCCCCTCCAAGGAGCCCTCCTTCACCCTCTCCCAATAGCACTGAAGTAATCAAAGGTTTTCTCAGTTGCCACCACTCTGGTCTAGGAGGTTCCCAACTAGAGTGGGCCCAAAGCACATGCAGGGCTCTTCTCTTTGGAATGTCCCCCTTGCATGGCAAATGAAACATGTGCACTGCTGTGCAATCTATATTTAGGATAACTGGTTAGTGTATATAGGGGTCCCAACTTGAGCTATGCTTCAATAACAAGGGGAAATTAACAAAGTACGGTCAGGAAAATAAAATAAATTCATGTTTATTGGAAAAATGACACAGAAAAAAGAAAAGATTCTAAGAGATGGAATGAATGCCAAATACAATGTATGTGCACGGACAGACACATCGAGCTAGTATGCAGTTACAACCTACTGCCTGGGATACCTGAGTTCTACAAGGGGATGCCTACAGGAGCAAAAGGAGAAAGAAATCATACAAGCTTGATCCTGATGGGAGGAGGAGTCTGGGAGGGTGCAGTGGTGGGAGATGAAAGACACACATCAATGGTACACATCAGTGATTCCATGCAGCGATGGGAGGTTAGTGGTTGAAGCAAGAAAAGTGGTGAGGAAATGGAGACCTGCTCAAAGCCTCTTTGGAAAGTCCTGTACAGTGTCACAGGCATAGTAAGTGGGATGATCCAGCTACAACCGGAGAATTGGGGCTACTTTTATGAATACATAGTTCTATTATCCAGGGTTTCGTTCCCCTCTTGATTGAGATTGGTCGGTGAGTAAAAGTTTGAATTTTACGGAATGGTTCTAAGTCAACTGTTTTCGAATTCAGGCAGGAAGATTTGAGGGATATTGCATGAATGTAGGTGGTCTTGCTCAGTTGAAAGACATTTCACACGTTATGTCTGCAGGACCAAAGACCTGATGGGATTAATGTCTTGGTCTGGGATGGTTGATAAGATTGTATCCTGGGTGTATGCCTTGCATATCCATTTGTGTATTAGAGCTATTACTATGGCCAGTCTAGGACAGGGGTCCCCAAAGTGATGCCTGCTGATGCCACGGCATCCACAAATATCTTTCCTAGTGCCCACCAAATGTTTTAGAAAGCGGGCAAGGCCAGTGGGTCTTTTGTTCAGCAGGACTCCTAGTCAGCCAGTGGAAATCTGGTTGATTGTGCAGACTTTTAAAGACTTTGCTTTGGCAGCATCTACCATCACAGCTCAAGGATCTTCACTGCATGATTGAAGGTAGGCAAGAATGCGTGTATGCAAGAAGATACTTTAAAGCAATATATTCATTTGGAAAGGCATCCTATTAAAGCAGTATTTCTGCCTGAAATATTAAAGAGTTACAATTACAGTTATGCATAACCTCCTTCCTTGATATTTTGCAGTTAGCTCTGCCTCTTGTGGCAGCAATTTTGTGATTGTGTCTACCAATTCCAAAGGTGTCTGAAGGCTCAAAAAAGTTGGGGACTCGTGATATAGATGATGCCTCTGGAGCTTTGAATGGGGAAATGGTTGATGAGATTGCCTCCAAGTATGCCTGTTTTCTTCAGGAGGGGCTCCTTCTCTATTCATATGCAGGAGTGCCTGGCAGATGTTTGTTTTCCAGGGACCCCATCATGCATGCTTGTGCTTTGTTTCACTTGTATTCCTGGCCTCAGAACATGCGATTAGTCTGTGCGTGGTGGTGGTAGGGAAGTTCTGATGACTGGCTTATGTGTTTTTTGCATACATATGTATATATTTAGCCACTAGAGGGCACTAGTGTATTTCTCTGAACCACACATAGAAAAGGTGAAAGGCAGACAAATGAATTAAAACCAAAGAAAAGATGTAAGAATCGGTTGGTAATCTTCAGGCAGACTAGAAATTATGAGTATTGACAGTCCAGAAAAGTTGCCATGTGTCTATGAGCAGTGCCAACATCACATACAAAAAAAAGCATGATAGTTTTGTTGCCCTCTGGTCTACAGTAATTTATACGAGTCAAAAAAGTAGAGTTCATAATGAAACCTTGGGTTGTGAGAGCAAAACATCTTGTAGAAGGGGAGATGATACAAAAGAGCCCTCTCTCAATACTAGGAATAGAGCATGTATAAACAAAATTTCACTATAAACGCCCTTTGCTTGTTACTTTTTCTAATTCTCATAATGAGGCCCAGAGACGCAACCCTTTGACAAGACTGATTAGACTGAAACACCATGTATCCTTCATTGTATTTCTTAGCTATAGTGAGATAAATAATGTAGCCATTTTTCTTTCATGAGGATTTAATGAGGCTTAAAGCCAAAATCAAGAATTTGAAGATTAGGGAAAGCATTTCCTGCATTGTTGTATATTGTCTATACAACATCTGTTATAAATAACTAGATTATAATATAGTACACTGTTTGGTTAAACTGCCTCATCTTGCTCTGCAAGCCTATCCATATTAGATCTTTGCTGTAGACATGCAGACTTCATGTCTCATAGCCAGGCATTTCTCTAGTCATAATCAGTGGTTCATTTGTTAGGAAATGGCATCCTAAACTTGATTTGATTTCATTGTCTCCACTGTAAGAATTAAGAGGGATTGTATTCTGGGGACATGCTGCTGAGCTGACAGAAGAGGTTGAACGGGCAAGTCACCTGATTCCTCTTCTCATTGGTACCCTCCTGACCCCACCCTCTTTCTGTCTGCAAGACAAGGCCTTTTGTGCTTGTGGACTGTTACTTGCCTCTCTCTGGTTACTTGGATCCTGCTTGGTGAAGATAGCCAGAAACCAATACCCTCCCTCAATCTGCTGGGCCACTATAGCCAGCCAGCCTTTGCAGATCTTTTCTCAAAAGGTCTGTGTTAGACAAGTTGCTTATTGTCTTGCTTTGCTGGAAACAATGCTAGTATTTCCAAGCATGATTATTGTTTAAATGTGACTAATTTTGTCAACAATATGCTTTAATGCTTGAAGAGTTCAGTATTTTCAGTGTTATAAAGGTGAACTCGCTATCCAGCTATGTTGATAGTTTTATTGTAATTGTATGAGAATGTTTCTACCTATATAATGCACAGGGTTGAATCCAACTAGCTTTTCTGCTTAGAAAAAAGGAAAAGTGTGTCTGTGGGGGGTCCCCTTTGACCACCTAAGAGGTTGTGCTGAGAATCATGGGACCTACATGTACAAAAGCCATGTGAGACAGAGGGAATTTGGTGACCTTCACCCAAAAAGCTAGTTGGATCTAACTCAGTTTTCTTTACTACAGAACTTGTGGTTTTTGTTTTCAACTTTTATTCTTTCCTCCCATTCAGATGGAAAAAACTAAGAAACACATGGTAAGATAGCACAGGGTATACCAGTTTGCAGCTCTTTCTTCAGTACTGTGTATTTTGAAATGTTTCTTGTAGGCACTTTGACTTTTAAGTTTCATAAATATGCCAAATAGGACAATGCTATATGGTAAGTTTTAAATGATGTATTTTATGTTAAAGCAGTACAATAGATCTGCCCAGTGTAAGAAAATAATATTACGTATATTTCAATTGTTTCCCAAATTTCTCTCCACCCACTGACTTTTTGCCATGACTTCAGGATTTTGAGAAACATGGCAATGCCTTTTCAAGGTCACATAAGGCTACTGTGGGAAGACAGAGAAACAGATCTTATGGAACACCTGTAGGCTACAACCCAAAACATTGAAGTTGCAGAAAGTTTCTTTATGATGTATAAAAAATGGTGTGAACTTAATATGCTTGAAGGGCTTTTTCCAAAAGGCCACTGCAACCAAATCAGTATCCTAAACATGGTGTGTGTTGCGTGCTTAGCAGCAGGGATGCTGTGAATCTCGCAGCGAACAGTTCATCTTTTCTGCAGTTGAACTTACCTTGCTCAACACAACAGCAGCAGCAACAACAAACATTCGATTTATATATCGCCCATCAGGACAACTTAACACCCACTCAGAGCAGTTTACACAGTATGTCATTATTATCCCCACAGCAAAACACCCTGTGAGGTGAATGGGGCTGAGAGAGCTCCTAGAAGCTGTGACTGGGCCCAGATCATCCAGCTGGCTTCAAATGGAGTGGGGAATCTAACCCGGTTCTCCAGATTAGAGTCTTGCACTCTTAACCACTACACCAAACTAGCTCTCAGGTGGTGACCAAATTAGTATATTCAGATTGCACTGAACAACTTGAACAGTTGAGCTTTGGATCCCCTCCCCCCTCCCCCAAACTTGCTACATCTCGAAAAGTTTTGGGGGGGGCAGCAAAGTTTCCAAAATAGAAAATCAGAAGAGCCTGACTTCCAGCTAATCTGGTGATTGAAAGTAGCCTGTTCTTGTGAGTAAGTACAAACAGTCAAACAGCCCATCAATTAATTGTCTGCCTGAATGGGAAGTGAGCCAAGCTGGCAGGTGTTCAAGCATCATTTGAATATGATCTTGCATTTTTATAGCACAAGTAGTATTGTAAGAATTACAAGAATTCTTATGCTGTTTAAAAATATAAAATGGCTTCCAGAATTACACATCTGTTTTATGTTAATCCACAGATCCAGAAAAACAAAAGAGAAATAATAAAAAACAATTATATTTTTAAAACAGTAGAAAACCTGTACAGGAAAAAAAATTACAAGGGAAAGAAATGCTATAGGAAAGCTAGCTTTTCTTAGCCAAATGTCTGAGTCTGTTTTACTTTTATTATAGTTCAGCCTGGAGGCAAAGCATGTTTCAGTCTTACAACAAAGAAGGTGCTATGAGGAAGAATTCTTTTTAGTAATGAAATAGTACATATGTAAAAACCATGCAATATTGTAACAGGAAACTTGTAAGAAAAGTAGACTGTGGTTTACTTTTCCACAATTTTGCAGGGTGATTTTTTTATTAGGTGCTAGTCAGAAAAAAGGTTATCAGCTGAGCTTTATGTTGCAAGATTAAATGTATCTTTTGCCTTTGTGAAAATAAGGTAATGATATAAATGTGGACTTTGATTTATCAGCTCTTTTGCTCCTGAAGTCGAGCATTTAGCCATTAACATGAAAACATGAACAAAGCAACATGAGTGCAAACATTCTTTTCTAAGCTTTATTCAAAAGATAAATTTACTAGTCTCTCTTTGTGCTGTAACACAAAACTAAAAAACAAAACATTTCCAGTTTAAGATGTGGCCAGTCCAGGTCTCTGTACTGACTGTACTATCTGCTTGATAAGTATGGTCATTCACTTGAAGAAATCAGACTTCCTCATTTACTGCACAGATTTTATAGAACAATTTGCCCATCTTTGTTTGCTATGTCCTGTTTCTATTAGCCTTTAGA
Source organism: Eublepharis macularius (assembly GCF_028583425.1). Taxonomy (NCBI): domain Eukaryota; kingdom Metazoa; phylum Chordata; class Lepidosauria; order Squamata; family Eublepharidae; genus Eublepharis; species Eublepharis macularius. The sequence goes on along the minus strand of NC_072800.1, from coordinate 27,699,336 downwards.
AAGACATAGTGGAACCTCTTATTTTAAAAGATATGTCCCTAGCTGCTGCTGCTCTTGAGGTAATGAGTATGTTTAAATTTTTATTTTTTAAAAGAATGGTAGTTGGTGCTTTTTTCATAACCATTTTTCAATTTTTTTAAAGTTGGATCCTCTGCACCATGAGTATAGCAGGCAGGCCCAGTCCAGATTGAGAGCACACACCCCTGCTATTTAAAGAATAAACCACTGGGAACTCTGTTCATGAAACGGGCCGTGAGATGCAATATTCCTTCTAAGCTGTGCAGTGTTGTGAGCCAAAAATCTAATTCGTGAGCTGAAACAATAATTTGTGTTAAAGTTTTGAGTGTGCCTCCTTTTAAAAAAAAATCAATCTACAAACATACAAACAAACTACAAACTAATTTGTATTGTTTTTGCTTGGAAACAATAATGCAAGCAGTCATTCATACATAGTTTCTAAAATCAAGCTAAATTTCTCTGAATGCAAAGTTATTAATACTTCTCCTTCCCAACTGTTTAATATACAAATATAAATATATCTGAGAATATGTGCTAGGGTCTGCATCCCATCCTAGGCACATGCTAGCCTTCTTTATTCCAGCAAGATTGCAGCAGGTAGGCAGAGAGATTTACAGTATAATCCTGTACAAAGTAACTCCAATCTAAGCCCATTGATTTCTAGCCTCTGTAGAATCCAAAACCAAAAACCATGTAATACATTTTGATTACAGTCAAAGCAAATTAACAATAAAAACCAGTTGTCCAAGACCATCTGGTCCCATTAGGTGAAAGGGCCACAAAAATCAGAGTACACTTATGTATAAAAATGAATATGTTAATGCTGATTGCAAAAGGGTAGCTGTGTTAGTCCATTGCTGCAGACGCCAACTGGCACCTTAAAGACTAGCACATTTCAAGATGAGCTTTTGTGAGTCAGTGATGACTTCTTCAGATATGTATGGAAATCAACCAGAGAATCATTCTTACATTTTCTTTTCCCCACATAATGAATCTGCACTTGAAAGACTCGTGAAAGAATTCATCCTTGATCTTGATCCCCACGCCGCCCAACCTGCCCTGTAAGAAGGATTCTAAATTTGTTTACCTCATCTGAAGAATTAAACAGTGACTCACAAAAGCTCATCTATAAATATAAAGACAAGTGTCCTGACTGACTCATCAACGCCCAGCCCAAACCCTGGACCTAGAAACGTGAGATTTGGGGAGAATGTTCCTTTTGTGATGTAGAGGATTTTAAGAAATTCACCCCCTAAGGGAGTAAAAAGGGGTTTTCCCATAGGGATACAGCTTCCTGTGTGGCTGGCAGGCTTGCTCCCCCCCCCCAACTTCCAACTCAGCTTCCCTGAGGTCATTTGCATATGTGGCCCTGATTGGTCATCATCCCAACATTCTAAACAGTATGCAGGACACATACAGTACCTTAGGACACATTCAATGACCACCAGTCATTGAATATGTCCTGAGGTAAAAATACACCTCCCAGTCTTCCCCTTTAGGGTTGCTAATCACCCTGTGGGGCCTGGTTTTCCTGTGTGGCTGGCAGGTTGATGGGTTAGCTGTGGAACTCTGTGTTCTGAGGTTAAAATCAGGTAAAGGAAACTGCAGGCAGTTGAAGAAAGACAGTACAAGACTCCTGAAAAGGATTTTATATAAAAGTCAGTATGGCAACTGAGTTTTTAAATGTTCATGGGGAGATGGTGCATGACCTTTCTAGGGGCCATTTCAGTGCGAACCTCTCAAATGAACTACCAAAGTGCCCACTACACCACCCCTTCCTCAGGTCCAACTCCACCTCATACCTCTTGCAGCCATCACCTCTACTGCCCCCAAGAACATGCCTTTCTCTCACTCTGTCACTCATGCTTGCTTAGAAGGGATTTTAAGAAATTCGCCCCCTAAGGGGTTAAAGGGTAAAATGTGTATTCTCATAGGGACACAGCTTCCCTGAATGGCTGGCAGGCTGCAGCCTGCTTCTCCCCCCCCTCTCCCAACTGGCCAGCTCGGCCACTCTTCCCTGATTGGGCTGGCTTTTCAAGGTCATTTGCATATGCGGCTGATTGGGGCTCAGCCCAACATTCTAAACAGTTGCTAAGGGAGTCATTGAATGTGTCCTGAGATAAAATGGACGTCCCAGTCTTCCCCTAAAAGTTCACTAGGGTTGCCAATCTCCCTGTAGTGTAGTGTTACAGCCTCCAGGGGTGGCTGGAGGTATCCCAGAATTACAGCTGATCTCCAGGTGACAGAGATCAGTTCCCCTGGAGAAAATGGCTGCTTTGGAGAGTGGACTCTATATTATTATCGATTCTGAGGCCCCTCCCCTCCTCAAACACCACTCTATCCAGGCTCCAACCCCAAAATCTCCAGGAATTCCCAACCTAGACCTGGCAACCCTACTGTAGGGCCTGCCTGCTTGCACCCCCCTCTCTCTGACTGGTCAGATGTGGAACTCTGTGTTCTGAGGTAAAAATCAGGTCAAAGACAGTTGAAGAAAGGACAGTACAAGACTTCTGAATGGGGGCTTCATATACAATTAGTATGGCAACCTGAGTTTCTAAATGTTCATGGGAAATGGTGCACAACCTTTCGAGGGGCCATTTTGATGTGAGGCTGTCACATGAACCTGCCAAAGTGCCCACCACATAGGGTTGCCAGCCTCCAGGTGGTGGCTTGAGATCTCCAGAATTACAACTGATCTCCAGGCAACCGAGACCAGTTCCCCTGGAGAAAATGACTGCTCTGAAGTGTGAACTCTATGGCATCCCCCACTGAGGCCCTCTCCCCTTCCTCAAACTACACCCTCTCCAGGCTCCACCCCCAAATCTTCAGTAATTTCCCACTTGGACCTGGCAACATTACCACCACACCACCTCTCCCTCAGTCCAACTCCACCTCACACCTCTCGCAGCCATCATCTCTTTCCACCCCCAAGAAGCTTCCTGGCAGACATTGTGCAAGATATACTGATGCTAAAAGGAGGAAGCAACTTAGAGATGTGGCAAAGAAATATGCACATCGTACTTCTGTGGTGCACTGAGCAGCAGTGGCCAAGTAACCCAGCAAGTCCGAGTCCAAGGGAAAGGTGACCATCCCTGCAGGCCTGGGGCACTGTAGTGAAGACCCTAGCAGACCTAACAGCCACAATATACTGTGATATTGCCACTATCATGGAGAAGTCCATGGACTGGTGGTGCAAGCATGCCATTCTGACCCCCAAGAACGACAAGGCTGCCATCATTAATGAAACACAACTTAACTCCCTTGAAGGGGCAGAAATGGAGTGCCGATCTGTGGACTCCAGTGGTACAAATGTACGATGTGGTCCCACTACCACATGGAGTTCTCAACATTCTCAACCCTCCTGGCTTCCCAGTCCACAACCTTCTCCTCAGTGTGGGGGCTCAGTGATGCTGCTCCGGAACCTCAACCCACCCAAACTCTGCCAATGGCACCAGACTGCAAGTGAAAGCCCTCCACAGGAACATCGAGGCCACATTTTTCACCGGCAGTGCTCAGGGGTGGTGGTGGTGCGAGTCAGTATCCATACCATGCATACCACTCATACCATCAGAGAACCCCTTTGAATTTAAGAGACTGCAGTTCCTCCTCAAGGCTGCTTTGCTATGATGATCAACAAGTCCCTCAGCTCAGAGAGTTATCCATTACCCTATACAAAGCACCTGGAAATCTAACACCATACAACTTTGGGAACAATCATGCTCTAGACAATTACAAAACACCACAAAGCTTTCCAAATGCAGTATGTCTCTCATAGACTTCTATTCTTCCTCCATGTCCACAAAGAACATGTGGCTCATCTACCCCTTTCATTTAGACAGAAGCTCAGGAATGGCAAACCTGGCACCTTAATAACTTCGTACATGCAACTTCAGTAGCCTGAGAGTCTATTTGCCAGTTTCCTTGGGCAAATCGACAAGATCTGCACAGTGTTGCTACCTCTCCTCCTCCTCTCTCTGGGGATGAGGGGATCCCAACAGTTTCAGGCTGCACAGGTCAGGACTGGGTCCTATTGCTCAGCGTGGCTCTGTTCCCCGCTAGAGAGCCAGCGGCTGTTGCAGGTGCTCTCTGGCTCCGCTCCAGGGGCCAAGCCAGCCACAGCCAGGACAAAAGGAGAGAAGCAGAATGAGTCTTTATCCCTGCTCTATCCCTATAGGGCCTACCTGCAGGTGCTGCCTGAGTGGGAGAGTGGGCCCACCTGAGAGGTTAGTACCTGTAAGCTTCAGCTGAGAAGCTATGAGCAGAGGAGTCAATTCTCTGAGCAATTGCTCAGTTGCTCACATTCGCAGGAAAACCGCTGAGATGGTTTGGAGGGGTGGGAGAGGAGAGGATTTCTTCTAGTGCTTCATCTACTTCAGTCAGATACTGGGTTTGGGGAAGGAATACATTATATTGATAAATTAGCAGGAAGAGAAGCAAAATGTTCCTTTCCTGAATATCTGGCAGGTTAGATTTTGTTCTGATAAAACCTATGTTGGACTGAATATGGAAAGCCAGTAACTCTCCTCTTGGTTCAGACCATTTTGTTCCTTGACTTTCTATTTATCGTCAAGGTATTTGCTGTGACAGAGTAATATATGGAGTAAAGGTTGCTTGGTTGGAGAAACCATCAGGTGAACAGAGTGGGAGGAAGTGAAGACAATGGGTATGGGTGTTGAATGATTGAATTTGTGAATAAAAGGCTAGGAGAAGGGTAGTGGGAGTCTATCATTCCCCCCCCCCCAATGAAATTTCATGTACCTTAAGCTATCGGTTTAGTTTGATGTTGTCACACAGGGTATAGAGTGGCAAAAATTAGCTAAACAGAGGAGTAGGTTATCATTGCATGTAAATAACCTGCATTGTGTACGGTGCATTAAATATAACTGCCCTTTTTTTGCTTAAGTGATATGAAACGTAACACATCCATCTTATGATGTGGCCACTAAATTAATTGTTAGTTTATAAAAAAAACCCTCTGCTTTAGAATACTTGTTTTCCCAATCTGATTAGATTTCAAGCTTTTTTTTCCTGAAAATGTATTTAATTATATTAGTATTGAATAAACTAGAATGAGAAATGCCCCTATTTCAATCTGTTATAGCAAAAGCCCTGTGTATACACTACTGTGTATACAAAACATTGTAGCCACTGGAAGCATCAAGTATTTCTCATATCCAGATGATGGCTTGTTCATTGCTATTGAAAGGCTAGTCCTTGATGGTAACTAGCTGTGTCTGTGGCAATAGATACCTTTCGACTTCGGTGTGGGTGGCCCCAATAGTAGTTTGGAAACAGTTTTGTCAGGAAGTAAGTTTCACTTTGAAACAAAATAGATATCTGGTGCAGTTACTTCAAGAACATGTGAATTCAGTCTGAACACCAATATAGCACTTATTCCTTGTTACTATATAGTGTGTTCATGAAACTAAAGAAAATCATTAGCATACAGTATCTTCAAATATTTTTAGGTGTTTAAGGCCGTAATCCTAGAAACTTGGGGGGGGGGGGGTGATACACATCTTTTAATCTATCATGCATGTGTGTGCCCCTCATACTAGCCTTAGATGTTTAAGGTCGTTTTCTGGATGACGTAAAGCTACTTACGGCAGAGGTTCTTGAAATTCTGTGGTATGGTCTAAGTGATTCCATCTGATTTGCAGCAAACTTATATGTACTATGTTTTCACTTTATAAATATGTCACTGGGAAATCCTGAAAAGCTTTTGGAAAAAGAAATTTCTGGCCTTGTGTTTGGAAGACTGTTTTTAAAACCAAAGCACAATACCCTATTCATTTTGTTCACATTTAAAACAAAAGGCCAAAGGAAGCACAATGAACTAAATATGATGATTTAATTTTGTATGAATGTTTAATTTATTTTAGTTTATAACATAATACCTACACTATAACGAGGAGTCTTAAATTGTAATATCTATGAATAACAGATAATTCAAGGTAAAATAAAAAGGATTAAATGTTATTTAGGGGTATGTGCCATTAATTACAGAATAATTCAAAACCATCCCTAGACAAAAAATGATGTGGCCAATTATTGTCCAGTGGTCTAATCTGCCCCTCCTGGGCAAAGTGAATCTGTGGAAAACTTTATTTCCCAACCCCCTCATCCCCAAGTATGAACTTCATATTTAACTATCATGACTAACAGACTTATCCTTGATGAATTTGTCTAATCTTTTTAATAAACTTTCTAAATCAGTGGACGTCATTGAATCTTATGGCACTTAATTTCTGTACATTGAAGACTTATTTTTGTTATCCTAAGACTTTGCCAATCAGTTTTATCAGGTGTCACAAAATTCTTTTTTATAAAATTTTTATTATTTTCCAAACATTATACATACAATAATAACATAAAATGGTATCGGTAACAATTATACATAGAGAACTTTGAACAGCTGATTTATTTTATAATAATGTTAGATACTAGATTTTGCTATGTTTTAACCCAAATTAGATATCTTGTTGGCATTGTAAACTAAGGTTTGTACAAGATTTTTTATTTATACTTATATCTTTCTGTTGTTTTATGCTAGATTTCCAAATAGATAATTGTCTGATAAGGTGATTTTGTTCTGAAGAAGTATTCTAAAAATGAGTACCATTTCTCTAGGAAATTTGTTGTTTTAGGGGAGTTTGCTGATGGTTGTAGTCTGTTTATATTTTCCATTATTAGTTGTTCCATATCTTTCTAACCATGTATCTAAGTTAGGTGATATCTGTGACTTCCATCTCGAAGCTATAGCAGTTTTTGCTGCTACTAAAAGGATAGCATTTCTTGTCTAGGTAGTGCTTGATTTTGCCAGTAATCTAAGTATGGAGTAAGTTGTTATAAGGGTCATTTGGTATAATACAGTTTCCCAGAATTCTGCAATGTATTTACATTTCCACCAACAGTGTGCAAACGAGCCTAGTTCTCCACAGTTTTTCCAACACAAAGGTGATCTAGTTGAAGATATTCTGGCTAATTTTTGTAGTGTAAGGCACCAGTGATGTATTATTTTGTGGTCTGAAGTCTTGTACTGATAACTAGGGCTGTGCACTGGTGGGGGAGATTCGGTATTCCCGCTTCAGGTTTACCCAAAGCAGGAAACCGATTCGGAATACCAAGCCGTTTCGGATTCAGGGTTTGGGAATCGCTTCGATATGCTCCGTGAAGATTTGGAGCATACTGAAGTGAAGGTGGGAACTCCCTACCACCACTCCCTCCCTGGGGCAACCCCTCTACCCCCCACCCCCCTGGGGAGACCTCTCCACCCCCACCCCAACCCTGGGGAGACCCCTCCAACCCCCACCCACTTACCTGGCGGTGGGAGGGTCATTAGCTGGGCGGCAGCAGCACAAGGCAGTGTGGTCTGGAGCAGCCGGGCTCTTCTGCCACCTCCCCACCACTGCCCGAGCCTGTGGGGTGGTGGGGGAAGGCTAGAGCCCCCTCCTCTGGCCCTTCCTGCCCCTCAAAAGGCCGCCATGCTGTCACCGCGCCGCGGCCATTTGAGGGGCAGGAAGGGGCCAAAGGAGGTGGCTCTGGCCTTCCCCACCACTCCGCAGGCTCAGGCAGCGGGGGCGGCGGCGGCAGAGGAGCCAGCCCAGAGCCACCGCAAGGTAGGTGGAGGAGGTGGGGGGGTTGATGTTTAAAGCCCCCTGCCACTGCTTGCAAGCAGCAGCGGGGCCCTTTAAGCAAGCCCCAAAGCTTTCTGAAGCATTTCCAAATGCTTCGGAAAGCTTTGCTTCGGTATTCCAAAGCGCTGGCCCCACTTCGTGAATATTGAAGCTTGCCGAATCGCGTCCGCTTCAGGTATCTTTATCCGAAGCAAAACCCGAATAGCACAGCCCTACTGATAACTGAAGAATTAAATAATTTTGATGACCAGATCTCTTCCCATTCTTTGTTTGACATTATAGTTTTGCAATCTTGTTGCCATTTCAGCTGTGATGTCATATTCTTTGTTTTGTTTGTTTATATGAGTATGTTATAGATTTTGGAGGTTAGACCTTTGTGGACAAAGTCAGTTGTGTCTAGCAGTTATTCTAGCTCTATTTTCAATCTTTTCATTATATCTTTTAGTTTTATATTCCTGGAGAGGTAATTGAGCTGAAAATAGAAAACCCATGGAATAGGTTGATATAGTTTGCTTTCCAACTTGGACTTTTCAAGTAGACCGTTTTTTGTTGCTATATCAATTAGATGTTGTTATGACCCTCTTTATTTTTCAGTTAGATTTTGCCTTTAACCCTCTTCTTACACCCTCTGGGTAGATTGCTTTCACCAGGAATTATATTCCAAAGTAGTTAATTTAAATTTTCCCTTTAATAACATGCTCAAGCGTCAGGCTCCTTTGTGGGACTATGTGGCCCCGAGGAAAGGAATGGAATGTAGGAATAACATATACTCTGGGATGGAAAAAAAAAACCCTTTTATTTTTACAAGAAGCGTATTGGTTTCACACTATTACTTAAGCTTTATAGTTTCAAAGATAGTTCTCAGTTCTTAAAGTTTCTTTTCATAGGCTCAGTCACACAGATATACATAAACTTTCTCTCTCAAGCGCACACACAGTTTGCCTGCTTTGGACAAAATGAATGTTCTCACACAGACACACAAAGTTCAGGCTTGCACACAGGTTGTCTAACTGAACTAGAATCAATATTTCTCTCAAAAATGCATAGACACCCTTGGGCTGCCCACAGCTTGCCTGTTTTGCCCACACTGAGTGTTTCTCTCTCTGCTCAGTAACTATAAACAGTTCACTCTGCCCACACTCTCAGTCACCAGCCAGTCATCTCACTCACTTATCCTTCTCTTTCACCCCCATTCTTCATCTGTACCACACCATGCATTTAAACACACACACACTTAAAATCAGGGTTTTTTTCTGGGAAAAAAGGTGGCAGAACTCTCAAGAGGGAAATGAGAAAGAAGCACATGGGATTCTTTGAAATAATATTATTTTCAAACACTATTTCTGAGTATTTTCAAGAGGTGCCGGAACTCCGTTCCACCACATTCCCCTTGGGAAAAAAAAACCCTGCTTAAAATCATTACGGACGTATATTTTTTTGCTGTTTCCAATTAGATTGAGTGAGTGGAATGTGTTTAATAGAAAGTCCTTCTTGTGATGATATTGTTGAATAAGGTACCACAAAATTCTGATGTTATGAGAGAGAGTGAAGCTTTTAGACTTTTTAAATATTACAGACATTTAAAGGCAATATTCATAGCAGGTAAAATAGACCCTGACAATTAAAACAAAGTATAAGCTAGTAGTGTGATTTGTATAAATGTAGTATTAGTATAAAAGTATTTTATAGATTCCATGGATGACTTTCTGAATGAATATCACTGGACATATGTTCATTACTGAGTGAAAAATGGAACTCAAACAACTCACCAAATGTATACTTCAACCATGACTGAATCAATTTAAGTTCCCAGAATGATAAACTATTAGAAATAAATAAAGGATTTTATTGTTTATTTATTCTTTTAGACTAGATAAATAATAACTATAAAGAATGTTCACATTTTGCTATTGCAGTGTATATATACCACACGAAATGATCTGTTTCTAATGTTATAAACAGTAAAATCTAGACTGTACAGAAGTCATATATCCTGCTGTATAATTTAAAATACATACCTTTTTTACCTAAAGAAAGTCTTAGCTCTAAAACAATTGGTTTGTTCAGAAAAAGTTTTAAAATTCTACATGTTAAACCTATAATTCTGTTTAAAATTAGTTAATTTAGTAATGGGAAGTATTACAGAGTATTATTTTGCTAATTGACTTAAACTGTGAAGAATTTTCATTTCCTAGAAAGGATTTACTACAAAAAGCAATAGGAAAGTCTTAAAATTACCACCACTTGGAAATATTAAACTTCAAAATTCCATAAATAAATTGTGATGGGAACAAATGATAAAATGTAAGTTGTTAGTGAAACTTAACATTTGGGAGTTTACAGTCTAATGATTAAATATGTATGGTTTTTATTGTTCAAAAGTAGTAGATTTGGCTGAATTTTCTTTACCTGATATGATGGAATTACAGTTTTGGTACTGTTTATCTAATGCATTTATATTGTAGATTTAAAAAAAAATACAGTTAACATGAAAGATTAATTTTTATTGGCTACCTGACTTCCTTTGAATTTCATGATTAATGTGCTGTTTCATTCTGTTTCATGTTTAATAAGGGAAACAGGATTCTTTTAAAAAGTGATGGAAATACTTTTTAATATGTTGATTTACGATTTTGTTAACCCCAGCTGCTAGTTCTTTTTATTAAAGTTTTTTGGTATAATGGAAATGTGTTTCCGATCAACAGTCAGTAAAAGAATAAAAGAACTTTTACACCTTGAGATAATGTACCTTACATTTAATAAGAAAGATGGTTTTTTTCTTTTCAAAAAGGCAGTTTTATTTGAATTGGAAAAGTTTGATGTGCTAACTAAGAGTTACTTAGAACTATATGTTATTCCTTTTGTTTCATTAATATTATACTTCTGTAATTGCACTATGATTCTCTCATAAAGCAGAAAAAATTTGGCTAATATATTGACACGAGATTATAGAGAAAAATCAAACCTTGCTAAGAATTTTTTAAGTGAGCTATATTTTTGTTTTTTGTCAGTTATTTAAAAAAAAAAACAATTTAAAAGGTCAAAGGCGGTAACACTTATGTTTCTTTCCTATTCATGCTACCTTTAGTTGACTGTGATTATATGATATGACTGACTGGATGATGATGGAGTTGTGGTTGTTCTAAGGAAGGGAATTCTAGTCTTTTCAAGCCAAATTGTGCAACTCTGTATTATAATGTAGGAAGCATGTGATAAAGACTGGAAAAAAGAAAGCGAGTGTGTATACTCTTACCACTTAAGAGTTAAAAATCTTTTGGGGAAGATTGCTCATAAATATTATATTTTCATGTAGACATCTAAGCCCTTAATAGAAACTTTCCATTATTGAAAGGCTGTTGTTAGTCTTTCATTGAAAAAAATCACCTTTGGATCCAAGTGATCTAAACAACTACAGATCTGTGTTGAATCTGGCCTTTTTTGACAAGGTGTTAGAGAAGGTGGTGGCTATGCAACTTCAGAAATTTCTAGAGCAGCTGATTTATCTTTTTCAGCCAGGTGTTCATCGACATCATGGAGAAGAAACGTCGTAACTGTGGTGCTTCATTTTGGGTACAGATTTGAACCAGCAAGTTCGCTTTTTAGCTACAGGCTTCTGAGCATTTTGTTTGTCATGATTCATCAAGGTTGTTTATATGGAATGTTTAGTAACTTATAAAAACGTTTGTGCTGCTTGACCAGTTCCATTGTTGACAAAAGTATAGTAGTTACAGTGAGTGGTTGCTGTTAAGGGTTCATTATACTTCTGTTATTGTTTAGATGGACAAACATGTAGTAAAAATGCTTTTTAGATAGTGTTCAGTGCCGTTCATATCATAGTGGCAATTGTAACAGAGTTTTTCATTCGGGATTCTGTGGAACCATTAGGTTTAGTAAACATATTCCATTGTTTCTGCAAAATCTCAAAACCTTAACCTCAGGCACACCACTTTTTCTTTGTTACTACAATTATTAATTAGTATACGTGTTTTGCTTTTGAATTTTGTCACTGTTAAAAAATTACTGCTTTTCACTTTGGGCTATCAGGAATAGGGGATGAGTGCTTTATTGAATATAATGATATGTTATAGCAATTCCTGACTCAAAAATATGTTTCAGAAGAGTTGTAAACCACTGCATTGGACAGTTGGTTTAATTTGGTTTTGCTTTACTTAGTCATATTGGGTTTAATCCCTAAATTAAATATCAAGGGATCACTAGTAATTCCATAGTTTGCATTCAAGAAATATAGATGTTCTGAATTATATAATTAGTTTCAATAACAATTCAGGTCAAATTTTATGCAAAATAAAATTTTGGACTTATGCACTTACATAGACTGCTTTGTTTTCTTTTTATTTAGGTCGAGATTTGATTTGTATACAGTCTATGGATGGAATGCTCATGTTGTTTGAACAAGAAAGTTATTCTTTTGGCCGCTTTCTACCAGGCTTCCTTCTGCCTGGTCCACTAGCCTATAGCTCACGGACAGATTCCTTCATTACTGTCTCTTCTTGTCGTCAGGTTGAGAGCTACAAGTATGTATGGATTTTAAATGTGCAACTTGTTACATTGAATCTGTTGACTTTTACTATATATTTGAATCAAGAAAAACCAGTTATATTTAGAGATGATCCATATGAAATGCACATCACTAACTTACCTAGATCAGACCTTGTATCCCCTCTCTAACAGTAATTATATCCAAGTATTCAGAAAATTTCAACGTCATGATGTGGTAAAGCGCTGTATCTTTGGTTTCACTTTTTGTTCCTGGATGTCAAAAGACTCCCTCAAATATTACATATTTCTTATACAGAAATTCTTTAATATTAAAAACTGTAGCATGCCTGTATTTACTGAAAAGAAACTGGTATGAGTGTCTTGTTTTTCAATTGAACGTTTAAAAAAACATTTTATTAATAGAATTAAAAGCCCAATAAAAAGGGCAAAGAAATAAAGAAAAGAAGTAAAGAAAAAAGAGTACAAAAGAGCAAGAAAGACAAATTAAAAATAAAAAAAGTTTCATTTTCCATTTTTCTCTACCACACCTATCATATTTTAACAAACATTTTATTTTTAATTTTACTATCTCCAAAATTTACCTTTTCCAATACTGCCCCACTTCTATTTATTTTTCCCAAATTTATCTTCTTAAAAATCAAAACCACAAAACATCAGTTCGTTTTTCCTTGTCTCATGCAGAAAGTCAATAAGGGGTTTCCAGTTAGCCATAAAGATAGACAATGTTTTATCTCTGATCAGAGCTGTAAGTTTAGCCATCTCTGCTAAGGTTGGTTGTTGGGGGTTTTCCGGGCTGTATTGCCGTGGTCTTGGCATTGTAGTTCCTGACGTTTCGCCAGCAGCTGTGGCTGGCATCTTCAGAGGTGTAGCACCAAAAGACAGAGATCTCTCAGTGTCATCTCTGCTAAGTTTGTTATTTTCATAATCCAGTCCTCAATTGAAGGCAATTCTGTACTTTTGCGCATATAAAAGCCTAGCTGCTGTAATCCTATATAAAAATAAAATACTATGTTGGTTTTCCAACTGTTTGCCCGTTAATCCCAACAAAAAAGCTTCTGGTTTAAATGGTAATCTTCAATATTTTTTGTGTTATCATATGAATTTTTGACCAAATTTTTTTAGCTTTATGACAAGTCCACCTGATGAAGTGTTCCTTCATGTTGCTCACATTTCCAGCATTTGTTTGACATAGCTTTACTCGTTTTTTGCTAATTTGTCAGGAGTCATATACCATCGACACATCATTTTACAGAAATTTTATTTAAAAGTAAATTTGAGCTCCTTTATTTTCCCACTGATCCATTGGTACGTTATACGCAAAATTTTTAGCTCACTTAACCATACAATCTTTCACAGATTCTTCTTCCATTTCAAATTTCAATAACAATTTGTACATTTTGGAAATAACATGTTTGTCATTTGTACAAAGCTTTTTCAAACTCTGTCTTTTCATAGTCAAAGCTCCAAATTTTTTAAAATCTAATTTAAACCTTACTAGAAGTTGAGCATAGAAAAAACATTGACATTTATAACCTTTAGCTATTAAATCCTCCCTTGTCTTCAATTTATAATCTCCTTGTGAGAATTCTAGTAAGTCTCTGTAGGTCAACCATCCCTGTTTGATAGTCGTCTCCCTTCTATGAAACACTTCCTGTGTAGAAATCCAAAGCAGTGTCTTCTGTGATAATCTCAATTTGTATTTATTCCAAATTCTCAAAATGACTCTCCTAATATAATGATTTTTAAAGTCTGCATTGACCTTTACTTTACCATACCACAAATATGCATGCCATCCAAGTCTCAGGCCATGACCTTCCAGTGTCATTTCTCAAAAGCATCCATTCCTTCATCCACATTAGACATGTAGTGGCATAATAAACTTTCAAATCCAGTAATCCTAGGCTGCCTCTCTCCTTCGCATCTTGTAGAATTTTATATTTAACTCTTCCTCTTAATGTCCTTCTGCCACTGTTTAAATAGTACATCTGAAGTTAACACAAGTATTGTCTGGAAGAGGAATAACATTCTGGGTAAAACATTCATCTTAATAGCTGATATTCTCCCTAAAAGGAAACAACTGTACTCCATCCGATCTTAACATATCTTTTTTTATTTCTTTCCGTGTCTTAGCATAATTATTTTGAAATAGCGTACAATTCATTCCTGTCAGTGTGGTACCTAAATATTCTACCTTTTTTTCAACCTTAAAACCCGTTATCTTCATCAATTCTTCCCAATTTTTAATATCCATATTTTTGGTTAACATTTTTGTTAATCAATTGAACAAATTTAATAAGTTTAATAAGTGTCATGCATAATAAACATATGACAATAGTGAGAAATCTACATATTAGTATCCATAAAAGGTTTCCAAATATCTAAAAATAAGTCAATTTGCAGTTGTCTATATGCCATATGTTCAAATACAGATAAATTTTAAAGCTTTTCCATTTATTGAATTATGGGAGGTTTGCAATTGTCTCTCTAATGTTGTAATTTTTTAGCTACAGTAAGGGCATGGAGGGTCCACTTTTACTGACCATCAGTTAGATTCCAAGATGCAGGTAATTTAAAAGTACATAAACATCCTCAAAGATCAATGGGTATTTTAATAACAATAACTGTGCTTATATAGTGCTCTTCTAGACCGATTAGTGCCCCATTCAGAGCGGTGAACAATACAGCTTGGGAGCTGGGGCTGAGAGAGTGTCTTACCCAAGGCCTCCTACTAAGCTCATGGCAGTAGTGGGATTTGAACCAACTGAGTGCTGATTTGCAACCCAACAGTTTAACCACTATGCTACAGCAGCTCAAAATTAATGAATAACTTCCTCCCCAAAATTTTGAATAATGACACTGCAAGAGCATGTGCTTAAAAGATGCCTCCTGTAAACTACAGCACCAGCAATTAGACACTGTACTTAGTCCTTTACTGTAAAGGCAATGTAGTGTCCAATATACCCTAAATATATTTTTTTTGCTGAAAAAGTCATAGCTGAAAATCCATAGAAGTAACCAGTATAGTATTTAAGACCATATCCCATTGCTTTGGCAAAGCTGAGCAATCTTAACTCCTTATTAGGGATGTGCCATTTTATGCCCCCCCCAATAAAGTGCCCCTATCTACCTCTCCCAAGTGAAAAAAAGCCCCTGAGAGTCTAGGGGCTCTCCTACCAACCTCCAGATGTGGTCCAGAAGTCAGTACAGCAGGTCCAGCAGTAAGCCCCAGGCAGGCCAGCCAAGTCACAGTTCAGAACACAGAGACAGAGGCAAGCCAGCAGGAAGCAGGCACCAGTCTCATGTCTCCAGGCCAGGGCAAAATGGAAGCTGGCTACAAAGCAAGTCTCCAATTTAATTCTCTGCACCATTTCCAAAAAGGAAGTACTTTGTTCCTGCAAGTTTACAGGCGCAAGAGAAGGATTGCTGCTGCACCACCTGAAGCTTACAAACACTTAGGTAAGCTTTGTTTAGGCATTTTCAAGTCACTTCAGTAATGTTGACGCTGATTCGGAAATGCCAAATCTTTCCGGATTGGGCCCAATCCTGAACCCGAAGTGCACATCCCTACTCCTTATTCAATTTGTTCCTAAAATTCTGCATATTATATTTATTAACTGACATCAAATATTTATAAACAAATATTGTGGGATTTTTGCATCAATTCAGTTAGAGTTTCCAAAAGTGGAGGAACACTCTGAAACTCACAATGCTGCAGGGGCCATACTTTGAAACCAACATGTGTTGTAGTTGGAAATAGGGGGGTGCAGGGCCAGGATGATTCACGTTTCTCGATTCGGATTACCTGAATCAGGAAAAAGATTCAGAATAAAGGGAATTCTGAAGCGGCAAGCTGAAGTGGCAAGCTGCTTCAGAATACCTGATTTGGAAAGATTCGGGTTTGCTTTGTAAAGATTTTGCCATTATTTTCAATGGGGAACATGCTCCCAGCTTTCCGGGAGCTTGGGGGGGGGCATTTTCTTTATGAAGCAAACCAACCTTGGTGGGGAACTTCTCCTAACTCTCCTCAAACTACCCCCCAAGTTTCAGAAGGATTGGACTTTGGGGGGCCATGTTATAGCCCCCCCCAAGCAGGCCTCCCAAAAAAGGTGTCCCATCATCCTCCACTCTCCATTATTCCCTATGGGAAAAACAAGGGGGCTTTCTAGGTGGCTTGGGGTGGCATTTTGCATGCAAAATGCAACACATGCTAGGGGACCTAACTCCCCCTCCCTTTCCTGATCTCCCTCCCTCCCCCTTGTACTCCTACTCTAGTCACTCACCCCTCCCCACCCTCCCAACCTGTAAATTAGGCAGGAATCTCTTTGCTGGCTGCTTGCATTGTGTTGCATTGCAAACAGCCAGCAAAGCAAGCAAATGCAAGCTTCCTGCCTTTTTTTGCAAGATGGGAGGGGTTAGGAGGAGGTAGTGAGTCACTCACTCCTTCTCCCCTCCTCCCCTCTTCTAAGAAAGCGTGGGAAGCTTTGACTTCCTGCAGAACTTTGCTGGCTGTTTGCAAATGCAAACAGTCACCAAAGGGCTGCTGCCGGCTGTCCCGAAGCTTTCCGAAGCAATCCGAATCACTTCAGAAAGCTTTGCCTCAGTATTTCCGAATAGCGGCCAACATGCTGGCCCTGATTTGGAAATACCGAATCTTTCTGAATTGGGCCAGATTCGGGTTAAAAAACCAAATCGGATACCCGAAGCGCACATCCCTAGTTGGAAATACTGCTGTTCAGCAAAAGTTGACAAATCATACCTAGACCTCAGCTGAGAAAATGTCAAGAACTCATCATTGTAACCTATCAGTTGATCCAAAGTAAAAATCTCCCATCTGTCCATGCATTCCATAGAAAAGATTTCCTCCCCATTTTTAAATCTGGACTATCCCATAATGTTAATTTAGTGTGTGAAAATGGGTCACATTGATACAGTCATGACATTATACACCATAGTTCTCTTAACTGCAGAAATTGCAGGAGGAACGCAATCTAGTTTAACATGAGTACACCCATTTAAAGAGGGGGACCAGACAGGAAACCGCCAAAAGAGCCCAAGATGGTTGATCCACCTGGGAGGATTAGTCCCAGTAATTAATACAAGCTAGCAAGTATACCTGATGATATGAACTAAGATCAGGAAAGCCAAATCCTCCTTCATTAAATGAAAATTGCATATTCTTTAGAGAAATCTGAGGTGGTAAGGAGCCCTATATAAATTTCTGAAACAAAGAATTAAGTTTATGAATGTATCTGCATGGCACGCGAAAAAGTTATTGCATACAATATATATATAATTCTAGGTATAATATTCATTTTGAGTGTATTTACTATTCCCCATTGTAACAGGTTTAAAGTTTCTCATCTGTCCAATTCCAAGGATATATCATCAATCAACTTATTAAAATTCAGCATAATCATATACTTGATATTACTCGGAATCAGCGTTCCAAGATAAGTGATGAAATCTGGGCACCATCAAAAATGTCCATTAGCAAATACAGTCTGTGATGTATTGTCATCACAGTTGGCATCAATTCAGATTTTGTCTTATTAATCAAAAACCAGACAAATCACCAGATGTTTTAGTCAGGTTCATTAATACTGGAATAGAAGACTGAGGTTCTGAAACACACAATAAAAGATCATCTACATATAAGATGATAATAAATTCTAGAGAGTGTTTGTACAAAGCCATGAATATTATTGTTATTATATCTAATAGCACAAGCTAGGGGACTAACATAGACCAAAAATGAGAGGAGAAAGAAGACAACCTTGTCTAGTATCCGTCTCAGGAGGAAATGGTGTAGAAAAACCACCGTAAGTTAGTATCCTAGATCTAGGAGATAATTAAAGAATTCTAATCCACTTGAAAAATTCATGAGGAAAAGTGAATTTGGTCAGTGTTGCAAAAGTAAATTTCCAGTAAATGTTGTCAAAACCTTTTTCATCACTGAGTGAGAAAATAGTAACTTGATCAGACCTGTTACTATTTAATGCAGTCAAACCAGCAATCAATCTATCGGAACCTTGCCTATCTTGTATAAATCCTACCTGGTCTACATGTACCAGGGTTGAAATAACCTTTTGAAGTTTGTTAGCCAGGATGGTGAATAATATGTTAGCGCCCAAAGAAATGGGTTGAAAATTTGTACATTGAGTATGGTCCTTGCCAGGTTTTGTAATCACTGCAATATAAGTATCATATAGCGACATGGCAAGGAACTGGACTTAAAAAATCTGAAAACATTTTATACCATTCAATAGGCAAGCCATCTGGTCCTGGAGATTTGCCAGTTTTCATATTTGTCATGAAAATTACATTACAAAAATTGAGTATTAATTTCATTCATACTCAAAAGTTCAACAAGAAGGTGTTAAACATGGAAGATCAAGGTGAGAAAATTCTTCCAAATCTTTTTTCAAGGGCTGTTTGCCACAATTGTACAATTCAGAATAAAATCTAAAAAGCTGTGAGATTATTTCAGTAGAAGCAGTATACATCATATTTCCCTCATCCTTGATCAAAGGAATATAATTCTTATTGTTTTGCTGTCTTAAAGGATGTGCTAAAATTTTACCTGATCGCTCACCACTTTCCCAAAATAACTAATGCAAATAAATCAAAACGTACCCTGCTTTTATTGACAGCATGCAATATAACTCATATTTAATCTTTTGCAGCTCCTGATAACAATCTGGTGTAGGAGATATAGCAAACTAACTTAGATATTTCAACTTCTTTTCCAGTGGTATTTCTTTCCTTACTCCGAGCTTCTTCTCGTGAGAGGCGTATGCAATAATTCTTTAATGAAAGCTTTAGAAGCATCCCATTCAGTAGCACAACTACTATCTGTGCCTTGGTTAGTATTAAAATAATCTGATAATTTAGCCATCATTTAAATTTTAAATTTTCATTTTTAAGAAGAAAGACATTAAATACCATATACCAGGAGGTCCAACCCAATCTGGAAACTGAAGGGCTAATGAAATGGGTGCATGATCAGTAATAACAATTACATATATGTCACAGGCTATAATCTGGGGCACCAAAGATGCTCAGACAAGAAAACAGTCTCATAAAATAACAACAACAATAATAACATTCAATTTATATACCACCCTTCAGGATGACTTAAGCCACTCAGAGCAGGTTACAAAGTATGTCATTATTATCCCCACAACAACAAACACCCTGTGAGGTGGGTGGGGCTGAGAGAGCTCCTAGAAGCTTTGACTGACCCAAGGTCGCCCAGCTGGCTTCAAGTGGAAGAGAGGGGAATCAAACCTGGTTCTCCAGATCAGAGTCCCATGCTCTTAACCACTACACCAAACTTCTCTACACCAGAAGCAGTTGTGGTGTAGAGAAGAAACAAAGTATAATCTCTATCCCTTGGATGAAAAACACTCCAAGGATCATTAAAATCTAATTCAACCATATAGACTTTAAGCGTAGATTTTACCAAAGAATACTCTTTGCATGGGGGTTTACTTCTAAGACTGTATCTAATATTTCATTAAAGTATACTCCCTCTCTTCTCTATTTGCATAACAATCTTCGTATTTTCAATCTTAGTATGCTAAAAATAACTCACATATTTATATAGGGTATCCATACAAAACATTTTTTTGGTGCTTGGATTAAAATCTGTTAGTTCCATCAAGGTATATTCCATCTCATAACATTTAAAAAAGAGATTCTTGAAAATATGTTCAGTTTTTTACTGTATGTTCTAATACAAGGATTACATCCCCCTACCCAACGTAAAAATATAAAATGGCTTAAGAGAAATAATGTACTTTTTTTGTTTGTTGCAATAGGTACGAAGTGCTTGCATTTGCAACAGATGCTTCCAGGCAAGAAACCGAGCAACAAAAACTAGGGTCTGGAAAAAGGCTTGCGGTAAGCTCTGCTTGTTGATAAAAACAACCAATGGCATGCTAAAGAAGGGAAAAAATTAAGTTCCAATTCATGTCAAGAACATAATTCCTTTTTTTAAAAAGGGGTGTCTCGAGACACAGTTCTTTAAGCAGCTTTATAGGCAATGAGCTTTTTGTTTTGTTGCTCTCCATAGGAGGCTTCCTTGCAGCATAAGAAGCTGTGCTTTAACTTGTGGAAATTTCAGATGCAACTTGTGTTGAATAATGGGTTGCTCTGCTTTAGAGAAAGTATACTTCACATTTTCTGTATCAAGTCAGTTATATATATACATACATATATTGTGGGTACCACATACAAGTCTTAATGACTAATTTTTGTGGCTTTTAAAATTCTCCCTTCATTGGTGTATCTTTACTATGATGGAGTTTCCTTTGCTGAACTGAATTTGTGTGATGGAATCTAGGTAACAACTGACAAATCTAGCAAAAAAACAAACCCAAAGTCACAAAGCCCGCAGGTCACCTGTGAATATGGTATTGGAAATGCAATGTTAGCACCACAGATTATTGTAAGTTACTTGCTGATTACATCCAACCTTGTAACACTAATTTTAATGAAGCCACTATATCACGAAGCTAGTAACTGTTGTTTCTTTTTTAGGACTGAGAAATATTATAGCACTAAAATGTCTGTTTTGTGGCTAATCTTAAAACATTCATCTCATGTTGCTGAAAAATCATTCAGTTAGAAGGAGCTAAACGTTTTGCTAATGTCTTCCTGAGTACATTCAGTTTGCTGTACACTGATTTGCTGTGGGTTTTTTCCTCAGGTGGAATGGGTTTTAAACATTGGAGAGCAAGCTCTGGATATATGTGTTGTCTCTTTCAATCAGACGGTTTCCTCTGTATTTGTACTGGGGGAAAGAAACTTCTTTTGCCTTAAGGATAATGGACAAATTCGGTTCATGAAAAAGCTTGATTCCAGTCCAAGTTGCTTTCTTCCATATTGTTCAGGTTTGTGAACAGAAAATTTAAAATAAAAGCAGAGATTTAGTTCAGGCAGTTGTGATTACTATAATGTGACAATACCCCAAGCTAAATATTACTCCTTTTTAATGTTGCTTATTGAAGCTAATTGCTGAGGCCTTGAGTGCATACTCCAAATTTTGTGTGTTCATTATCCTTATTCTATTTTTGAATTACTTAATGATTAATTTGCCATGTCCTGCGGTTGCTATAACCACAGCATATGGCATGTTACATGTATGCTAGCAGTGACTTGGTACATAATTATGAGTGAATATGCTTATTGTCAGACCAAGTGACTGTCAATCATGCTTTGAGACTAGTACTACTACTGAGAAATTGCTGAATTAGAATTAGAATTCATTAATAAATTCAAGACTACGTACCCCAGGCTTAAAGAGGACCTTGGATAAGTGCTAATACTCTGCATATCCCATATGTTCAGCTATTTCTCTGTAACTTCCTGTTGTATCTGCATTATCTAGCAAAGCCTGGAAATGTTTCTGCTGTGTGAACTGATTATTCTTTGGATGGGGTGTATGTAGAACTGGCCACTGTTTGCAATACCCCTCCTTTCTGTTGTGTATACAGTGGATTTTCATTCCAGTGCATATGAAGAAGCAAACTCTGACATCTTCCAGACAGCACAGCAGTCTTGATCTTTTCCTCACCTCCGGGATGCCTGCAATCATACCATAATCGGGCGATTATTCCGCTCTGCAGGTTTTTATGTGGACGTTCCCGGCATGTGTGTGTTCTGTCTTCCTCTACAGACAGTTCAGTTTCTTTAAAAAAAAACTTTTTATTTTTAAATTATGAAACATCACAATACAAACATTATCAACAATATTTTGAAACGTGAATAGGAGGAACACAATATTATTGAGCATCTATCTCAGACTGAAAAAAGTATACGATATAACAAACATATCTTTTTCGAGAAATAGATATGTTATATTCATTTACAGATTGAAAGCATCAAACGGATAGGATTTGGCAGGATTTATGCCCAAATTAGCTATATACTCCAATACTGTAAACAAATTTCCAAGAAACTTGAATGAATAGTGATCTGACTCTGAGTCTAAATGAGTGCTTTGATAATTGATCTTTTCCATAAAATAATGGTCCAAGATTTTCTTATACTGTTGGGAGATTGATGGTGGTTTCAGATCTTTCCAAGCCGCAGCAATGGTAGCTTTGGCTGCTGCCAAGAGAATAGCTATTAGGGGTTTTTTTACTCTCTTGATGTGTCAAGATTAACCATAAATCAAGTAAAACTAATCCTGGTGTTGTAGGAAGAGAGTATCCTATAATCTGTTCTATATAACAGATCAGTTTCTTCCTTTCTTCCTTTCTTTCTTTGCTTGTGCTGTTGTGCTGTGTAATGTTTGCATGTAAATAAGTTTTTGTATATTTCTGCTGGTTAATGTGGAGTTTAAATACAGACCTCTGAGGAAAGAAGGAGGGCTAGAAGGGTGAATGCTGTGATTAGATGGTAGCTGTACTCTAGGGAGTGGAGTGAACTGTAGTTTTCAGTCAGAGTTCTGAGATAAAGTATTCATTCTGGCCAAATCAGGCAAACTGTGTGGAAGTCTGGGCCAGTCTTTCTGTATCTCAGAGAAAGGTTATTCTGGCTAAATCAGGACATATGTGTGGAAGTTTATCTTTCTCTTTTTTGCATTTGCACTGTTTTGATGGCTCAATGAGGTGTTCTATCAAACAAATCATTTGCATATGCAGTTACTGCCCCCAAAATCCACCAGTGAATCATACCTTGCAATAGGGTTGCCAATTACCCCTCACCTCCCATCGAGAGAGTGGAGTACCTGTCACTTACTTTGTGCAGAGCATGAGGTCTTCATGCACGTGTGCGCCCTGGAACCGGCATGATGACATCACTTCTGGAAGTGACGTCACCATGCCGCCCGCACAAGTGCTCCCGTGCTCTGCCCAGAGCTAATTTGGCCCATTTGGAGCCCAAATTGGCCTCAAAGCGCAGAAATGCTCCCGCAGACAGCACACCGATGTCACTTCAGGAAGTGATGTTGCTGTGCTGGTTGGGAGTGTGCGTGTGGGGCGTGCTCCTGAGGTGCCTACCGTTGGCAGGCAACCTCCAGGAGCGTGCCCCTCCTGCCAGTCACTGGGCAATCGATGGACAAGGGGGCAAATTTCCAAGAGTTTACCCACCGCTGGCGGGCACCTGGGAAACTTACCTTGCAAATGTGTGTGGAGTTTTTTTGGTAACTACTTTCCTACATTTAACTTGTTCTTTTGATTGACTGTGCTGTCATTCCTCCCTTTTTGAATTAAGTATAGCAGCTAAAGAATAGCCATGATCATCACAGAACACAGATCTTAAGGGAGATGTTGCTTTGGAAGGTTATTGTTGAGGGTCTTCAAAGCACCCTTATGCTGTTTTATTGTCCCATTCTGTTCATCCATCAAGAACGTTGCTGTGTTTATACTCCCGTCATTATTACTGTACACAGATTTTGTGTGTGTGTGTGTGTGTGTGTGTGTGTGTGTGTGTGTGTGTGTGTGTAGGGTAATGGTTAGTATTGAGGCAAATGTTGCTTCAGATTCACCAGTGAATCATTATTAATTGCAAGAAATGCTCTTGTAGCTGCATTCTGATAAGTGAATCATTGATTGTGAACTTTTGAACAGAGGCAATAATTTTTTGTTTTTAAAAAGGTGCCAATAGAGATGAGCACGAACTGGGGGGGAAAGCTAACTATGCGGTTCGTGGTTCATCGCATTTAACGAACCACAAACTATGAACTTTCACGAACTGGTTTGTTTGGTTTGTGAAAACGTCACTTCCGAGTCAGCAGAAGGTCACTTCCGGGCCCGCAGAAGGCCACTTCTGGGGCTGCAGGAAGTCCATTCCTTTTTGCCTAGGAAACTGATTGATCTGTGCCAGGCTGTCTGCTGTGACAAACCAAAAACGAACCAAACAAACCAGCCTAAAGTTCGTGGCGGTTTGTCAGAAATGGGCTCTGACAAATCGCTGGTTCGTGAACCATGAACCAGCCTGTTTCGTCACAAACTTTGGTTCATATTTCGGTTCGTGCCCATCTCTAGGTGCCAATACTCATATATATGGTTGTAGTGATTTTCACCAATTCCGCCCTCAAGACTTGGGAGATCCCTCCAAAAGGTGCTTGTATTCAGTACCAATGAATACAACTAGAAAAAACCCTTGATTAGTCCAGTTACTGTGCTGGCTTTTTGTGGACAACATGCTGGGCGGGATGGGTAGCAAGGTTGGTGAAAAACACCCTGAAGATTCTTCTCACCCCAGTTCAATAACAAGGCAGTGATTTCTCTTTTCTCATTTTGAGATCCCACATACTCCCATAGGCTTATCTTTCTCTTTAGACCACATGATGAAAAAAAGAACCTAGCTCATTGTGTACATACAGCTTGTAAATGGCACCCAGGCCATTTGCATTCCTTAGAAGGAATGTACCTTGTGGCAGTGAGAAGAAGGTTGGCTGTCTGTTCCCGATATTCTGATTGACCATTGCTTCATTTAGCACATGCGTAATATATCACTGTTTTAATAGAAGTTTTTATTGAATGGGTTAACATATTACATAATACACAATACATACTCATTTACCCTTATAATCACAGTATATGCCCCCCATCCCTTCCCCTCCCCCTTTTTCCTTTTTGACTTCCAACAGCACTAAAACCCCTTAATTTCTTATCGTTATCTCTAATTACTGTATAGTCCCTATTATCTAAGGTAAAGTTCATGTTCATTCTCATGGCTCATATTACTTAATAACTATCTAAAGTCCACAGTTGTTCTCTCACATCCCATTTATTTTCCACATAGTCCTTAAACTTCTTCCAGTCAGTTAAAAATTCATTTGGATTCTGCTCTCTCAATTTCCTTGTCAATTTGTCCATTTCCGCCATGTGCAACAGCTTTTGGATCCATTCCTCAACTTCTGGTATGTCTTTTTGTTTCCAGTATTGTGCGTACAAGATTCTTGCTGCCTCAGTCATATAATATAACAAAGTTCTGTCCCTCATGTTAACTTCTTGCATATTCAATCCTAGCAACAGCATTTCCGGGCTCTTCAACAAATTACATTTCATAATTAACAGCATTTCTCCATAAATCTTAGACCAAAACATTTTGGCCCTTTCACAAGTCTACCACATATGGTAAAAGGAGCCCTCATGCTTTTTACATTTCCAACATTTATTTGACATTGCACTATTTGCATTTGCATAATATATCACTGTTTTGATATATTGTTAGCATGCAACTAAAAAAAAGATTAACCACCCAGTGCGCAAAATGGTGAGGAGCAAAATGAGCAAAGCAAAGAGAAATGGCACAGCCATTACAAAAGGCAAAAACCTGAAATCAAGCTGTTTCTTGGGGAAAAAAAGAGGGAAAAACAGGTTTCAGAAAGAGCAAGGGTTGGTGGAGAAAAGCTGGGATGGCAAGGGATTGTTAATGAATCTGTGGAGAAACAATGGCCAAAAAAAAGGTAATGAAAGAAAACAAAACCTGAACATTAAGGCTGTCTAAAAGACGCCTCTGGTCCATGAAAGCTTATGATGCAATAATTTTGTTAATCTTTAAGGTATCACTAGACTCCTTTTTTAAAGGTTAATTTAAATTACTGCTCATTTGAAAACATCTCGGATGCATAATGGTCTATCTGTTGATGGGAGTGGCTTGCTGGGATTACATTACATTGAGCTGACTCCCTCTTGATTTTGAGCTTGATTCAAGATTTATGAAATTCTAATTGGCGTCTTAAACACTTAAAGAATTTCTACAGCCTGTCCCAATTTCTAAGACTGTTTAAGGGTGTTTTGAATCCAGTGTCTGTCAAAAGATAATAATTCTATAATGCAAGGAAATGTTTCTGATTGTTGTTCTTGAACTATATTCTGGACATATGCCAAGCCCTCTGTTTAAGCATATTTCAGATATTTTTTCTCATTTATTCTAGCTTTAGGTTTGTTTGTAGTGGTGAATTTCACTGTATGGCTTTCTTGTGTATTGCTGCTTTTACTTAATTAATATTTTACTTGTTTGGGGTAAGGGCGGGCTGAAAAAAAGAAAAAGAGAGAAAATTAGTTTTGACAATAGGGAGAGGTTGTTTTTTTTTATCAAGCCATATAAAACTGTATCAAAATGTATTGCATGGCTGATGAGCTGTTTGACACTAGCCATTGTTTCTCATAACATTTGCGTACATTTTGTTCTTGCTTAGCAATGCTTACTGAGCTAATATTGTACTTTTTATTATTAAAGTAGTTGAATTGATTACTTCAGGTGTGCATATATAGTATGAAAAATGGCTTCTAATGTCTTTTAATGTTTTTAACAGTGTCTGAGGGAACAATAAACACCCTCATTGCAAACCACAACAGCATGTTACATGTCTATCAAGATGTGACTTTAAAGTGGGCAACTCAGCTCCCCCACATTCCTGTAGCAGTAAGAGTGGGAAATATACAGTAAGTAACTGACAATTTCAATTTCAACAATTTTTGCATTTTTTTCCTGAAAGCCACTTGGACTGATTTTAATGCTAATGTCTTTGTTTGAAATTGTGCAGCTGTTCTGATATTTGATTCTTGTAAAAATCTTAACTGTATGTTTTTAAAAAGTAGAAATTCAGTGCAAGAACATACAAAACATGGCAAAATGTTAAAGGCTAGAAATGGGGACACAAGTGAAAGCTACCATTAGCATTTGACATAGAAACAGGTATAATGTTGGTGTCAACTACTGCTGTCTTGCAGCTTACTAACTCTGATGCTTTTTTGGTAATTTAATTGCTGTTTTTATTGTTTCATGTTCTGTTCCAATCTCTATTACTATTGAATGCTTTTTAAGTGGAAAGATAAGCTAGAAATTTAAAAAAAGTCATAAAGAGTTCAGAAAGAGGCTGTACTTTGTGCTTAAGCTAGTGCTGAATGAACCCTTAACTGTTGTTAAGAGTGCAAATTTTAAGCACAGCTGAGGCTGAACCGAATTCACAGTCTTGTCCTTAGCATCTCTCTCCCTAAGTATTACCATCTGGGATCCTAGACACTAGGTGTTCTCCTCTCCATTTTCTAGGGGCAAGTTTTTTGAAGGAAGATGATACTGAAACAGTTTTTTTACTGATGTATATTTTTATACTCTAGCCCTGTCAAGGAGTTAACAACAGCTGATATAGTAGAAGCAAAATTACAAAACCTGTCTATCGAATTCCTTTGATTTCTTGTAAGATATGTTGAAATTTTTTTCTCTCTTCTCCCACCAAGAAAATGTAGTTTTAAAACATTACAAATAATTTGAGAAATAGGAACGTGTTAAATATGACCTTTTTGTATATTGTTATATTTGTTACAACAAATACCTTGGTGGGGTGAGCTATTGGAGTCTTTGCTGGACCATGACAGAATTTCTAGACAAACATCAATGTAATCTTGGATTCCAGTTCCTGATTTATTTAAAACACTGCATATTTTGAAAGCAGTGCAGATCTATAATTTTATCTTTGATATCCAAAGATGTAAAAAGAACAAGTAGAACTTATTTACAATAAAATATATAAGCTTATTTGGTTGCATTTTTAAATCTGTCTTGGTGTAATAGTTAAGTTCTAATAGGGATTGCAGAATTTCAGTACTTAGTATTTTTATTTTTGAAAAAAAAAGTATAAGTGACAGAATGAAATGAAAAACCTATAATTTGTACTTGTGATTTTCTAGACAGTTTTCACCCATTGTTAAGCAAGCATGGTTTGGAAGAATAATTTGAGGACCTTATTTGTCCTAGACTATTCTTGAGGCGTACAAAAACCTATCAATTTATATTGACAGCTTAATGCTACCATTTGTGGTCTGCAGAATACTCAGTTGGACATGTATCTTGTATGAATGAGCCTGCTTCCCCATATTGCACTTGGAGTTGCAGAAAATAGGGAGAGGAACCTCTTTGGTGTTTCTTACTCCTTTCCTAAGAAGAGCTGTTGACAGGTTTTATTAACCAGCTAGAAGGGAATATGCTCCAAACCTGGACCTAGACCACCATGTTCTATTTTAAGGTGAGGGGTTTTGTTTTGTTTTTGGCAAGATGCCTTGTCTCCAGTGCAAGGTTGGAATAATGATGGAGATGTGAATTCAGCGGAATAATCAGAGAGAACTTGAGAGAAACCAAAATTCAATCATGCAGTTAAAATAATATTCAAATATGTTTCAATATCAAAATACTAAGGAGCACACAAGTATTGTATTCAGTTCCAACACTCACATAATATTTATATGCACATTGCAGTGTGAATCTCAAAGAATGTAGGGCTATAGAAGGGACAACAAGGAGAACGTTGAGATTGAGACAGTATCTGTCCTGTTCAGTGCTGGGAAGATGTCTGGGGTGACTTATAGTGTTCTAGGGGGTCTGAAGAGCCAGGTGGACCGCAAATCTACACTCACCCAAAGGTTAGGAGTTCTAGGAGGGATTTCTTGGCAAAGGTGCAAAGCAGGAATTCAGGCAATAAAATCTAAGAAGTAGTGCTGAGAGGGAGAGCACATGGAGCAAGAAATAGTCTTCAGATACAGACTATAACTGAAGATAGTCTGATTAATCCTTGAGATTGGATTGAAATGTTTTAGAATGACAGATATAGAGCAAACTATACCTGATTGAATCTCTTTAGGCTTGTCCTTTTGTGTCAAGGCTACAACACCTTATCATGGCTGAACTAGCTAGTTGTTATCCTCCATGATTAAAGCACACACATATAAACATGGTCTACTCATGCCTTTTCCCTAGCCAATATAGTCTCTTTTGCCTTGCACTCACACTCTAACTGGATCTCACCTAATCCTTTTGGTAAACAACTCTTTAGACAAGGATAGGCAAGATTTCCAAAGAAAACTGGGGCCACAAAATGTGAGGGTCAGAATGGTCATGGAAACTCTGTTTTGATGATTTAAGCCTCTAAACTAAAAGAGTACTTGGCTATTGAGTCTTGCTCCCTTGTAGAAGAGGATTGTACAGAAGTCCCAATCAGCATATGCACTACAATGGAAAAAGATTCTATGTATTGTCGAAGGCTTTCACGGCTGGAGAACGATGGTTGTTGTGGATTTTCCGGGCTGTATAGCCGTGGTCTTGGAGTTGTAGTTCCTGACGTTTCGCCAGCAGCTGTGAGTGGCATCTTCAGAGGTGTAGCACCAAAAGACAGAGATCTCTCAGTGTCACATTAGAAAAAGATTCTAATGTTTATTTTGAGCTGCACATGTGTTAAGATATTTGTATATCAGAAAAAACTGGAAGAACCATGGTTACATACAAGCACCGTTTTATCATTTATTTGACTTAATGAACAAACTTATTGTATAGTTCTTTGATGCAGAGATAGCTGACATATTTCTATGAAAATTCAGTTACAAGATTTTCACCCACCATATCATGAGACTTTAAAGAGATTTTTCTTAGACTGTGGTCATTTCTCTGTTACTTTAAAAAAAAGCATTGATTTTTCTGTCTGTGCATTGGGAAGGATGTATTGGGAAAGGTTTCCTTGGCCATCTTGTTCAGCTTAGTTTAAGGTGGGTAGCTGGATTGGTCTGCTGTAGAAGAGCACGATCCAGTAGCATCTTAAAGACCTAGTAGATTTCCAAGAATCAAGGCTCCAGTCTAGTTGGTCTTTAAGGAGCTGTTCAACTACAAGTTTCCAGGGGTTTTGCTTGTCATGCAGTATGACCACTAGCTGGAGTGAATACATGTCATCACAGTACAGAAACACATTAAGGTCTCTAATGGTTATCGTCTCATTGTTACTTAGGAGTTGATATCCAGGAGGAGTTCAGATGTCAATTCTTTTTTTGAAATGAAATTCTGTAGGTATTTGTTCATGAGGGAAAGCACTGTAATTGCCCTTCATGGGAGAATGATTCTGCTGAAATACATTAAAGATGCCCACAGTCCTGAGACCTTCAAAACAAGTCCAGTATGCTTTATTATAAGGGGATGACAGGCATGGACTTGTTACTGACAGTATATTATTTCACTTTTCTGAATATTGTTTTACTTGGAAAAGAAATAGTTTGCTCCTGGCAGAACAAATCAAACAAACAAACAAACAAAGGCCCAGGTGCGAGTGAGCAAGGATTTTCAAGATGATCCCCTCAACAACCAGCAACCATTGCTTCTGGAGAGATCTGTGCATTTATATTTCAAAGAAATGATATTGCTTAGTGTCTGTTGAGAGAGAATCAAGCAGATATGCTTCATTGATCAATTACTTCTTTACCATGGAACACCTATGCAGTCCAGAGGCTTTGGATTATGCTTTTTAGTAGTATATATGCTCTATTTAACCTGCATGTTTATTCAGGAAATATATTAATTAGAGTCAGAAACTTGATTTAAGTCAGTCCATGCTAATTTGTAGGAAAGATCCCATAACATTGATAAAAGTATAGTTATCACTAACTGTAATTTGCTTATAAACTGGAATCAGGAGGACCCATGGTTCCAAAAGGGGTTTTTTAACATTGCAGTTTGGAGACAAATAATATTAGCAGTAACAATTGTTTGCGTGGTTTAGATCAGTCATGGCAATGTATTGTCACTACGAACCAGAAAGCAAAGGATGGACTCAGTGCATTTGAGGGGAGTGGGAACAGAGTATGCAAGCTCACTGCCAGGTTGTGACATCCAAACAGAGTTAATGAATGAACTACAAGAGATGGGAAACTTATGTAGTATTTTGTAGTTTTTTTACAAGAAAGGGAAGGCAAAAACATACAGCTCTGTAGAAAAGAATAATAATAATATAATAATATTTGATTTATATACCACCCTTCAGGATGACTTAACACCCACTCAGAGCGGTTTACAAAATATGTTGTTATTATCTCCACAACAACAGTCACCCTGAGAAGTGGGTGGGGCTGAGAGAGCTCCAGAGAGCCGTGACTAGCCCAAGGTCAACCAGCTGGCTTCAAGTGGAGGAGCGGGGAATCAAACCTGGCTCTCCAGATTAGAGTCCCGCACTCTTAACCACTACACCAAACTAGCTGTCAAACATACAGCCTGGCATAGTCAACAGCAAATAAATAGGAGTGGAAGCTTAAGGAAAACATGATGAAAAGGATAGTTATAGTTGAATGAAAGTATAAAGGATGTTAAATGGGAATGAAATAGTGGGTGGGGTTTATGTGGTGGACGTGTGAAAAAGCTAAGCATTTCTGGGGGGAAATAGTAGACGCTATGTCAGATATATTGAAGAAAAAAGTTGTTAGAAACCCAGAATTGTTACTGTTATGTATGAACCTAGAAGACTTTGACAAAATGGACAGGATAATGGTATTTTATATGACTACGGCGGCTAGGATAATTTATGCACAGCTGTGGAAGACAAAAGAGATACCGTCGGTGGAAGATTGAATTTTAAAAACATTGAGCTTGGGTGAAATGGATAAACTAACGAGGAAACTTCGAGAGGAAGATATGGAAGAGTATGTAACAAGTTGGGAGAAATTTAAGAATTATATAGAAAAAAAGTGGGACATTAAAGGGAAGGTGTGGTCTTTGGATACTTTCTGAGGGGAGGATAGTGTTCTGTTACTTTCAATTATTATAGAGGTAGTAATCATTATATTAGAGGTAAAAAATCTAGTCTGATAATATACCATTTTATTGATATATGTAGGTATAATATGTTATAATTTACTAGGTTATAATGTTATGAATTGGATAACAATATAAAGGATATTAATAATTTTGAACATTATAGATATATGTAATAGTGCTATCTAAAGATATGCAATGGTATAAAATATATTAATACGACCCATTCTTAGAAGGTAGTATATAGCTATTAATATAGGGGACATAATATGTTGTAGGTTATTGGATATTATTGATAGATAGTACTAAAAGATATGGAATGTTAGATAATGGTATTTATCATTAGATAGGTATTATTTTTTATATAGTTTAGCTTGGTTAAGGTTTTATTTAAGAGGTAATAAAGGGAATGGAAAACTGTCAGAAGTCAACGAAAAAGGGGGGGAAAGGGTGTGGGGGTATTACAATATGATGGAAAGTTAACTATGTTTTTATATTTGTATAATGACCCATCCAATAGAAATTTATATATATAAAAAAAGAAATAGTGGGTGGGGTTTCAAATGAAACTACTATACATTCAGTTTTCTTCATCCAGAGGGGAAAGAATACTTTGGTCTCCTTTCCAGCCCATCTGTTACTGCTTCTTGTAGCTAACATCACCACAACTGTTAAAGCATCATCATATAAAAATAGCAAACTCCCACATAAAATAGGGAAAACTTAATATTTATGGTAGAATTTTATAGACAAAAGATGGCAGGATTCATCTTTTTCCTTTTTGGAAGAGTGCTAGTTTAACTAGCGTTGCCAGTTACGGTACATAGAATTAAATGACTATATGCATTTAGTGTTTTCAGAGAATATTCAGTATACCCTAATATAAGAAGTTTCAGCACAATTATTTTTACAATTTTAATCTAACTTCACACTAAAGAAAAGTTAGATAGTGGAATAAATTTATATTTAAGTTATATACCCCTTCATTTGCATTAGCTAGAGATTATCGTGCAAAATGTTTTTAGGACTCATGGGTAGATTTGTATTTCTTAACCAAGTTTTTATATTCAGGAGTATAGCTATGGATAGCAAACTTTTCTGTATCTGTAGTTATCTCTGGTCTTTCTCTTATTTATTTTGATGAGCCACTATATTAATGGTGTAAAGTAACTACATGATTCTGTTCTGCAGAGGTTTCTTCGTACATTTGTTGGCATGTTACTGTAAAAAGGAATCGTATTGCCCTTTTCCCTGAACAATTACTGAAATACTTCTTTATCTCATGAAGCCTCTCAAAATAATGTAAACTGACCCGAGATTTTCAAATGTGTATTCTCTGTGCAAATTATTTATCTTTCCTGGCCTACTTGTAGCCACCTTTTTGTTATTTCATGAGGGTTGTAAATAGCAAATCAGTTTTCTTATATTAATACAGTATATTAAAACTTGAGAAGAAGAAAGGCATAATTTTCCCACAATATGTGTTCTCTAATTTTTCATATAATAATGGTGCTGGCGGTTCTGCATTCTAATCTAGCAATAGTCACAGGCTTTTTAGTTAAGACAGAGGAGTGAGACAGCTCTGGCTCCCAACTGTACTGTAGCTTTGCTAGGTTAAAGAAAAATCCACTGCTTCCTCTAATAGGGTTTTTTTTTTTAGCATCCACATGACATTGTCTTCTAATTGCCCCTTTCCAGGCTTTCCCCATCCTCTGTACATTTTTAATGAATTCTGGTTTGCTATGGGTTTTTTCAGGAATAATACAGTCCAAGTGTGTTAACAAGTTATTGGGATGGGAACCTATGCCTTTCCAAAGATTCCACCCACAGTGGCACCATTATCCTTCCCGTAGCTCGTTGTGACTGCCATTTTTCCTACAGTACCACTGGAGGGCTTTCTGAGAACTTTAAAAAATTGGTAACTGCTATATAGCTGTAGCGTAATAATGTTATAAAAAATCTGTTGCTGTGATCTGCTAGTTTCTTTGAGTTTTCAGCTTGCTTCCCCTCCTCCCCAATAAGTGTCTGGCCCTCTTCACAAGGAGGGTTGGGTTGCTTGCAAGCAAGGCCACTTAATTAGCTCTTAATTAGCATGGCAGTGTAGCCTGGAAATGAGCATAGCAAGAGAGCCAGATACAAAGACAGAGCAACAGAGCTTAAAGATTTGGATCAACCTCCTTCCTCACAGAAAGAGAAGTGGTGGCAGCGTCAACTTTAATTGATATATAAGTACTTCGAAATGTGTTCTAAACTGTCAAAGAATAACTGTTCAGTGGTCAATATGATGATGACAACTGCCAAATTTGGTTTTCTGACTCAGTGTGTAGCTGGATAGATTTGCAGCAGTCCTCTTAACTCAGAACTTTAACAAAACTACCCAGTGCCATAGTTGCTGGGCTGCTGGACTTCTAATTTTTACATTGACATCCATTATCACATGCATAGAAATTAGAACAATGCTTTCATATATTGTACTTTTGTCTAGCTTTCAGCTACTTGTTTCAAACTTTTCCAATAGGGAGAACCTATTTTGTAATGAGTCATATAGTTCTTTGGAGGAAATTTAGTTTCTTTGCTTTCAGATATTTATTCCTTGCATGGGATTATTTAAAAAATATTGAACAGAATTATGTGGAACAGTAGTTAAAAATCTATTTAACATATATATTAAATAGATTTTTTGTGTGATGTCACATGTGCTGTTATCTTAAAGCAGCAAGAATAGAAAAATGAGTTAGTGGGAAATATATATAGAAATTTTAAACTGCTTTTTGTACATCTGCTTCTAATTTAACAAACCTCTTCTCTAAGCCCATTAATTAAATTTTTAATAAGACTTGGTATCACTTTCTTGATTTGGAAAGTGTGGCCCGTGAAGCACTGCTTCTGCATAATGCCCATTAAAGTTGACAAGTCTTTACAGGCAAATTGCTTTAGTGGATTGCAGCCCTACTTGAATTGTACTATGGTTAAGAATTAATGGAAATTATTACACGCAAGTGTAGTTATACTTCTAGAATTTCATCTTGTATAGACAATCAAGCCATAATTTCGACCTTGTAAAAGGTTAGTCACCTGTTTAATTTAACACAGCAGGCATTTCTTAAGTATGAACTAAGATTTTTGGCTTTATTTTGGTTTAGTCGATATGATGAAAGCATTTATTTACACATTATAGTATTGTAGTCACCAGTGGGATGCTGGTAACTAAAAGCTACTATCTTGTTCTTGGAAAGGCGTTTCTTGTTGTTCAACCAATAAGACAAAAAATGACATGAACTGCTTTCATCTGAACCTTGGGAGAATCCATTTAAATGGTAATTGTCCAGCCTTTGAGTCAATGGTGGGTTATTTCAAAACGTCAAAATAAAAAAATGGCTATTGGATGACAGCATCTTTTAGAAAGATGCCATTAACCCTTGCTTGAAAAGGGTTGCCCAAGATGTGCACAGTGTGCAGTTGCAACATTATAGGACGTATTCCAACATAGGAAAGTTTTCATACAGGAAATAAACCATCAAGCATTTAGACAGCAAGGTCTTAAATCGTTCATATACACAGAATGAGGGTGAGAAAGCAAATTAGATGGGTCTGCTGTCCAGAGGTTAATGAGCATAGTGTATTGGCTCTATAGTCTTACTTCGCTATACTGTATAGGCCAGGCGGCCAAAGTAGTGGTGCCAGATTCACTAGACCATGTATTGTAACCTGGACTTTCAGAATTTCATATTGCTTAAGGCTTGGCCCTAGTCTTAATGTTGGGAGTACTCTTAACAGTGAGCGTGACAGAATAATTTTGGGAGGTGTGAAATATGCCAACATTTACTAATAGTTAAAAATGAAAATAAAATTTGGCTTAGCCTATGAAAAAATTGGCCGTTGTGGAGAAAAACATATTGGCTACTGGAGAAACTTTAGAATATATTTAATCTGTGTTTATATATGCGCAGTCCCTTGGAAGAAATGCGAGATTTGACAAGAGGGGTTTTTTGTCCAAAGTAGGAGTGTTTTGATACTTTGAAATTATTGTTCATGTAAAAAGAAGCATTTTATGTTGAAAATCAC
This sequence comes from Eublepharis macularius, assembly GCF_028583425.1. Lineage (NCBI taxonomy): Eukaryota > Metazoa > Chordata > Lepidosauria > Squamata > Eublepharidae > Eublepharis > Eublepharis macularius. The sequence continues at coordinate 27,663,574 of NC_072800.1, read as the reverse complement.
AGTTGGTGTGGGTAAAACTTGTTTAAAAATAAACAAAAAAATGAAGTATCTTATGTGGCTTTAGGAAAGCTGATAGCTTTAGCCTGGGACTGCTGCTGTCATATCTGTGGAAATTAGGAAAAATGTGATCGAAATTTAATTAACTAATGTAAGAAAAATCTGTCTTGATGGAAAGGTTCAGATGATGATGATACTTAATTTGTAAAAGTTTAGTCATTTATTCTCCTTGCTACATTTTATAGCCTTCAGAACTTTTACTGTCTGTTAGCAGTTGTGCACAATCCATGTACAGAAAAATCGGTATAGAAGAATATAGAAATCCTGATAATGTAATCGTCTTTTAAATCACAATTGATTTAGGTTTTGTTCTGCTTTCCTGCATACTATATAGTTAGGGTTACCAGGTCCCCCCACCCCCTGGGCGGGAGTTGGGAGGCCCGGCACCTACCTGTCATCCTGTGGTCAAGTGTGTGCTCCCAGCCTGTGCTATGGAAGTGATGTCATTGTAGGGCTAGGGGCCACCCTGGGAGCACTCCTGCGCTCCGCAGGGGCCCGAATCAGGCTGGATTGGGCTGGGATCGGGCCAATTCGGCTAGGATTGGGCCTCTGTGGATTGTGGGAGTGCTGTGCAGCCCAGGAGTGCACCCTGGGAGGTGCATTCCCCCCTGCCGGCCAGGAAAGTGGGGGTGGGAGCAAGGAATCCCCCAGCCCCAATGAGAGACTGACAACCCTGTTAAGTCAAGATAGTTAGAAGGCTTAGTACCATTCAGTAATTAGAATAATTCTATAGATGACATTTCTTCACACTTTTTGATTCCATAGACTACAAATATCGCATGCTGTCCTAATTAGGACATATATTTCTGAAAGCAGAAAAGGAGTGAATACTGTTAAAATGGAAATGTATTTTAAAAGTGTAAAAAGTAGAAAGTGGTAGGTTGCTAGTAACTTTTTAAAAACAGGCAGTTATGTAATTTATGGATTGTTGGCTTTATTAATCCAGCTGGGACAATTGATTTTTATTGTATGAGTGAAAGTATGCAAAGCATGAGGATTTGTTAAAACATTATGTTGTGATCAATTTGTTTTGCATTAAAAATGCTATTATTTTTGTCCCAAATCCAGTAAAGAATAGTGGGGGTTTTTTTGTTCAGATTACTACCATATGTGTATAGAATTTGCTTTGAACAATAAAGTTATTATAGATACTAGAATGATTTGTTTCTCTCTTTAGTATAAAAGTGTTATTTTAGCATTTACATTTATTTGGCTATTTTAGGGATAGTTTAAACATTATTCTAGTTTCTAAAGAAGTAATTGAAATTGCACATTTTTAAAAGTGTTAAAGTAATAATGTTTGCAGAAGTACAGTACAAAAGCAGTAGCTGTAGAAAAATAACTATAAAACTGATTTTAAAAGCCCTTCAAAACTGCTGTTCTCAACTTGCTCTGGAGCAATACAAGTTTAAGTAATTCTGTTCTCTGGCAAGGCAGTTGAGAATTGTAGGTCTCAACTAGGTGTCAGGTGTTCCATAAGATGAATTAATACATCATAATTCAGTTGCTGCCTCTCTTTTGTATCAGTGTATTTATGAATTCTTGGGAAAAAGTTAACAGGAGTATATCCCCTTAAAGTTTTCATGGAGTTCTGTATACTTACATTTTAAATATGAAACACCATAGATTTTAGGACCCAGAGGAAATATAAAATTCTGGCTGGAATCCTCCATACATCTAACCTATTTAAATAGAAATGAAGATAATAGGATTTAAGCAGCCAACTGTGCATAGGATTGCAGCAATTATGCTTGAGTAGAGTGAAAGCAAAATCATTGTGTTTTATATCCCTTTGCTTAAACAGCTTATATTTCTCAAAACCAGAGCAACTGTAAAGGAAATATTGGCAGAAAGGAATAGATGACCAAAATAGAAACATTTTAAGACTGCCTTTTCGCTCAGATGTTCAAAGAACCCTTACTGGGCTTTTAAATTTGTATGGAGGCATTCATGAGATTATTACCCAATCTTAAGAGTTGCCATGTGAAAATGCAGATGCTTAATATTCAGAATGTCAGTCATTAGGCCAGTAGAGCTGCATAGAGTAAAATGTCAAGTTCAGCATGATAGTTGTGCTGCTGTAATATTTCAAGTGGACACAGTGGTAGAAATAGTTAGGATCTAGGCACGTTTGATTTCTCAGACTTAGATTTGCATGTTGTGACAAAAGGGGCTTAAATAGTCAAATTATGCATTTGTTAAGTAAGTATATGCCTGGCTTTTAAGGAAAACAGTTTTGAGGGGAAGCAGTTTTTGGTGGAGCAACATGGAATACTTGTTGTGTGTTTTATTCTCTGCACAACCCCTCCCTGGATGCATTTCCCCCTAGAGGGAGTTTGGGTTTGCTTTTACTCTCACAGATAACGTTAGGACTGTTTTAATTTCAGTCCTTAGGAAGTTACCACCTTCGTTGCCATGAATAGGAAGAGGTATAGATGGGAAATATTGCTCATTTATAAAGTGGTTTGTTAAATTTTATTGCTCATTTGAATATTAGTACTGTTTTAAAACATATTGAAATATGTTTTAAATATGTACTACAGTTCTTTGCATTTTGGCAGTCCTTAAATTATGTGGTCATAATTACAATTTTCTAATGATGAAAATTCATAATGGCAGTGCTTTCATATTTGTTATGGGTAATTATAGACCCAGTAGAAGCAGTTTTGCCAATTTTGCTGGGAAACTATTTTTAATAGAAGCAGAATAACAAAATCTTTGCTTTGTGCATCTTTTCTTGCATCATGTAAAGTCTCCTTTTTTTACACAGCGATTTGAAAGGTGTGATAGTTGCACTGAGTGATAGTGGCTGCCTACAATGCTCCTATCTTGGTACAGATCCTTCTTTATTTCAAGCTCCTAAAGTTGAAGCTAGGGATATAAATTATGAAGAATATGATGCAGAAATGAATAAACTTCAGAAAATCATAAAAGAAGCCACAAAAACCAAAGGTACATAAATACTTTTAATTGTCACAGTATCAGTTTTATTTTGTTGTCATCTGCTTAAAATTGAATTTATATTTGTCCTTAATTATCCAGTGAAGTGCTGTATATCTAATGCATTATTTGATGTAGAATTTGTATCAAATTCTCACTTAATAAATTGTGCATATAGCTTACTTTTACTTAGATTTTTGTAGAAACAATTTTATTTAAGGCAGTAGTTCTCTGCCATTTTCCAGCCCAAATAAGGTAATACAATTGTAACAGCAGCACACATATTATGTTATATGAATTACACAATTTATTACACCACTGAACACACAATTACACCATTTATTACATACTTAAATGTTTGTAGAACATTACTATTATATATAATAAACATATGGGTTATATTAAAAAGGACTCAAACATTGGATAATATTTATTGATTTAGAATGTATTTATTCCATCTTTCCAGAGTCCTGCTCGAGGTATCTTACAGTTGAAAACCACAATATTAGCCGTCAGACATAAGCAAAACAAAAACTATTCATAAATTAGAAGACCATTAAAAAGCGGATAGTATAAAACTACTAATTAAAAGTCTAGATAAACAGATGTGTTTTGGTTTGGTGCCTAAGAAAAGTAAAGTGGGTGCCAGGCAAGCCTCAGGGGAGAGGGCGTTCTAAAGAAAAGATACCACCACAGAAAACACCCTGTCTCTAGTTGCCACCCATACAGAGAGCAGGGTTTGAGAGGTAGATGTTAACTGATGGGCTGGATAGCGTAAGAGGAGATGATCACTCAGGTATTCTGGCCCCAAGCCATTTAGAGCCTTAAAGGTAAGAACCAGCACTATGAATTGTGCCCAGAAACAGATGGGTAACCAGTGCAGATCTTTCAGTATGGGATGATATGATCCCTGTAACCAACACTTGATAGTAGCCTGGCAGCTGTATTTTGGACCAACTGAAGTTTCCAAACTGTTTTCTAAGGCAGCCCCACGTAGAGTGCATTACTGTAATCTAACTTGGATGTGTTCTCAAAGCATGTATCACTGTAGCCGGATCACACTTTTCAAGAAATGACCATACCTGGTGAACCAGCTGGAGCTGATGAAAGGTGCTACATGCCAAAACCTAAGCCTTAAAATGTAGTACTACGAAGCTGTGCCCTTGCCTCTTCAGGGGAAGTGCAACCCCCTCTAGGACAGTCCCCAAGCAGCTTCCCCATTGGCCAGCAACACCTCAGTTTTGTCTAGGCTGAATTTCATTTTATTGGCCCTTATCAATCCCATTACTTTCTCCAGGCACCTATTCAGGAATTTCACAGATGCACTGGACTTAGCTGTTAGAGAGAAGTAGGACTGGCTGGGTGTCATCCGCGTATTGGAAGCACCTCACTCCCTGGAGTGGTGGTTTTGTGTGGATGTGAAATAACATGGGGAATAAGATAGAACCCTCTTAGACCCCATAACATAAATGTCACGGGGCTGAGCAGCAGTCCTTCAGTACTACCTTCTGAAATTGATTGGTCAACTAAGAGTGGAACCACAAAAGTCAGAAGCTTGATATAAATCTGTAATATTGAGAAATTAATATTAATATCAATTTTGTACTTTCAGTTCTAAAAGTTGATAAATAGGTGCCAACATTTCATGAATGTCACAGTGCTCTCTCAGTCTTCTCTGTGTCCCAACAAGTTCAGTGAGTTGAGACATTTGGGTGACATGCCATGTTCTAGAAATCCGTTAATCTATTGCAGATAATAAAGTATTATACCAGTTTTAGCTGTTTTGGCAGCCTTCAGTTTACAATTGAATACAGATGTTTTCATAGTTATGTAATTTGTTCCTGCTTTTTTGTTTATTATATGCCACAAAACGATGAGGAGTAGTGGTGTAAAGAGTGGGATATCTTTCTTCCTTTTATCTTTCCTTTTCACCAAATCCAACTAAAAGACTCATATGAGGAAGCAGCCTTTTGGCTGCATATCACTTTTTGAATTGGAAAACACAGGTATAACTAAATTGGGCATGTCTACAAGTGCTGATGCTGTCTTATAAAATTGCATTACTTGCATTGAAATATGCACTTAAAAGCACATTTGTGGGTGCAAATACAGATGCATGTTCATCTACGGTCTTCCTGTGCAGTCCCACATGGGACTGCGCACGCGCAGGCCTGCCGATACCGGAGATTTTTATAGCTCTAAACCACTAGGGGGCGCTCCAGCCTCCAATCGCGCATGCGCGGCCGCTTTCCCGCCGAAACGGCTCCTAGGAGGCGGAGCGCCCCTCACATACCCTCAGTTTCTCTTTCGCCGCCGATCGTTGAGGTTCTTGCTCTTCCTTCGTCGCGATGGCTGAGACGGCCTTGTTCAAGCGTTGTGAGACCTGTAACCGCAAAATGACAAGGTCGGATGGCCATTCTATTTGTCTTTACTGTCTTGGAGAAACGCACAATGTTCAGGCGTGTAAACATTGCCGTGGGTTTACCTCCAAGGCTCGGGCCGAGCGGGCGGATCGATTGCATGCCTCCCTCTGGCAGCGGGCAATGTCGGTAGAAGATCCTCCGCCGAAGTCCTCTTCTGCACCGGCTGCGCCTTCCCGTCCTCTCTCGGAGACGTCGGTTACTAGAACTCCGCGTTCCAATCCGTCCCCGAGTCGTTCGGCCCCGGCTCGGAGTTCGTCGGAACCGACAGCTTCGGCTCCGAGAACCGTTCGGAGTCGACCTCCTTCAACTTCGTCGGCGGTCTGTACTCCACCTACCCGTGAGGTCAGCGGTGACAGGGCTACCTCGGGTCCGAAGACGATCCCACCGGCTCCCCGAGAGATATCGGATCCGAGGGCTTCGGATCCGACTTCGAAGTCACCTACCAGAACCGAGCCTGAAAAGAAGAAGAAGAAGCGTAAACATTCCAGCAAACATGATAGGGCAGTGTTGGAGACCCTGCTTACCTCTTCGTCCTCGGTTCCGACCGGTCCTACCCCGGCTCCGTCGGAGAGACGCGATGAGTCCGCTGTCCGCCCTCCTTCCAGGACTCCTCCGCCGGAGGCGATCCAAGAGGTGGATGTGGTTCCGATCGACAGGCCCCCTACACCATCGGGTCGGCCTCGATCGACGTCGTATGAATCGGGCTCGATTCGTTCCACTGGGAGCCGACAAGCCCGCTCCTTTGACCGGAGTTCCCGCTGTTCTTATCGAAGCCGGTCTAGAGGTAGTCGGGGCCGGGACGATCCAGGTACCCGCTCTTATACTAGAGAAGACTCATACTTCTCGGACCAACGTTATCGGAGGGTCTCTCTGTCGCCGTCACCCAGAGCCGGTTCCTATGCTGGTCGTGATTATACACCCCGTCCCTCGGAGGTGGTGTCTCCTCGGAGCCGAGCTCGGTACAGTGAATCCCCGTTGTCGGACTCTCCGGAGAGAGAAATTGGGCCCTCGGAGGAGGCTTCCCCAACCGATGATTTCCGAGCCTATAATGAGCTTCTTCAGAGAATGGCCAAGGCTCTGGATTTGGAGGTCATGTCGCCTGAATCCAAATTTACCGACAAGATTCTACAGCATATCTATTCGGGGTCTACTCCCTCGATTGCTTTCCCCCTTATTGAAGGGTTTGCTGATATGTGGAAGAAACTTCAGTCGAGACCGGCATCAGCTACCGCTACTAACAGGAAGGTGGAGAGCCTTTACAAGACCAAGGACGATGTGCATTCCTTTCTAGCAGTGCATCCACCTCCGTCGTCACTTGTGACTGAGGAAATGCAGGCTCGTTCTCGCCAGGGTTCCTCTTCAGCTCCAGCTGACAAGGACAGCAGAAAGATTGACAGCATGGGTAGAAAGCTGTATACCTCTGCCACGTTTGGCATTAAGGTGGCTAATTATGCAGCCATGATGTCGGCATACCAATTGTTTTTGTGGAAGAAGGTGGCTTCCTTCCTTCCTAAGATTCCTGAGGAGCAGCGTACTCTCCTTAGGGTCATACAAGAAGAGGCTGTCCGTTTGTCCAGGCATCAAATCAATGCTGGCAGGAGTATGGCGGACACAGCTGCCAGATCTCTTCTCTCCTCTGTGGTCTTGCGCAGGTACGCATGGCTTCGTACAACTGCCCTCCCTGCTGAGACGAGAAATAAGGTGGAGGATTTGCCGTTCGAAGGCACCACGCTGTTCTCGGAAAAGACCGATGAATATCTTTCGAAGAAGAGAACCGACCGCCTGACGGCTCGTTCGTATGGGGTACTACATCAGGCCCCACAGCAATCCTCTCGTCCGTATTACCGTTCCTTCCAGCGTGGCAGACAACATCGTTATCAGCCCTACCAGGGGTACGCGTACCAGCCACACCGACCCTACCAGAGCCCTCAGGCTTCCTTCCCTAGACGGAGGCAGGGCCAGCGTCCTAGGACTGGCTCTCAGCAACATCAACCTAAAGATCAGAGCCAATCACAAAAACAGTTCTGACAATCACAGGGACCTGATCCCTTTTTTGGGGACAGGCTTAGCGCTTTCTGGAGTTCCTGGAATTTGATCTGTTCTGATGTTTGGGTTCTTTCCATAATACAGTTTGGTTATAAAGTTGAATTTGTTGGTTTACCCTACCTGTGTCTCCCTGTTTTTTCTTCGGATGTTCCGCGGTCAGAAATCTTGGGAGAACTCTCAGCTCTTTTACAAAAAGGAGCGATAGAGGAGATTCCTGCAGAGTCAGCTGGGTTGGGCTTCTACTCCAACCTGTTCCTAGTGGAGAAAAAAGATGGGGGGCTTAGGCCTATCCTGGACCTCCGGGGCCTAAACAAATTTGTACGGATCCGAAAATTTAAGATGGTCACATTGCAGATGGTTTTGACTTTGCTGCCCCCTTTCTCTTGGTTTGCAGTCCTGGATTTAAAGGACGCCTACTTTCATATTTCTATTTTCCCAGACCATAGAAAATTTTTGCGTTTTACCTATGACCATCGTGTTTTCCAATACAGGGTCTTGCCCTTTGGTTTAGCCACTGCCCCCAGAGTATTCACTAAATGTATGGCAGTGGTAGTAGCCCACCTGCGTCTTCAGGGCTGTTGCATTTTTCCGTACCTAGATGACTGGCTTCTAGTGGGTCAGTCTGAGGCGGATGTGTCCAATCAGGTGGCTCTCACCCTGGACTTATGTCTCCGTTTGGGTCTTTTTGTTAATCAAAAAAAGTCTAAGCTGACTCCTGTTCGCTCCATTCAGTTCATAGGGCTGATTTTGGACGGCGTGCGTAATGCGGGTTTCTTGCCTGAAGAGCGCGCCTCAAAGATTAAGAAGCTCATTTCCACCCTTAAGAGGTGTCGTTTTCAGTCTGCTAAGTTTGTTCAGACTTTGTTGGGTTGCATGGCTTCTACGACTGCAGTGGTCCCTTTGGCCAGGCTGTTTATGCGACCTCTCCAATTATGGTTTAATTCAGTTTTTTCCCCGAGTAGTGATTCCCAGAATAGGAGATTGTCAGTCCCTAGACGGGTGGTATCTGCTTTGGACTGGTGGTTAGAGGACTCTAACCTATTTGGAGGGGTGAAATTTGGGCATCGCCAAACCCATTTATCTGTCACGACCGATGCTTCTTTATTTGGTTGGGGGGCTCACTGTGACGGAGCTTATGCTCATGGGTTATGGTCTGGGTCAGAACGTATGGAGCACATTAATGTCCTTGAATTAAGGGCAATCTTTTATGCTCTGATCTCCTTTTCAGGTGCGGTCCAGAACAAGTCCGTCCAAGTCCTGACAGACAACACGACGGCGATGTTCTATGTCAACAAGCAAGGGGGCACGGCGTCTGTGGCACTATGCACCGAAGCGATGAGGCTTTGGCACTGGGCTATAGACCATGCTGTGTGGTTGCATGCTGTTCACATCCCGGGAGTAGAGAACTCTATGGCGGATCAGTTGAGCAGGATAAAAGGGGACAACCACGAGTGGTCCCTTCAGGACATGTATCTTGCTCCGATTTTTTCCAGGTGGGGGGATCCGGAGCTGGACCTGTTTGCGACAGCAGAGAATCGCAAGGCCCCATGTTTTTGCTCCAGGGGAGGCGTAGGCCTAGGGTCACGTGGGGACGCATTTCAACTAAGTTGGTCAGGTCCCCTGTGTTATGCCTTTCCCCCATTCCCGCTGCTAGCCAGGGTGCTCAGCAAGATCCAGAGGGACGGGGCGACAGTCATCCTGGTGGCCCCGTTTTGGCCGAGGCAACCCTGGTTTCACTCCCTCCTGAGTTTGCAGACTCAGTCCATCAGTCTCCCAGTAGTTCCAGACCTTCTGTCCTGCGAGGGGGTGTTTCACCACAACATCGGGAAACTCAGACTGACAGCGTGGCTGATCAGACCGGGGGTTCCTTTTCTTCAGCAGTAAAGCACGTCTTGCTTAACGCTAGACGTCTGTCTACGAGACAGTCCTATGCCTTGAAGTGGGACAAATTTTCGGCCTGGTGTCGACAGCGAGCCTTGGACCCTTTTTTGGCTCCTCTCTCTGACATATTGGAGTTTTTGTGGGAAGTTAAACAGAAAGGCCTGTCTAATAGTTCAGTTAAGGTTTATTTAGCAGCTATTTCGGCTTTCCATCCTCCTATTGATAAGAAATCTGTGTTCTCCCACTACTCTGCACGTTTGTTTTTACGAGGGTTGAATAATTTGTTTCCCCCCATTCGGGCTCTGATCCCACAATGGTCATTGCCTTTAGTTTTGGCTCGCCTAATGTCCAAACCGTTCGAGCCGTTGGCCTCGTGCCCGTTACGTTTTTTATCCATGAAAGTAGCCTTTTTAGTTGCGGCCACCTCGGCCAGAAGAGTGGGGGAGTTGGCGGCTTTATCTTGCGAACCGCCTTATCTAAAGTTACACCCTGAGAAGGTTGTTCTTCGTACCAAAGTAGAGTTCTTACCTAAGGTGGTGTCTCGTTTTCATCTGTCCCAGGAGCTGATACTGCCAGTTTTCTTTCCAGTTCAGAACTCGGAGGCAGAGAAAGCTCTTCATTCTTTGGACGTCCGCAGAGCTATCCTGTTTTATTTAGATAGGGTTAAGTCTTTTAGGCTTGATTCTAACTTATTTGTTTGTTTTGCGGGGCAGAATAAGGGGAAACGGGCTACGTCCCAGACCATCTCGAGATGGGTGGTCCAGACTATTTTGACTTGTTATTCTGCTGCTAACTTACCTTGCCCCTTGGAGGTGCGTGCCCATTCCACCAGGTCCCAGGCGTCGTCTGCGGCTCTTCTCAGAGGTGTTCCTCTTCACGACATCTGTAGAGCGGCAACGTGGGCCTCGGCGGATACCTTTGTGAAACATTATGCGCTGGACATCCTGGATAGAAAGGAGACAGCGGTGGGCACAGCGGTTCTCCATTCCATCTTTGTGTGATGCTTTGGCGTCACCTCCACCCGGGTATTAAGCTTTGTAATCTTCCCATGTGGGACTGCACAGGAAGACCGTAGATGAAAAACAGGTTTTACTTACCATAACTGTTGTTCATCTAGGTCTTCCGTGCAGGCACACATGCCCTCCCTCCTTCCCCGCTAACTCTCTTGGTACTTACCTTGCAGGGGGCGGCGAAAGAGGAACTGAGGGTATGTGAGGGGCGCTCCGCCTCCTAGGAGCCGTTTCGGCGGGAAAGCGGCCGCGCATGCGCGATTGGAGGCTGGAGCGCCCCCTAGTGGTTTAGAGCTATAAAAATCTCCGGTATCGGCAGGCCTGCGCGTGCGCAGTCCCATGTGTGCCTGCACGGAAGACCTAGATGAACAACAGTTATGGTAAGTAAAACCTGTTTTTCTATGGAAACCACACAAATAAGATCGCCCTCTCTTCCCTCTTCTTTTTTTTATAATATAAGTTTTATTAAGTTTTCAAAAAAAAAAAACCCAAAAAACAAGAGAACCTTTTTGTCTCAGATTCATGTACAAGATAATCCATTATATGATCAGTATTTCAGAAAAAATTGCAACATAGACATCAATCCATAGAAAAGGAAACTGAATAACCACACACCCCTTCTTTCTCTTTATATAGTACACAGACCATTTAAATCTCTCTCCAAGCACTTTTTAATTTTCTTGCTTTTTAACCCACCTATTCCATTTCCTTTCTCATTTCTAACAATTATTTATATTTTAAGTGAGCATCATCTTAAGGCACATTTCAGTCCTTTAATTCTTGAGCCCAGGGTATTAAACCCTTAGTCTTTCCAGAAATAAAGCAGAGAGAAGAAGAAAAAAAAACAGAAAGTATAAGTGAACATCATTACATTCTATTATTAGTCCCATTATTTGTATATGTCATTAACTAAATATTTTCTTAAAGGAGAGAAGTATACAATAAAGTTTTTATAACAGCCTACCCTTGCTCTTTAATATATCAAATCTCAAGCCATCTAAGATTTACTACTTGTATTTTCATTATATAAAGGCAGAAGAAAAGCAAAGCAAATATATAGGCAGACTTAGCTTAACCTATAATTTAAATTTAAAAATTTACACACTTATAAGGTTCCCTCTAGTTTCCTAGTGTTTCCCCTGTTAAACCTACCAGCTATCTTATATCAAAATCATTCCCATCCCCTTATTTAAAGGAATAAAAAAACTTCCAACAAAAAACATATGAGATAAGAGGGGAAATAAGAGACCCCCAAGACCCGTTTACCAGGTCATACTTTGAATTTCATTTTTATTCCTCTTATCCCTCCCTCCAAAACAGTATTATGGCTCCTTTCCTACAATACTTTTATTTAAGGAAAAGAAAAGAGCTCCAACAGAAGGAAAGTAAAAACAAAAATAAGAAGGGGGGCAGAGGACTACAAGAGCTCCTCTGCCCCACTCCCTCTAATCCAATTATCAAAGCCCCAGGATCATAATTTAAATTCCATCTTCTAGAAATAAAAAATTCAATAAAAACATAAGAAATAAGTGGGGAGATAAGAGATCCCCAAGACCCATTTACCGGGTTATACATTGAATTTCATTTTTGTTCCTCTTCTCCCTCCCACTAAGAACCCTTCTATCCCACTCCCTCTAATACAGTTGTCAGAGCCCCAGGATCATGATTTCAGTTCCATCTTTTCTTTTTTCTTCTTCTTTCTCCCTCTAAAATAATATTGCAACTTTCTTTCCAACAATCAACCATAAACGGCTCTTCTGGCCTTCCAAGCATTTTTGCAAGATGTCGATGGGTACATTACTATGTCTCTGATTGTCTTTCTTCCTCTTTGTGATGTATTTCTTAGTTGAAGTGCATTGTGTGCTTTTTGCTTCGAACAGAGGTGGTACACTAGATCTCTTCCTCACAGCCTTCCGTCCACGCCTTTCCCCCTTCTTCTCCAGCTTTTGTACTTTCACAGAAAGAGACTGGTTTTCTGTTTGCTTTTGTTGTTTCTTCTCCAATTTTCTTTCAAATAAATCTGTCCCATCAAAGGTTTTCTTCTAATTTGGCATCTATCACTTTGTCTTTATCTGATTTGAAGTCAAGTGTCTCGTCTGCTTTTCTTAATACGTCATCCAACAGCTTAGAGATTTGCTGCAGTTTTGAAAATATTTCTTGAGGGAGCGCCATTTTATTCACTCACTTTCAGATAGTCACCAAAGAGCTCTTAAAACAGGTAAAAAGCTACTTTGCTCTTGCTGTTTATAATTCAGAAGATTTTTTGCTACCCAGCTCTCTCCCAGAAAAACACTTTTTGCAATCACTCTTCAATAACATTCCTCTGGGTCATAAAACGGCCGCTTCTCCGGAGGATAATGAAACCCCCCCTCCTCAAGCTGAATAGCCCTCATAAAGCCATAAACAATTCTCTTACTGGAGAGATGTCAAGTCAAATCACTCTTTTTCGGTCCTTCAGTTGTCTTTACTTATTATCTTGTCAGGAATCTTCGCTTTATTTTCGCTTTTTCAAAGTCCCGGAGTTCGCAGTTTGAGAGCCATAGGGCTTCTTCCGCGGTCCTTGCCTTGAGCCGGTGAGGGGGCTACACAGAGGGTTGCCAGTCCCCTTGAGCGCTTCCAACTTGCTCTGGCCTACCCCCCTCTCCGTGGGGGGCGGGGTTTGCGGGCCCGAATCCTCGAGTCCCAAGGAGTCGGGAAGATCACGGCACTGAGCTCATAACTCAGCTGCCGAGACGGCACCACACCATTCCGGAAGTCACTCTCTCTTCCACTGGTGCCTTGCAATCATGGAAGAGATGGTATTATTTCATTCACTCTGGGTTACTGCATCACCTGTAATGTGGTGCATTTTGTTTGTGAAGCTCTTCTGACCCTCAGGAGATTTTCAGAATAAAAGACAGACTGGGGTGGGAAAAAATTTGCTCCACCAGCTCCTTATGCAAGTTTTTCCACTGGATTCAGCCAAGTATCCACAGTCTACCTCTACTAAACAATTGTGCAGACTAAATGGACTTTACAAGTAGTAGATGGATTGATGAAGTATGGGCATGTATGGGGAAGGAGTTCAGCAACAATTGCTTCCTTCAGCTTAGGGGTGAAAAAGGATCTGAATGAAAGGACAGGACTGTTGCCATTCTATAGACCCATATTTATTCTATTGAGGTCAGGCCTTTGGTCTTATCAAGGTCAGTATTGTCTACGCTGACAGACAGCATCTTGCCTAGATCTCAGGCAGGGGTCTTTCATATCAGCTGCTTTCTAATCATATTAGCCAGAGATTCCAGAGATTGAACCTGGGGCTTTATGCATGCAGAAGGGGAACTAAGCCATGGCCCCACCTCATGGTAGACAAGCATTTTGCAGACTAGACCTCATGCATTTTCAAAACTTCCAGGCTGATCCTAAATTGATTCCTGGTTCTTGTTAAGTCTTCATATTATATAAGGACTGTTTATTAATTATCTGTTTCTTTTGCAGATGTTTTGCTCAAATCAGAAAAAAATGAAGATTTGGCACTTACAGTAGAGGTCTTTTCTGCTCTGGATTCAGTATCTGTATGTAAGCCTGTAAATATTTTAGAAATACGTACACTTTCAAATCAACATGCATGTGTTTTATGTTAAAGTAATAGGCACTGGTATTAAATGTGGCTATGTTCTGAAGACCTGGGACTAAGGACTGGAGCATATCTAGAGAGATACTTGACTTTGAATAGTAGGTCCCATGTCATGCTAAAAAAGTGTTTCATTTCAGCAGTGGTTTGTGGGATTGTTTGAGAAGTCTAAGGTCAAAGTCATTGTTGGCATGTGTATTTAGTTAAACTGTTCTCTGGATCCAGACCCATACAAATTGCTCATAATTACATTAATTTAAATGCATGGATTATTGCAAACTGGCTCATTCCTCCTCTCTAAATGCTGTAACCTTATGTATACTTACTAAGCAGAAAATTCCATTTAACTCAGTGAAACAGAGTTCTAAGTAGCTTAAAACTATGTTTCTTCTTTTGTAATATGTGTGTTTTAAAACTGTGTTTCTTCTTTTGTAATATGTGTGTTTTACAGTTGTTGGTTTTAAATGGATTTGAGAATAATTTAAAATATACTGATATATCTAATAGTCAACATGGCCCCATCTGCAGAGCATGGTCAAGTAGACACAAAATACTCATTTCTGCAAACCTGGGGACACCCAAGTTTGCAGAAAAATCCTAAAATTCCAAACAGAGAAGAGTTAACTGTTGCAGACAGCTGTTCTTCCAACGCAAGGAGTAGAAGGGTAGGGGGAAAGGACTGGAAGTCATTGTCTTGTCCCCCTTAAGCCACTGAGAGCACATTGCTTGAGGGAGATAAGGGAAGAGGAACAAAAGTCATTGCTGCCCTTCCTGGCCACCAACATGGTAACGATGGAGGTGGGTATTGGAGGAGGTGCTGAATGGTCTGCCCACCCCCACCCCCCCAGCCACAAGGCAGTGGTGGTGCTGCAGGCAGGCAGGAGAAGGAAGTACAGAAGCCCTCACTGCCCTTTCTGCCACTGAGGGGGCAGAGCTGTGGGTGGGTGAGGGAGTAGGAACTGCTGCCCTCTCATGAGGCTGGTGGGCAAGCCACCATGGGAGGCAGGTAGTGCTTCACCCATGAGTCTTGCAGGTCACTGCTTGCTGTTATAGATTATATTTGATGGTACTAAGGTGAAGTGTGTTCCAATAAAACAATGTTAGGGAGAATTCAGAGGAACACTTCATGTAATGATTGCTTCATGTAATGATAAGCCAATCTCAGATTGATTTAACACATGAAAAAATGAGGAACATGTAAATCTATTGCTTATAACTATATTGAAATTATTTAAAATGGCAAGTCATACTCCAGGCAATGGGAATTTCTTGATGTTCTTCAATAACCTGCAAATGGAAGTTGCCCCTTGACCCAGCTGAGTCAATGAAAGCACACTTTTTCCCTCCAGTATTTGTAGAGGAAGTATAAAAGCAGATTACCATATAAAGTTGTTTAGAGTTTTTAAAGTAGAATTGTTCAGAATATTGAAGAAGAAAACCGAAATAAGCAGCATTTGTTTTGAACTGCCAGTCATAAAGATGTGTACAATACTTCATACTGTATTATTGAATCTTTGTTCCATCACTGGACTCGATTAATTATATACGAATATTCTTGTTTCCTCAAATATAATTACTTGATCCTGGGTGCAAAATGTCAAAATCCTCCTAGTGTAGTTGGAGCCTATAGCTCCATTGCATGTTTTGCTCTAATTCTTACATGTTCGGCCCACTAAAATTAGAGTGCATAGTTATCCCTTGCTGTTACTACAATATGTGATGACAATTACTCACTGAAAGTTTGAGGTCCAGGGAGAATTTAGTCATTTTTGTCAATAACATCTGAACTTTTCTGGATATAGCTCTTCATGGTTTACACAACTGTAGGACAGTGAATAGTATCTTTTTTTACTTATGACTGCACTTCATTGATATTGTTGGCAAGGTTCTCAACTGATGAATGATGACAGCCCAAACCACAGTCAAAAGAAGCTGGCTCCCTGTAGCAGATTATACTTACACACCACCCAATGCAAGTTTATTTGCTGCCAGCTGCTGTCTGCCCCAGAAGCTCAACCCAGCTTCCTGTTCTCACCAAGAACTGTCAGTCAAGTGTTGATTCACTACAGTTTTATCCCAGTTGTCAATTCAGACATCATGCCACATCATTTTACAAACCCTAAATATAGTTTAGATCTGTTTGTCTGATTTTGTTTTCTGTCCTCTCAGTATTTCGTCTCTTAAGCGCGTGCATATATCTATTCCCATGGTATGGCAACCTTACAAGACAGAGTAGTGGATATAACTATGGTTTACCAGTTCACACACTATGCCAAACAGCAGATGAACTTCTTTAATCATAGTTTGGCAAGATGTCTGAAAGGAGTCACTGAGTCTAGCATAATGGCAAACTCCAGTTTTGCACAAATGTCCCTGGAGGATCCTCAAACTTTTGTGCTTCCCTCTTCCCCTAGTCAGATAATAAAATACATCCAAATTAACTGCAGACCATAGTGTGCTGTTATTTCATTTACAGTTAGAAATCCTAGTTCATTCTTCTAGGAATCCTGGTTTGCAGAGGAAATATAAACCACAATTTTCCTATTCAGATATAACAACAATGCTATGGCTTTCCACAAAAGCAGAAATCTCTAATCAGTTGGCAGCAGTTGAAGGGAGGAGGAAACTCTCTAACCCAAGAATCCCCCTATTCAGAAATCATGGTTTGCTGTTAATAATGTGTGAACCAAGATTTTCTGCCTTCTTTCCTATTCCAAGTCTTTGTCTATTGTCCACTGAATGCTTTTCTCAGAGGTAATTCTCATGGTTATAACAAGTCAGTCGTGGTAGTTAGGTCTTTATAATTTCGTTGTGAAAAAGATCTGAGTTGTGTGTAAAAACATCTACTTTGCATAATGCAAGCTGTTTAATGCCCTCTTTGTATTATTGTATCATATATATACAATATTAACTCTCCTATTCAAACTTTGGAAGATAAACTTATACAAAGCAAAATTTTGAATAAATTGCTTGGGATGTTTAAAATATACAGAACATTACTGCCATTTGCTCTGCTTTTATACGGTTTTTAAAAGTATATATTCATTTTTTGTATGGGTATTACCTTCATTTGGAACTATCAGTAAATAACTTCTCTGATGACGAAAGAGAATACTTATGCACTGTATTTATTTCTGTATAATACTGAGTATACTCTGTTTCCATTTGTTTTCTTTTTCACAGCAAGCCATTGACAGTGAAGTAAAAGCAGAGGTGGTTCCTTCAGTGACAGTAAAGGTATTGTTTCTTATTCAGACTATAAGACTCACAGTATAAGACTCAAAGGGTACCAGCAGTTTTGACATAGTTGTCTCATCCATATGACAAAAATTATGTGAGTACAAGTTAGTTAAATGTAAAACGCTGACACTTTTATATGTTGGGGAAGTTGCTTTCCTAAAACATTTAATGAAGCAATTAAAATGTAAGTGAATTGGTAATCCATGCTGATAAAAAAATTATGTGTAAACATCATGGGCAGCATTCAGAAGAAAAGTATATAGTCACTGGGATGTATTTTGTAAAAATACTTTTAGTTGTTTTACCTTTTTAATGACTTAATTCAGAATTTCTCCAAGTATGGAGTGAGCCTCTCTAGGCAAATGCTATCTGTCTTCATACCTCATCTGGTGAAGTTGGTTTGCATGTAGTTTGGCATTACATCTCTCAGCCATAGCTCCCGTTGGCTATCCCAGTGGCATTAGTTTAAAAGCTGCACTGCCACCTTTTTGGTATTAAGTGCCAGTAGTGTGGTTTGCTGTTTGTTCAAGTGAAGGCTGTCTCTTTTGTACAGCTTCATCATGCCCCAGAAAGTTCCTCACTGCCTAACAAATTTAAACCCCTCCTCCAGGCACCAGTTTCTTATCCATTCATGATTGTCCAGGCTACCCCAGTCTCATCATATTTTGGAAGCTAAGCCAGGTCAGCACTGGTTAGTATTTGGAAGTCCTGTATTTGGAAGACCCAAGGAAGTCCTGGGTCGCTGTAAAGAGGCAGGCAATGCCAAACCACCTCTGTTCATCTCTTGCCTTGAAAACCCTGTGGGGTCCCAAGAAGTCAGCTGCAACTAGATCGCACTTTACACACACATAGAAAACTTCCTTTTCAGTTAGAAGTAACAGCAACCTGTTGTCAGGGCTTGCCGCCACTGCCGCTGGGCGTGGCACTGGGCGGTCTGCTCCTGACATCATAGGGGGGCCAGGGATTCTGCAGGACCCTGCTCTGTGGAAGGAGGGGCGGTATACCTCACCCAGACTCCCTTTCAGTCTACTCGCTGGCCTGCTCAACCTGGCCTGCTTACCCTCTGCATCCTCCTTCATCTCCTCCTTCCAGAACTCTCCTCCAAGCCTCCACCCTTGCATCTTACTGCTCTCACTCCACATCATCATCACTCCTCACTCACACCCACCACCACCGGGCTCTTCCCAGCCAGCTTTTATAGGGCTTCCTTCTATTGTCCCACCCCTCTTCCAGCCTGGTCTTGGGCTGCACCAAGCAGTTGCAGCTGAGGTAGCTGATCTGGCCCCACTGACCAGCACCAGCTGTGCCTTGTTCCCTGGCTGCCCAGCCTCCCTGCCTTGGCTGATTGCTGAAGGCCTGTCCAGCTGCAGTCTCCTGGCTGGTTGCCCAGGGCTTCCTGCAGAGTGCCTCCAATAGCCCCACCTGGAGTGTCTTGGCTTTTGGCAACTCCTGGGCCAGGCTACTATTTTCTAGCTGGGGCGTGGCTTTGGGTTGTTGGGGCTGCTGCTGCTTCTCCTCCTCAGGTAAGGTCTTTGGGTGGGTGACTGCTGGGCTCCCAATGCCTCTGCCCTTGCCCCCTTCCGCCTTGCTTAGTCCCCTTTCCTTCCCTAGGGGAGTGGGACTCGCTGGCCCCTCTCTGTCTCCCCCTGCCTCCTGAGGCCCTGGGCTTTTGCCCCTTGCCCCCGGCAGGTTCTGGCTCCATTTGCCCGTGGGAGGGGTTGACTTGCTGTCCCCTGGCTGCCCCCTCTGCCTGCCAGTCAGACTGGTTGACCTGCTGTCAGCTGGCTGACCAGTTGACCTGCTGCCTGCTGGCTGCCCCCTCTGTTTGCCCGTCAGCCCGGTTGACCTGCTGTTCCCTCCTACCAAGTCTGGGGGCTGGGACCCAGACCCCGGACACCTGTATCTTGTACTAAAGAGAGCATTGATAATTGTATCTGAGTACAGAAGACAAGGAGGGAAGAATAAGGAGAGCATGAATAAGAAGAGCCCTACTGGATCAGAACAGTAGTCCATATATCTTGTATCATACAGTTACCAGTTGGCCCTGGAGGCCAGCAAACAGTGTGTGGAGGCCAGTGCCATCCCCTGTTCAAAAGAAAAAACGACAAAACTCTTCAAAAAGACAAAAGGACAAAAGCATGCAACAGATATGTGAAGAAAATGTACAATAAAACCACTTTGAACCCACTGACTGAAAATGATAAATATATTCAAATCTATACACAGGGCCGACGCCACCATTGAGGTGATGAGGCAGGCGCTGGGGCGCCGGAGGGGACACCACGGAGCTGGCATGCCTGGCCCACAGCTGCTGCAGCTGGCCAGCCCTGTGCCGCTGCCACTACACACCCCCAGCCGGGCGCAGCAGCCACGGGGCAGGCATGGCAGACGTCCGGGGTGGCGTGCGGAATGCAGGCAGCCTCCACACGCCGCCCCAGCCGGGCGCAGCAGCCATGGGGCAGGCATGGCAGACGTCCAGGGTGGTGTGCGGAGTGCAGGCAGCCTCCACACGCCGCCCCAGCCACCCGCCAGTCAATGGGCCCGGATTTGCTGCGTGATGATGTCATCTCGTGGTGACGTCATCACGCAGGCCGGGGGCGCCAGAAGCCCTGGCGCCGCCCCTGTCTATACAATAGAAATTAATAATGACAATTGTTATTATTTTAACGCTGCATTAAGTATTGTAAAGCACAGAAATGAATGTACAAAGATGAACAAATAACAGTTGAAAAGGGATTCAACTACAAAACATTGAGTGGTCAAAATTCCAAACAGTGTTGCATACAAGACTGCGTGATGCTGTGTTTGGAACTTTTGCCTGTTCTTCAGATACTCGGAACAAAGTGCAGTGCAGTGAATCACAAGTGTTATCTCATACCAAAAGACAACTCTAATTTCAGCTGCTAGCATACTGTCATTCAGCTTTGTATGCAGCTGCACAATGAGTTAACATTTTCATTGAGCTTTCAAAAAGAGTCCAGTAGCACCTTTAAGACTAACCAATTTTATTGTAGCATCGTCAGATCTATACGAAGAGAACTGTGATTCTCGAAAGCTTATGCTACAATAAAATTGGTTAGTCTTAAAGGTGCTACTGGACTCTTTTTGATTTTGCCACTACAGACTAACACGGCTAACTCCTCTGGATCTATGACCATTGAGCTTTCAAGATCTCTTTCCCTCTCAGTCACAGCCTGTTCAGATCTCACCATATTTGAAGATAGGAGTTTTGTTCCAGTGTGAATCACATTACATTTATCTATGCTGAACTTCATTTGTCACATTGTTGCCCTCTCACCCTGTTTAGAGATACCTTCATGTAGCACTTCTCAATTTGCCTTGGTTTTCACCAGCTCTCAGGTTTATACTATCTGCACCCAGAAATTTACTAGTTTTCAATTTGCCTTTTACTCCTAGAAGTGTTTACATTTTGCTTTCTTAGTTGTATTGTGTTGAAATTTCCTTGCTGCTGTTTTTAAAAGACATTTCTAAATTTTGTTTCCAACAGATCACATTGGAGAGCAGGCTGACACCACTAAAAACAAAATTATCAGTATGTGTACAGCCTCCTTTAGCACTGACCCAGGACAAGTTCATCTTGGAATTAGGTATACTCTTGTTTTGAACTTAATGACCGCTTATGTTTTCCAGATATGTTGTCTAATAAACTAGGTGTACTATCTTCAATAGAATTAATGGTTTAGAAATAGTGTTAAATTACTAAACTGAATTCAGCATGCACCCAATTGAGTTGTGCTAACATTTCATATAGTATGTCAGAAGTGGTAGTGAAAATGAGAAAAGAATAGGGTATGTTTTAGATATGTGTTTTAAAGAAAAGGCTAAAGTCGTGATTCTACAAAGGCGTATACTGTAATGCAAATACTTTAAAATATCTGATTATGTTTCATTGAGTTATGATTAAGAATAGAAGTGTTAAGATCAAGAACAGAAATGTGTGGTCAGCTTCCTACATCGTAGTAGATTTGGGCTTGATATCCCACAGTGCAAAGGGCCACATATTTTGAAACTATTTGGACTTTAAAAGCAATGTGTAATATGGCATTGAAGGCTAAAATATTTTATTTTAAAAAAGAAGTGCTACTGGCCTACCTACAGCCTCTGAAGACTAGGGAAATCTGAAGATGAAATTGTGGGGTTCACTAGCAGAAGCTTGCTATCCATTAAATGGTAAAATTCCTTTGCATGGAAGCCTTCCATTTTCTCCTTTGAGGGAGCAAGACACTGGAGGGTACAACCACTCCCAAGGGATCTTGGCTCATCACTTCCATTCACCTATGTGAATAATTTTATTTATTTATTTTTATTTACATTAATTATTGTCCGCCTTTCTCACAAAGACTTAAGGTGGATTACATTGCATAAGTCAATACAAACATTGGCTGGGACATTCAATATACAATAAAATTGAGTGAGGATAGCAGAAATTTGTTTTGTTTTGTTTTGATCTGGCTACTGTGGCTAGTTCTTTTTCTTTTGTCTTGTGGGATAGAGAATGGACAGAGAAAATGTAACGGAGTATCCAGGATAGACAAAAGGAAATACTACTTTAAACCTTTAATAATTAAAATGTGGAATTCACTGCTAGAGTGAATTCTGTCAAAGGAATGTATAGTTTTAAAAGGAGAGGAGACAGATTCTTGGGGGATTGGTCTATCAGGGGCTACTAGCCATGGTGACTAAAAGGAACCTCCACATCCAGAGGCAGTAAATCTCTGTATGCCAGGAGGCAGCATTGGAGAAGGCATTAGCTAATGTGCCCTACTGTTGGCCCTCCAGAGGAACTAGTAAGGCACTGTTTGAGACTGGATGTCTGGACTAGATGAACCACTGGGCTGACCCAGCAGGGCTCATCTTATGTTCACATTTCTTATCGGCTTTGTAGTGGTCTGGTTCTGTTTTATGGACAGTATTTATGCTGCTTATGTCTGATTGCTTGTTTTTTAATGGCTTGTTCTTTTTATACTGTTGTTTGTAATTGTAGCAGAATTCTAAATAAATACATAAATGATGCTTTCAGAAACATTTCCAATGTTTTTTTTCCACCTGACCTTTAATTTTTTTTTTAATTTATAGAGACAGCTATATCTAAAACTGTTGTACTTGCTGCCTTTTTAAAGGGCTCTTTCCCACCAGCAGATCTGGAAGTTAGTGCTTTAGCTTCATATAGCACACCAACAGGTAAATAGTGTGAATGGGTGAATTGGTGTTGGTGGAAGGAGGTATTTTCACTTTTAAACGTGTTAGGTTCTTGATTGTACCTCTTGACTTTTAGTTTCAGCATGTGTTCTTTAATACAATTTATCTAAATGTTTGAAGAAGCATCTCATTTAGTTGCCTGTTACAGTTCCTTAATTTATGCCAGTGCTGAAGAAAAGCAGTAGCAAATACTTTCTTAACATTTTTAATCTGGTTTTTGTCACTAGTAAAAGTGTTAAGACTTGTAATGATCAGTGTTGTGATCCTGTCCTACACAAAACTAGATGGAGATAATTTCCATGCGGAAGTTTTTTCTCCGCCTTGGCTTCTAACTTGGAGTGTTTTTTTGGGAACTTTCACTTGATGATGTGCTATAATTGTCCTGTTTCCAGGTTTCCCTGTCCTAAATATGTTTTTTCTCAAACCTGATTTACTATAGTCTTTTGGGAAAGAATATAGTCAAAACGCGTTAGCATGCTGTGTGGAATGAATGGTGCGCATTTTCCTGCTCTGCAAAGTTTCTGACCCACATTAGCTACCTTTCCCAGCATTATTTTTCCTGTAAAGCCACTGGAGGGTTTAAAAAAAAAACTTGGCAACTGCTACAGTGCTATAACTATGTATTGCCATTTATTTATTTCAAATTTTAATAGAACCAGTAAAGCACATTTATAAAGAAAAGGACAAGTAAAAAGGGGGCAGTAAGTTGTCTTTGCAGCGATGATAGCAGTGCCCTCAAGAGCCTATGCAGAATTACTGCAGGATATATGTTAGAAGGCAAATTCAGAAAACAATGGAGAAAAGTCCACAGTAACCTCCCGCGTGTGTTACCATTTCACATGCCTCTGCATTTGAAGCAGGGATGAAAACAATGCAGAGAATCCTCACTATATGGAAGCAGCCTGTGGAGTTTTGAGTATTCCCTCATCGTATGTTCTTTTTGGCCTGTTCAGCAGCATTTACAAAGTCAAAAGTTATTTGCTGATTTCACGTATGTCATCCATAATATACACTATACTTTGACAGGTGTGATTCTGACATTTCGTGCTAGTAAATAAGTTTGTTTCACTGCTGGTTATGCATGAATTGTGCAGACTGTTTTAATGGGAAATGCTCTGTAAGACAGAATCAAGGCATAAATTTGGTGTCCCTCATCGTAGGGCATATGTGTACAAGTAGATTTGGCCCTATGAAATGGTAAACAAAGTTTAGATGCTTTCAAAATAGAACATTTCACCTACTTAGCTATTTGTAAATAGAACTAAAATTGGAAGAATTAATACTTTGAAGTGGGAAAAACTGAAATTCTAGTCTAATTAATAAGCTATGGACAAACTGTACCTTCAATTGTTGTTCCTGCTGAAAATTTCAGTAGTGTTTTCCCTTCATCACTTCTACTGTCATTCCTCTTCTATAACTACCTTTATTTGTTTTCCATACAATTTTCTTTTTCTGCTCTGTTTTCATGGGGGGCCGAGGAAAATGAGAACTACTTCTCACTTTAAGAAGCAAGGCATCTCTCACATAACTAATGATTTGGTCTTTTAGTTACTTTTAGTTATCTGTTATGTTGTTTCTTCCCTCCTTTTCCTTTTGCTTTCATTGATTATATGGTAGATCTCAACCCAGAAGGTAAGTGAGCTATGCACTGAACCAAAGTAAAAATCACAATGCTTGGTTCGGATTAAGCAAATATAGAAATGAACAGCTGGTAGGTCCTTTACAAGTAATTGTAGAGTTGCTTAGAGTATGTATGGTGATAAAACACTGTGTATTATTATTATGGTTACTGGTAATTGTGTGGTATTACTTGTATACTGCTTCAAGAGCAGTGTGCAACTTTTTATTTTCATTTGTTTTATGAATTATGTAACCATTGGATTATTCACAACTGTGAACTATATTTTGATTTTACAGTTAGAGGTGATGACTTGCATATTCTCTTCCTATGAATTTTTGATTGAGTCGGATCCCGCCTTCCTGGGGCTGATAGGCCAGGCAAAGCAACTTCACCTGGAAGGAGGGGACCCTCCCCTCAGGCTTTCTACCTAGATACAGGGAATGAGGATTCTAGCTAGAATAGGCTTGAGCACTCTTGGAAAAAGAGAGAATTTTTGAGAGAGATCAAGGAAATAATTAGGCGGGTATACTTTTTGGTCTGCAGTAGAACATCAGGATTTGAATCCAGAGACGAGCGGGATTTTTAGTGTATAGCCTGTGAGAGTCAAGAGGAAGGAGCTCTGACTCTCGGAAGTTTACACTCTGAAAATCTTGTTGGTCTCTAAGGTGCCACTGGACTCAATTCAAGGAAATAGCTCAGCCAGGAACAACAGGAGCATTTATTTTCCTGCTGTGCAGCAGCTACTCTTATTTGTCCAAGATTTGATGGTGCATTAGCCAGTGTGTATGATTCCTTCAGTGATATCACTGATATCCAGGCTATTCTTTGCTAAATATTCCCTCTCTCACATTAGAGTAAGCCAAGAGGGTGTAATGATGTTAAGTGGGGGAGAGGAGGAAGCAGCTGCATCAAAGAGTTTGGGCTGCTGGCCACTTGAGGACAAAAGATGTCTTTGACAGCATGCTCAACCCCTTGTTCCCAAGCCTACTGCTGGATAACAGGTGGCAGCTGTGGCTATGAGTTTTCTTTACCACGTTTGGCTGGTTAGCCAGCTGCAGCCTTTCCTGGGCAGGAAAGATCTGGCCACTGTGGTACATGCCATGGTTACGTCTAGATTAGATTATTACATTGTACTCTATTTGGTGCTACCTAAGAAAAGTGTTTGGAAACTTGTTGGTGCAGAATGCTGCAGTCAGGATGCTGACTGAAGTGGGTCATAGGGAACATATCACTCAAGTCCTGGCATATCTACACTGGCATTCAATTTGTTTCCAGGCACAATTTAAGGTGCTGGTGCTGACACTGAAAGCCGTGTGTGATTTTGGACTTGCATACCTCCCTTATGAACCTACCCAATCACTGCAATCATCTTCAGAGGCCCTGCTTTGGGTTTCCCTGCCTTCTGAGACTGGGTGGGTTCCAACCCTGGAAAGAGCCTTCTTAGTGTGACATCAAAACTCTGGAACTTTCCCCCCAGGGAGATTCACCTGTCTCCTTCTGCTGCCTTCTTCTGTCAGCAAGTGAAGACTTCGTTTTGCTTGGTATTCCCTCAGTGATCCCTTCTCCCTCTCCAGTGTTTTAGCAGGGTTTTAAAAATCTTTTGTATTTATTTTAAGCTCTGGTTTTAAATTGTTTTAATGTTTATTTGTTTGTTGATTTTAATGGCTTTTAGGATTATTTTAATAATTTAAAGATTATTTTAATTTTATATATATATGTGTGTGTGGGGTTTTTTTTTTTAGGTATACCACGAGTTGCCCAGTGTACATTTCAACTCCCCTTGAAATTAGTTTGCTTTCCAACTCAGCCTTCAAAAACTGCAAGCCAGAAGTTAACTATTGACACCAACAAACCGCCGGTTAGCCTTCTTACCCTTTTTCCAGGTAGGACTTCAGATAATGGTGTGCGTGTAATTTGCATCCTGTGTTAGCTGTGATTTATAAAAAAAGAAGTAAGTGAACGATACAAATCTGCTTGGCTGGTTTCTTTGCTTATCAGAAATTTGGTTCTCTATCCTTCATTTAAGTAGCATTAAGCAGTGGCGTAGCATGGGTTGAGAGTGCTCTGGGCAAGGCAAGTCTCACCGCTACGTTTTTTGTTCTCCCTTGTGTGTGCGCTTTGCACATGCACACTTCCAGGCCCATGTGGTGACGTCACTTCCGCAGCCAGCTCAACTTGAGCTACCAGCTTGGCCGCTGTGGGAAGGCCAGCTCGGCGCCCAGCAACATGGCCTCCCTGTCAGGGTGCAGGGGGCGTAGGGGGCACGGGCAGCCTCCCCATGGGCATGGCAAAGTCTCCGCCCTCCTCCACTGCAGCTGCCCAAGCCAGCTCGGCTGCTGTGGGAAGGCCAGCTCGGCACCCAGCAAGCCAGCTGCCCTGTCAGTGTGCAGCCGGTCTCCCCACAGGTGCAGCACACTCTCTTGCACCCCTACAAATTTTGTGCCTGGGAAAACTGCCCCTCTTGACCCTCCCACCATGCTACGCCACTGGCATTAAGTAGCATGCCAATAATGGTTACTTGGGTATTTTCCTCTTGCACATTTACATGAGAGTTTCTGTCATTCAATCTGCGAGGATCAGATTTACTTTTGGCCTCTGTAATTCTGCACTTGAGGGAATTGAACTAGAATGGTGTCTGTTTGTTTTTTCTGCACTAGAAAAATTCTCCATTTCTGCTGTGGAGTTTTTGGGGAAAGAGGACAATAATAAAAATAATAATAATATTTGATTTATATACTGTCCTACAGGATGACTTAACACTCCCTCAGAGCAGTTTACAAAGTATGTTATTATTGATGTATTGTCGAAGGCTTTCACGGCCGGAGAACGATGGTTGTTGTGGGTTTTCCGGGCTGTATTGCCGTGGTCTTGGCATTGTAGTTCCTGACGTTTCGCCAGCAGCTGTGGCTGGCATCTTCAGAGGTGTAGCACCAAAAGACAGAGATCTCTCAGTCTTTTGGTGCTACACTGAGAGATCTCTGTCTTTTGGTGCTACACCTCTGAAGATGCCAGCCACAGCTGCTGGCGAAACGTCAGGAACTACAATGCCAAGACCACGGCAATACAGCCCGGAAAACCCACAACAACCATATGTTATTATTATCCCCACAACAAAACACCCTGTGAGGTGGGTGGGGCTGAGAGAGCTAGAAGCTGTGACTGACCCAAGTTCACCCAGCTGGCTTCAAGTGGCAGAGAGGGGAATCAAACCTGGTTCTCCAGATTAGAGTCCTGCTGCTCTTAACCACTACACCAAACTGGCTCTGGTCAGTTTTGTCAGTTTGTTGTTTGAAGAAACTTGCAAGGTGTTTTTGTTAAGGCACCAATGTTATAACATTGTTTTTTTTAAAAAAATATTTTTTAAAAAAACCAGCCCAAAAGAATTGGTCTAAAAAGTACAAGAAGCACAGTGGGAAACTAAAATATCAAGAGGAATTCAGGGCTCTCTGCAGAGTTTTTGTGTTAGCCATATTGCTGTGTTTTTTCCTGTCAGTTGCAAGGTTTTTTTCCTGTTTTTTTCTTAAAGGCACCAACTGCAATGTTGCTGTTTAAAAAATAATTTTAAAAATTCAGAAAAAAACCCTGGATTGTTTACTGTTCAACTATTCAGGATGTAGGGGAATAAAGGGGAGGGCAAAAGGCAGGGCCAGGCCTCACACCAAAGGAAGTTTTCTGCACTTTAAAAAAGTCATGGTTTGACTTCACTGGAAAAGAAATCAAGGTATGTGTGCCAGGAGAACAGCCACAGAAAAGCCAGGGAATGATTGATTCTGCAGCAGATGCAGTCTTCCTCTGTGCAGAATGCAAAAAAAGTCTAGGGGAGCAGTTTGGAGTCTGAATTGGGGAATGTTGACCTCGTAAGCAGAACTCTGGAGAGAAATTGATGTAGTATGGGGCCAGAATTGATGAAAAAACTCCATGTGGTAAAGACCTTGATTTTTGCGGGAACATGATGTTAAAAAGCTTTCCAGGATTGCACTGTCTTTGGGCAGGTATAGGGCTTGAATCATCTTTAGATATGCTGGGGAGAGGGAGGGGAAGAGTTGTGGCAAAAATTAAACTCAAGATTACAAATGGCAAGGATGTTTTCAGCAGTAGACAATAATAGCCCAGTGTCTGGCTCTGCTTTATTTAAACGAATAAATCCAAACTCTAAGCATTCTTACTTGAAGAAAACCTGAAGAAGTCAATGCCCATTCCCCTGCCTTAACCCAGCTGGTATTAGTGGCAGAGCAGGTGGCAATGCCCCCTGCCTTAACCCAGCTGTTACTAGGAGCAGAGCAGGTGGCAATGCTCATCCCCCACCTTAACCCAGCAGGTATTAGGAGCAGAGCAGTTGGCAATGCCTTCCCCTGCCTTAACCCAATTGGTATTAATGGCGGAGCAGGTGGCAATGCCCACCCCCGCCATCACCCATTTAGGATCAGGAGTGGAGCAGGTAGCAATGCCCATCTCGCGCCTTCACCTGGCTGGGATCAGGTGCAGAGCAGGAGGCAATGCCTTTCTTCCCTTCACGTAGCCAGGATAAGGAGCAGAGCAGGTGGCAATGCCCAGCCTCTTCAACCTACCAGAATAAGCCACTAAGCAGACCGCAATGCCCACCCTGTCTTCACCCTGTCAGAGTCAGGAGCCAAGCAAGCAGCAATGCCTGCCCCCCCTTCAACCTGCTGGAATCAAGCGCAGAGCAGGAGGCAATACCTGTTCCTCCTTTCACCCAGTAGGGAGCAGGTGGCAATTCCCAACCCCCTTCACCCAGCTAGGATCAGGCTCGGAGTAGGCAGCAGTGCCTGCCCCCTTCACCAAGATGTAGTCAGGCACAGTACAGGAGGCAATGCCCCCCATTTACCCAGCATGTATCATGCATAGAGCAGGTAGTAAAGCCCACCACCCCTTCACATGGCTGAGATCAGGCGTGGAGCAGATGATAATGCCCACCCCCTCCTTCACCAGCTGGAATCAGTGACAGAGGAGGAGCGAATGCCTGCCTGCCCGCCCTCCCCTTTCTAGAGCCCCTTGTATTTTTCCCCCCACAACCAGCTTTGTTGCTAGTTGTATCATATTGAATATTAATGAATTTTTTACCACTTTTTATCTTTTGAGAAATTGTTGGGTGAAAAACTGACACATCAATCATAAGTACACTTACCAGGAAGTAGCTGGAATCAACAATATTCACTTCCAATTGTGTTTAAGTTCAGGATATACGAAGTGTGTTTGATTATGCAAGGATAACTTAAATATATCAGAGTTACTTTTATTTTTCTCTGATTTTAATGTTTCAAGATTTTTTAAAAAATCCCCTGTGGGTTGGATTGTAAGTTGTCATCTGCTTAGGCAAGATTTCTAGATTCCCTTCTTCCACTGTAAACCACTATGTTCCAACCCACATTGTTCCCAATGGTCAAGTGACCTTCAGGAGCTGCATTTCAGGGAGCACAGCAGGCTGCCATGGGAGGCAGAAGGTGAAGAAGATCTGTTCCATGAGCTCAATACTGCTCATAGTGCTTATGTGGGTGAGTGGGTGGCCTACTCCTTCCAAAACAAGGATGCCATATTTTCCTCCTTACTTCAGCCACCCCTATTGTATTCCATATAGTTCTAGGGTAACTTCTGTGGGGAGGGGCTGCAGCCTGGAGAGAAATTACTCTTCCTCTCCATATGAAAGTGGAAGTGGAACCTTTAAGAAGACCATCCCTGAAGTTGCAAAGGGAGGAACGGCTGCATAGGTCAGAGGGTTAGAGTCAGGAGGGACAAAGAGGTGAAATCTTCCTCCTCTCTCTTCTGAACGCACAATACTTCATCATCCCTTTGTATCTCCTTTCCCTTTGTATCTCCCTTTGAATGATCATTCCAGAGATCAGAAGGAATGGAAAGAAACTTGAAAAATCAATAAGTTTGGATGGTTGGATACAGGCCAGGTTATCAATAATGAACTTGTAGGGAAGGGGATATCACCTTTCCCTATGGTTCATAGTGCTACCTCTTCCTTCTCCCTTACCTCCGTCCCTTCTTATTCTTCTCCAGCTATCACTTCTACCTTTTTGTTTCTTTTCTTTTTCTAACTGTTGTTCAATGTGCCCTCTACTCCCCCTCCCCCAACGATTAAGGGGCTGGAATTTCAGAGCAAGTGCACCAGCCTTACTTTCTCCTCCACGCCTCCCTTCCTCAGCCATTGCTGATCAGCTGGTCAGGGACCCGAGCTAGGAATGGAAAGCTGAAGGGACATGCTTTCTGCTCTAAACCCAGACCTCTTCCCATCGCTAGTCTGAAAGTGGTATTTCCCCCCACACTGGCTAGTTAATCCCCACTGTATTCCTGTCCTCTCTCCTGCCACAAGGTTTCTACCCTTAAAACTCTTGCTGCTGTTTTCCTTTCTAATCCTCCCCTTGCTGTCTCTTTTTTTCCCTTTCCACTTCTGCAGCTTTACTTCTTGTCTTCCTTGCCAGCAGCAGTAATTGCCACCTTCTCCTGTGGTCTGGAGTGGGGCAGTCAGCACTAGTGGGTAGCTCCTCCTCCGTCTCTTGCGCAGGGCCGGACAAACTTGCGATCCTCGGGGGAGGGGCTCCCAGGATGACTCAGTTTTTCCGGCCCTGCTCAGCAGAGCGGACGCGAATTCGGAGCTCTGAAGAGCGGCGATCTTCAAAGAACTTTAGAGGCGCTGACTCGCCGGGGAAAGGAAGGACGTGTTCCTCCACCCCCCCCCCTCGCTCCTGACCGAGCGTTTTCTGAGCGGCACGGGAGCCGCGGAGGCGAGTGCACAGCCGACGTTCCTAACTGACTAGGACCCGGCTGCTGCAGAGGAGGCGTGGAAAGCGGCGGGAAACTTCGGCGGCCGCTGGGCTCAGAGGAAGCTTAAAGGCTCCAAACGGCAGTAGCCTCCGAGAGCGCGCCAAAAGACGGTGAGTACTGTGCAACCCCGCCAAGAGGCTTTTGCTCTCTGCGAAGCGGGGGGGGGGGGGAACCGGGCCCCGGCCCTAGTTTGGGAGCGCAGAGAGCAGTGCGGCCTCGGAACGCTTCAAAGGAAAGGGAGCGATAAGCAGCCTCTTACTGCATCTTCCTCCCTGGGCATTGCGGCTCCGTTTCTTTGGGGGTGGCTAGAGGGAAAATCTCCCTAATGCACTTCCCTGCAATTTTGATCCGTGCAAACACTGTGAGTTTGGAAAATTATTTGGCCATCCGGGTAATGCATGCTCACGCTTGCTCCCACTTTAGGCAACACGTTTTTGGCGGGAATGATGTCACAGGCCAGCACTTCAGAACAAAAAGCCTCAGAAAGCATGGATGCATCAGAAAGGCCAAGTCACTCCCATTCTAGCCAAGGGAAGAGTTCTGGGAATGGTGAACCCGATCTCACAGGCCCAGAGGCTAAAGCCAATATATTGGCATGGCTGCAGGAAGAAATTAGGAAAGGAATAGATAGTGCAGTTAAAGAGCTTAAGGAGCAGCCTGGCTCCAAGAGGAAAACCCCAAGCACCTCCAATGAAAAGAAGAAGGCTGGGTCCTCCACCCTGTCCAAGCCAAAGAAAAGGAAGCTGGCCAAGTGGATTGAAGCGGACTCCAGTGCCTCTGAGGAGTCTAAGGAAGATCCAGACTCATCCTCGCAGTCCTCAGGAAGTGAGGAGGGGGAATTGTCAGAGGAAGAGGAGATGGAGGCTGATCAGGCGCAGTCCAGGCTTTTTCCGCAGGAAATGTACTCTAAGTTGCTTGCAAAAGTATTGAGAACCCTGGAAATCTCCCAGTCCTCAACGAGTAAAGCTGAGACGGAATCTGCCTACCCACAAGGTCTGGAGAGAGCCTTGCCCAAGGTGGGTCAGAGGCACACAGGGGTGCCCTTGCCAGCCATCTTCCACGATGTACTGAGAGTGGAATGGGATAACCCGGCCAAGCCTAAAGCCTACCAGTCTGTGTTCCACAAATTCTACTCTCTGGGTCCAGATGACGCCAAGAAGATCAAACTCCCTGCAGTGGATGACCCTGTCTCCAGTCTGGCAACCACTTCAGTCCTACCCATGGACGCGGAGGGCATGCCCAAGGACCCGTCGGACAAGAAAATAGAGCAGGCCCTGCGTAGAGACTTTGAGGCATCCGCGGCGTCTCTCAGGTCTTCCTCAGT
This sequence comes from Eublepharis macularius, assembly GCF_028583425.1. NCBI lineage: Eukaryota > Metazoa > Chordata > Lepidosauria > Squamata > Eublepharidae > Eublepharis > Eublepharis macularius. The sequence continues at coordinate 27,631,410 of NC_072800.1, read as the reverse complement.
GGGATCACTGTTTGCGAGGGCAGCCTACACATGGGCCTCAGACCTGGCTGCCGCAGGCAGAGAGGTGCCCAAAGAGGTCAAGAATGAAGTCAAAAAGATTGCCCTTGCGGCAGCCTTTGCAGCGGACGCCACCCTGGACTCCTTTCAGATGTCTTCCAGAGCCATGGGCTTCAACGTTGCTGCAAGAAGGAACACCTGGCTACGGAACTGGGATGTAGACCCACCAGCCCGCAGTAAGGTGGCGGCAATCCCCTACTCAGGAGGCAAACTCTTTGGAGAAGCACTGGATAAGTATCTTGTAGAAAACTCAGACAAGAAGAGGGTGCTGCCATCAAAGAAAAAGGAGATGAAGTACAAAGGAAGGCACTCCTTTCGTGACTTCAAGAGATCAGCTAGACAGAATTCAGACAGGCCATTTAGGGGTAGGTGGCAATCTAAGACCAGATCCGACAGTAGACCCTTCGCCTACAGAAAGCCAGCCTCCCAGTCCAAGGCTCAGAAGAAGACCAACCAAGCATGACTATTGCAACGCACCTCGTCATATAGGGGGGCGCCTGCAGGAATTTGCGCCCCAATGGACGAAGACAGTTTCGGACGAATGGGTGCTGGAGACAGTATCCAGGGGCTACTCTTTGGAGTTCGACAGAATCCCAAAGACACGTTTTATTCCGATGGCCCGGAACTGCTCCCGGCTGAAACATCTTCAACTCATGAAGGCAATCAAGCACCTGTTACTAATCAGGGCTATAGAGCCAGTGCCCAAACACCCCAGCAAACGGGGAGTGTACTCGATCTTCTTCACTGTACCGAAGAAGAACGGAGAGATCAGGGCCATTCTGGACCTCAAATGGTTAAATCTCCACATCAGGTCCAGGAAATTCAAGATGGAGACGATGAAATCGACCACGGAAGCCATTCAACACGGGGACTTCCTGGCCTCCATCGATCTATCGGAGGCCTACTTACATATCCCTATCCGACCAGCGCACAGGAAATACCTGCGTTTCGCTTACAACGGACGCCATTATCAATACAGAGCCCTCCCCTTCGGCCTGAAGTCCGCCCCGAGGGTCTTCACCAAAGTCCTGGTCACGCTGGTGGCTTTCCTCAGGATCCAGGGGGTGGCGCTGTCGCCCTATCTGGACGACATTCTCATAAAGGCTCCCTCCCTGCTGGCTGCACAAACAGCAGTGTCTCTGACAATACAATGCCTGGAGAGCCACGGTTTCATCGTCAACAGGCGGAAGAGCTTGTTGGCACCAGCGCAGAGGATCGTGCACCTGGGCGTAATTGTGGACACAGCACTAGACAGGATCTTTGTGTCACTGGAGAGACAGCAGAAAATCAGGTCACTCATTCAGAACATTCAATTGAGAAGGTTGGTGGAGGTCATGCAGCTGGCCAAATTGCAAGGCATGCTGGTATCCTGTCAGGATACCCTTCAATGGGCCAGGTTCCATACCCGACCCCTACTGAGATTCCTGCGGCCATATCAGCGGGTCATAACACACAGGTGGCACAAACTGGTGGAGATTCCCGAGGCGCTGCACAAGGAACTGAGCTGGTGGATGACACCGAACAGATTCGTGGAAGGGTCTCCCCTCAGGGAACCAACCCGACTAGCGGTGACGACGGACGCCAGCCTGTCCGGATGGGGAGCCCACATGAAGGACAGGATAACACAAGGGGAATGGCTCCCGGAAGAGCGGGAGGCCAGCATAAACCTGCTAGAGCTCAAGGCCATCCGGAATGGGCTCTTGGAGTTCAAGGACGCACTTCAAGGAAAACACGTCATGGTACACACAGACAACATGACGGCCAAGGCCTACGTAAACAAACAAGGAGGCACAAGATCCAGGCGACTGAGCAAGGAAGCAGAGGAGCTCTTTCTCTGGGCGGAAAGGAACTTGAAATCAATAAGGGCCAGCCATATAGCAGGACAGCAAAACGCCCTGGCGGATTGGCTGAGCCGGAACAAAGTGGACCACTCGGAATGGACACTGGACAGACAAACCTTTCGGGAGTTGTGCATGAGGTTTGGCATTCCAGAGGTGGATCTTTTCGCATCTCTGAAGAACAGGCAGGTACCCAAGTTCTTTTCAAGATACAGGGAACCAGAGGCGATGGGGGTGGATGCGTTGAGCCAGGCGTGGCCGCGCAGCCTACTGTACGCGTTTCCCCCAACAAAAATCATACACAGAGTCATACAGAGGATCATAGATCAGGAAGCGGACGTGGTCCTAGTTGCACCATTTTGGCCCAGGAGGCCGTGGTTCCAAGACCTCAAGAGACTGTCTCTCTCGACTCCATGGACCCTCCCGTGCAGGGAGGACCTATTGACTCAAGGGGGAATTCGACATCCGAACCCGGACTCCCTGCATCTGACGGCCTGGCGGTTGAGCGTGAACAGCTCAAGGGACTAGGATATCCCGAGAAGGTGGTCGAGACAATGCTTGCCTCGCGGAAAGGCTCGACCAACAAGAGCTATAACAGGACATGGCAGCGATTTTCACAATGGTGTGCAGAGAAAGGGTGGGATCCCATGTCGGCCTCGGTGAAGCAGATCCTTGTATTCCTCCAAGATGGGCTAGACAAAGGGCTCAGTACTAGTACGCTTAAGCGGCAGGTGGCCGCGATCTCTGCTATCAGGGGATCTCAATCGGGAGCGTCGCTTACCTCGCATCCACATATTAAGAGGTTCTTGAGGGGAACGACGCTGCTGAACCCACCTCAAGTGCACCGTTTTCCCACATGGAACCTGAACCTAGTCTTGAAGGCCCTTACTGGAGAGCCGTTTGAACCGATGGCGACCTGTTCCCTCAAAAATTTGACCCTTAAGACAATCTTCCTAGTGGGACTGACCTCGGCTAGGAGGGTTTCAGAATTAGGGGCACTGTCCATAAGTAAGGAGCTGTGCATTTTCCACCAGGATAAAGTAGTACTACGAACAGACCCCACCTTTATCCCTAAGGTCAACACGTCCTTTCACAGAGGGGAAGACATCATTCTGCCCTCCTTCTGTGCTAACCCCAAACACGAGAAGGAAAGGGAATGGCACAAGCTAGACGTTCGTAGGGCATTAAGCTTCTACATAGACAGGACTAGTCAGGTACGGAAGGTGGAGAGCATGTTCGTGTCATTCAGGAATAGTTCCCTGGGGATGAAAGTCTCTCTGCCCACACTAAGTAGATGGATCAGGGAGTGCATTGTACTAGCATACAAATCTAGGAATGTTCCTCCCCCGGCTGGGATCACGGCTCATTCTCTGAGAGGGGCGGCCACTTCAGTGGCGTATAGATCCTTCCCGTCCCTGGAAAGGATATGCAAGGCAGCTACATGGAGGTCAGTTCACACGTTCACGAAACACTATAGGATAGACAGGATGGCCTCCTCCGAGGCGGCCTTTGGCAGGAGGGTGCTACAGCACGTCCTGGATTCCTAGAATACCCGCCCAAGGGTACACTGCTAGGAGTATATCCCACTAGTGCTGACTGCCCCACTCCGGACCACAGGAGAATGGAAGATTTGTATCCACTTACCGTGAATCTTCCTTTCTCGGTGGTCCAGGAGTGGGGCAGTCAGACCCCACCCTTACAGAAAGAAAGAAAGAAAGAAAGAAAGACATAAGGGGACACACACATGATAGGAAGAAAAGGTAAACTGGAAATATATACGTAGTGCTGAAGGGTTTCAGTTGGGGAACAAGTAACCAGTAAGGTCCATGGGCCGTGGAGAGTCCCCGGAGTTCACTTGTAATTTGCCAGTTGGATTGATTGTTTTGATTGACTGTTGTCGTTAGTTGTAATCCAGAACAGGAATGAGCTGGACAGAGACTTTGAAGGGGTTGATACGGGCTTGGAAAGGAACTGAGTCATCCTGGGAGCCCCTCCCCCGAGGATCGCAAGTTTGTCCGGCCCTGCGCAAGAGACGGAGGAGGAGCTACCCACTAGTGCTGACTGCCCCACTCCTGGACCACCGAGAAAGGAAGATTCACGGTAAGTGGATACAAATCTTCCATTCAACCAATGTTTATGAGGATGCTAGGCAACCTCAAATGATGATCTCTTTTTTTCTAAACCCCCCACTACCACCATTTTACTTTAGATTTTTCTGCTCATTTGGGTTTTCCACCAAATTTGTGTAAAACAAGCAAAACAAGCCTTCAACCATATCTGTACATAGCCTTATTATACAGGTTTTTAAAAAAATCTATACTCTGGGGTCATGCTCAGAATTAGATGTAAAGATAAAGTAAGTGATTTGTGTATATTCATGGATAATTAATGGTACAAAAACCATCTGAAAAAAATTAAATAGTCTTCAAAGAATCACTGCTTATGTTCTATACCATCTTAATTTTTTGTAATAGAATGTGAAGTCTATTGTTAAATAAATACTAGATAAACATAACATTTATGAAACAGGATAGATAATTGTGTGTTTTATTTATTTTCTTTAAGATTTTGCTGATCAGACTGATGAAGATCACCTGAATGCTTTAGGATTTCAATTATTGGCTGGCTCCAAAATTACTTTACTAGCTTCAAAAACATCACGTGAGTACAAGGTATAGATGAAGTTTTCACATGGTGGCCTTTACTGTGACACTGTTATCAGTAATGTAGCAATTGGGACTTGTACTAAATTTTTCAGGACCTTTTCCTAAAATGTGTACTATTCAATTAATAGAAAGATTTACTGATGTTAAATTACTGTGTCCTAATTCAGCAGTGGATCACTCTTTTACTGCACCCCCACTTATTGCAACAACAATAATAAAATTTAGATGGCTTTGCATCCCCCTCAAGCTTAATTGAAAGTGGGTAGATCATCCCTCTTCTGTCTGCAAGACCCAAATGTTATCATTCTCGGTCCCCAGGTTGCTTAGATAGAAATAGTTCTTTCAGTACTTGGGGTTCAGGTTGCCAGTCTCCTGGTGAGGGATGCCTCACTCTCAGCCTCTGCCCCCCCACCATTGCTTTCCTGGCCAGAGGTGGGGAGGCACAAAGAATGTGCCCGGGTGGCAAGGAACCTCTTGGGCAAGCGCACAGCGGAAACGCTCCTGGCAGGCATGAAGACATTGCTTGGGTTCTCTCAATCCTGGCCTTTAAGACTTGGGTTACATGTTTGTTTTGTCTGTTGGTTTCAGTCTTACCCCAAGGAATGCAGGATGGCATACACTGTTTTTCTATTCTCTGTTTTATCTCCATAGCAGCTCTGTGGGGTAGATCAGGCTGAGAGAGAGAACCAGTGAGCTTCCATGGCTGAGTAGGAATTTAAACCTGGTCTCAAGTGTTGGACTCTAACCAGTAGGCATACTAGCTCTCTTTAATGTAATGGCTGACTTTTTAATTAATATTTAATGTAACATTTGTAAAATTTTTACCAGTGTTCATTATAAATCACCAATAAATGACGAGGTTCTGAATGGCAAAGGAATAGGTGCTAAATCAGGGGTCCCCAGTTTGGTGTCCATGGGGGCCATGGTGCTTGCTGTCACCTTCCCTGGTACACCCCAAGTGTTTTTGAAAAGTGGGTGGGGCAAGGTGGGGTTCCTACCCAGCAGGGCTTCTGAATGGCCTCTAGGGAGCTGATTGGCTGTGCAAATTAAAATAACATTGGTTGTTGGGGGTTTTAAAATAACATTGTTTCAGTGGCAGTTGCCACTAAGTGTTGGCTTTATTCTCTCTCACTGCTCTTTCCCAGTGTATTTAAAAAAATTACTCCTCTTGCCCTCAGCACTTGGGCTTCTCTTTCTGTGTCTCCACCTCCCACGGCAGCTGTGTTGTGGTTGTTCCCAACGCCCTGTGTCAGAATTCCAAAAATATGCACAGGTTCAGAAAGATTGGGGACAGTGATCTAGCTTGTAGTGATATCATGTAAAATCATCTAGATTCAATAGTATGTGAACTCGCCTCTGTTAGGACTGATGTCATGAGTCTTTAATCTGTAAGAGGTCTTAATATCTTTCAACGTAAATCCTCTGATGGGAATCATCTGGACAAGTAGTTATTTAGGGACTCTCATGGTATCAGTTAATTTACTTTTACAAGCTACATTTCTGTTTGTGTTTGGTTGTATGAGCATTTTTTCGAGTGTTGTATGATTTTAATATTTAAGTTGACAGTCAAAAAAGATTAAACAGTTGAAGTGGAACATTCTGTAACAAACATCTGAGAAGTCTTAAAATTTTTATACACAGTTTTACATCTGAGCTAAAATTAGAACTGATTATTTGGATTCTTACAATGCAATCCTAAACACGATTACACTTTTCAAAGTCCCCTGAAGCTAATGGGCTCAGAAGGATGTAACTCTGCTTAGGACTGTACTGTTATTTTACCAGATTGCTAATGATTCACATGTGTGAACAAGATCTCAGCTGGAGGAAATCAGTGTCCACTCATTCACTGAAGGACAAGAAGCTTTAAATTATACTAGCAGAGGCTTTGACTAGCTGGTGTGTATAATAACCTTTTAGCTGTTTAATCTCCCATGCCACTGTGAGCTTCCCTCCAACCAATCATTTTCTTCTTGGTTTTGTTTATTCAAAAATCTGGTATGATGCTTGTAGTCTCGGTATAAGCTTTCCCACGCTACTGCTTGAAACTTACTCTAGTGTTTGGTGCAGTATGGCTTAGATGCTAATATTTCATAAAATTCCTAAATTATTTAGCTACCTGTTCATCCTAATTTGCTGTTTTGCTAGCTATGAATCACTAAGGATTATACAATAAATATCGATACTGGGTAAATAATGTATACTTTTTTCTGCTATTTTCCCTTTTACTTCTTGAATACCTTCCTCCTGGAAACAAATCATGTGTGAGTCGGTTCTTACTGTCTTCCACAGCTTATGCAGCTATTGACACTACAAACATAACAAATAGAAATATACAAAACATGCAGGCAGCCTTATTGGTGGATTAGAAAAAAACTGAATCGACTATAGCATTTCTTCATTAAGACAAAATAAAATCACAGAGCAGCTGACTAGAATGAAAAAATTGGGAAAGCCCCATGTATGAAAATATGTAATATATCTAACCTGATGAAATCTGAGGATACTTAACTCTGGGGCCATGAATGGACAAGACAGATCTTTCTTCAATCCTGAAAAATGCCCAGAGTTAGCAGAAAAATCTGGTATCTTTAAAAAAAAAAAACATTGGGTATGGTTTTCTTTTTAAAAATAATAATAAAAGCTTTAAGAAATGGATGCCCTCAGTGGCTGTTGCTCGCAGCCACGACAGTTTTGCCAGCCTCCCAGGCTTAGTGTCTGTTAGTAAAATGTAGGGAGAGAGGCAAGGCCCTTTCCAGGCCTGTTTTGGCCTTTGAGGGAGATCTCATTGAGGCCAGACCCAGCAGCAGCCATCAGGTGACTTACTAGTACTACCACCCAACTTGAATGATTTATCCAGGCCTGGGTGCTTGCTCCTGTTCAACTGTAGCCACCCGGCAAAAGCCAGAATTCTTAAGAGTTTCAGACTAGGATCTTGAATCCTCATTCTTCTGTAGAAACTCACAGGGTAACTTTAGGCCAGCTATACATTCTCAGTGTAATTTACCACACAGGCAGGGGTGAACTGGTCATTACGAGCACTGGGATACCTCCCAATCGTTAAATAGCCTCTCTCTCCCTGGCCTAGGCTAGGCCTTTGACAGAATGGCTGAGCCCAGCCCACGTGATCCCCACATGAGCATGGAGAGGCTGTGTCTGAACCCCATGTGAAGTGCAGGATATGGTGCCCAGCCCACCCAAGCCCCATGCAAGGTGAGGAAAGTAGTGCCTGGTCAATTGGTTAGGTAGGCTACCTTTTCCTCTTTCTTTTGGGGGGCAGTGCCGGTGTAGGAGGTGGGAGGGGGCATTTCCCACAGTTTCTCACTCCAGCTCACAGGGTTGTTTTTAGGATAAAATGGAGGACAATGTTGTAAACTGCTTTTAGTCCCCAGTGTGGGAAAAGGTGGGGTAAAATGAAGTATAATAAATATGGCTGAAGATGGAAGGGCAGGTAAAAGTCAGGTTGGTTGGTGGGTGGGGGGGGAGAGAAGGAAGCAGAGAAATGTGAGGATATGCAGGTTTGCCAGGAGAAGGGGAGAAAGAAATACTGTGGGAAAGGTGATAAAGGGGGAAATGAGGTGGCCCTCGCAATTCTTACAGATCCCTCAGTGTGCAACTGGACCCAGCCCAGCAACAGGCACCATACAACTGAGCCATCATTTTCCCAAATAGAGGCTGCCATGGGTAGAGAAGGAGGGAAAACTGGAAACAGGGAGTGGGTAGATAGAGGTAGGTTGGCTGGTAGGTGAGGAGGAGACAGGAAAAGAGAAAAGGCTATGGGGGCCTTCAGGGAAGGGAAAAAAGAAATAGTGGGGAAACAGGAAATGGGATGCCCCTCCCACAAATCCTTGCAGATTCTCACTTGTATATGACTAGATGCAATGTCAATTTTAAAATAACTATGTATACCAAAATTTCCCTTTGTTATAAATTCAAGTTCTATACATCAGCGCTATCAAGTGTGGCATTTAAACAGTAACAGCTTAATGACAGGGCACATGACAATTCCAAAACACTTCTATAAATGGTGAGGGTGTGTTTGGTCCATTTTTGAAACATATACTAGAGTCTGACACCAAGCGATACTAGAACCATGGTTTGTTGACCAAGTAGAAAAATAAATGACCTTCTCCTTTAGTCCTAATTACTGAAGGAGAAGAGGTGTGGATGCTTGTTATGAGTATGCTTCTGGTTTCTTCTCATATAGTTATCATTTACAGCTTTAGGTGATCCTCAAATTTAGCATAGTTTAGACAGTTTATATTGAAAAATAGTATTATGTTACCTCCACTTATGTAGAGGTTTCTTTAAAAAAACTTTAAATAGTTTTTAAAAAATTTTAGCCCTTAGAATCATTGTTTTAAAATGTGAGGATGTAAGTAATAATTGGAGAGAAGGCATCGTGGTATAGCCCGATCTGATCTGATCTTGGAAGCTAAGCAGGGTCAGTACTTGGCAAGAAGACTACCAAGGATAACTCTGCAGAGGAAAGCAATGGCAAATCACCTCTGCTTCTCACTTGGCTTGACAGGCCCTTGCTGGGGTCGCCATAAGTCAATTGTGCCTTGACGGCATTTTACTTATATACTAATAGCTAAGAGGCCCTGATCTGAGGAAACTTAAATCTGGAGATTGGAGCCATGAATGGGCAGACAGTTTCCCACACACCTGAAAACTGCCCCTGGTTTGCAGAAAAATCTGAAACAACACCCCCCCCCCCCAAATAATGCAGGTTAAAAAAACCAAAATGATAAAACAAGCATCAGTAGCTTTAACTAGATACCCTCAGTGGCTGTTGCTAGGTAACTGCAACAGTTTAGCCAGTATTCCAGGCTTGGTTTGTCAGTAAAAGGCAGAGAGGAGGGGGCTGGGTCCTTTCCAGGGGTGTTTGGTCCTTTGAGGGAGGACTCATTGGGGCCAGGCCCAGAAGCAACCAGTGGACAACTTGATACCATATGACTTGCATGATTCATCGAGGCATGGCCACTTGCTACTGTTCAACTGCAGTCCTTCCCCGAAAAAAACAGCATAGTGTAGTGGTTAGAGTTTCACAGTAGGATCTGGGAAACCCAGGTTCAAATCACCACTCTGCTGCAGAAGCTCACTTGGTGACTGATACAGTCACATACACTCAGCCTAACCTACCTCTCAGGCTTGTTGTGAGGAAACTGTAGAGTCAAAGAGAATGATGTAACTGCTTTGGGTCCACATTGTGAAGAAAGGCGGTATATTTATTTAGTAGGGTCGAACAAGAGAAGGACATAGGGAAAGGTGAGCATATGGAGGCTGCTAGGAGGAGGGGAAGAGGAAATAACATGGGGAAGGGAATACAAGGGAAAGTGCAATTCTCTCTGCAATTCCTTGCGGGTTCCCCACCATGCAACTAGGCCCAGCTCAGCTGGCACCATGCAACTGAGCCATAGGAGAGAAGGGGGAAAGGTGAAGATGGAGGTGGGGTAGACAAAGGTGGGCAGGAAGGAGAGAAGGAAACATTAAAAGGAGAGAGTTTGTGGGGGGCAAGGAAGGGAAAGAGGAGATGGGGTAGGGGGAAATGAGATGCTCCCCACAAGTCCTTGTGGGTCCCCACTGGTTTAATATCTGTTTTTCAGCAGAATTGTATAACTAATAAATCCGTATTTTATACAGTATACACTTGTAAACTATAGATTTTTTTCCAGCAATCCATTTTCCTTCTGTTTTTATTATCATTGTAAACTATTATCAATAAATCATTTAGTTCTTTGTTAACTTAATACTAAGCCTGTAAAACCTATAATGATTTCTTACTGGTCAGCGCTACTTTAGAAAGAATTTGAAACCAGCTTAATACTGAAACTAAGTACTAACTTAGGTATTAAGATCAGGTTAGTACTGGAACTAAGAGGGTTAGTTTTTGAATGTTATCATTAACAAAAGGTTTTCTGATTTTTAAATGGTCATATTTTAAAATAAAACCTGCCTATTTTCCTTGTATATTGTAAATAGAATTTGTCATTGTCCCATCAATGAAATGCATTTTCTGGGAATTCTGCCAATAGAAATGTTATACAATCTTGAATTACTAATCTTATGAAATTGTTTAATATGTAATGATCTAAACCTCAGTGCTTAAAAAAAAAACCCTTGGCCAAACTTCTAAAATGTAGAACATTACGCTTTAAAAAAGAAATCTTTGGGGTTTTTTTTAATATTCCCACCTTCCTTCTTACTTTTTCTCACCGCTTTGATTTAAAATGTATTGATTGAATGAATGAATATATAGTATTTTCATAAATCCCTTTCAAGAAACTATCATTGTTTCCTACTTATTTTTTATTGAATTTGTTTTTTGAAGAGCGTTACAGAATTCAGAGTGAACAATTAGAAGACATCTGGCTGATCGCAAAAGAACTTGCTCTTCGTCTTGAGGAACATTTCAGGAAACAAAACTGCAAAGATTTTGCATGTAATTTTTCAGGTCCAATCCCCTTACAAGAATATTTTGAGATAATTGATCATCATTTTGAGGTATGCTTTTCATTTTGTCATAATGTTTGTTCAGTGCTAATGACTTTTGCTATTATTATTTCGAGTTATTGTTACAATGGCTTATGTTAGAAATAGTACTTGTTTCACAGGCTCAGTTTCTAGATCTGGTGCCTGGAGGCACATCGGTATGGCTTTTGTATGCTCAGTTACTGTAGTCCTCTTCAAGCCTTTTTTTAAAGGGGTGTCTCTATCAGTGCCATGGAAGAATGTTGATGGTGACCCGCACCTTTAAATCCACTTCAGACTTAACGTAGGGAAGACTGGAAGTTTTCCAGGGTTTGCTGCTTGATTTGTTGTTTCAGTTCTAATATTTTTTGGCAAACCAGGGATCTATTAAGCTGCTCTTCAAAATGCTTTTTCAGAAAGTGGTTTTGGATTGCCAAATGGCAAGATAATTATGGATAGAAGTATGTTGTTGTTTTGGTATTTGGACTGACATCTGATATAATTAAGTTTAGAGTGTTTTTAGAGGTTGTATTGGCTACAGTTCTTTGATACTCTCAAAAGACAAAAAGCTATTCTTGGAGGCACGACACAATGCTTTAAACATTCCAAAATACCCCATTTCCTGCTACAACAAGTATAATACAATACATTGAGCATGTGTGCTACAGATCCAGCATACTGAAATACTTCATAACCTAGTGATGACGAGTTAATTTCACTGCTGTCATGAAACTCCATGGTAAGATTATCATGCATTACAGTAGATTACCTTGGCTGTCAACAATTATTTTCAATTTCTATAATAGCTGGCATTATTCTAGCCTGTTAGTAGATCTCGTGATGAGTGTGAAATTACTACTCTTCATATGGACAACATGGCTGTAGGAAAGCACTGTGCTTTAATTCAGTAAAAATTCCAAAATGTGGTTGTCCTCCACCTGTTTGTTATAAATATATGATGGAAAATATGTTCTGCATTCTGCAATAGTCTTACCCTTTTTCTTAAATCTTTCTCAATTGCAGCTGCGCTTGAATGCTGCAAAATATGAGCAGCTATTATCTGAAAGAGCCATACAGTTTAGAGCTATTGAAAGGCGTCTGCTTGCACGGTTTAAAGATAAAACCCCAGCTCCTCTTCAACATCTGGACACCTTGCTAGAAGGAACTTACAGGCAGGTCAGTATAGTTGGGTTATGAGCCTGTCCCTTTAATGTCCTTCTCCCATTTTAAACACATAGTTTTAAAATACATAAGCTGTACCTTCCTGGTTACATTTACTAGCCGAGAGACCATGGAATAGTAATTTGTTTAATCTAATATTCCTTGCAACTTTCCAGATGATCTGCAGTACTTTTTTATTTGATCTTCAGATACACAATTACTACTCAGAGGTCTCGCAAACTTTGACAGTGCATCATTCTTTCCAAGTTGAAATAGTTATGTGAAAATATTTTATAGTTCAGAGCTCATGTAAATATTTATGGTATACTGTAAACTGATGGAATGGTTTAACTGATGTAACATCCACAACACAATAATCTGAGACTAAGCGTCTCCGTTTGCTAGCATATTTACATCCTGGGTGTTTAAAAGGCAATAGCTGAAGGAATTGAAAGCAAACCAACTGGTCTTCTGTTGCCAGAAAATGTATGTTTTGAGCTTTTACCTTTATTGCTTCAAATCATTGTTCTAATTTAGCTTCCTTTCTGTCTCCCACAGAATCGTTGTAATGATTTTTTTCTTAAAATTTAGACAGTCCTTCTTTGCCATAGTCATTTTTTTTACATGCCAGAATAAATATAATAGTCAGGCCTGAACCAAGGGTATTTATGCCCTAGGCAGGCCAGCCCTAACATTCACCTCTCCCCCAACCCTGTGACTGGCCCAGGTATGCTTCATGCCATTTACTGAGCAACTCAGGGTTCATTTGCTTTGCAATGTGGTGGGAGAAAATGTGTCTATGTGGGAATTGTGTCCAAATCTGGTAGTATCACCTCTTCTGGGTGATGCTCTCAGAATCCCCCCAAATCTCTATGGTAAAGACTTTCACATTCTGATGCAAACAGCCCCTACCCCACACTTTAACTCATGGCATTGGCAGGCATGTGAGCCCTCAGTCAGCAAGTTTGGACATCAACACAGGCTGGGGCACCTCTGAAACCCTACGGCTGTCTAGTTGGCGGGTTGCCCCTGACTAGAGTCAGTGGAACCTGTGGAGAAGCTCAAGCTCCCTTGCTGCAGATAACGGTTCTTGGATGTTGAAAGGATGTCTTTTGAGCTTTACAGTTCTTTTATATTTTAGGATTTTAGTCTGCTCTGAGCTATATATATGCTTAGGGTACTGAACAGGTAGAATGTATCTCTGTGTATGTACGTGCATCTATGTTTCTTGAGTGCATGTATACCTGCTTGCTCACTCCTTAGTACCCCTCAAAAATTATTATGGCATCTTCTGTTGGATAACTTGTAGGGAAATGTGATCTGGTCAAAAAATGGTCTCTTGGTCTCTTATATTGGTTGTTGCCCAGTTAAGTTTTAGCTGCCTGGAGGTATATAAGATATGTCTTGATTTGTTTCCACTCTACATACTGTAAACTCTTAACTGAGTATTTCTATACTAGTTGTATTATTTTGTATTATTTTTGTTATATATTCTCTGCCAATCATGTGTACATTAAGAATACTTCAGTGACACATAAGATGGCAATGGGGCCCACTAAGCGGAGTCACTGTAATCCCTTACCATTGTTATGGGTCTGAAACAGGGCTATTTGAGCTGGAAGAAACATCACACAGTGTTCTGTATGTAAGTACCCCTAGATGGAGAAACATTGAGCAGTGTGTTCCATCTATCAAGTCATTCACCTTTGCTGCTGAGGAAGGTGGAAATGTAAAGATAATTAACATACCCACACAAACTATTGTCTTGTCGAAATAATCTATGTGTCATCTGGCAGCCTTAGTGTCTCTGAGGCACCGACTGGGTGCATGACTTTACTGTTTTGACTGTAATGTTGGCAAAGGGTTTTGCCAAAAAGTATGTCTGGAAAATGTGAATAAAATTGGATACTTTTCAACAGTTAATTGGAATATGTTTTCAAATCAAGATGCCAAATGTTCACAGAGGAAATAGTCTGTTTCAGCTTCATGCTTAATGACAACCTGATAGTGGCTTTCCGTCCGATATTAATTATGGCTGATTTGTACCAAGTTTACTTGTAACAAAAACAAGACATGGCACATGTATTTTGATATTTAAAAACTTAATTGAAACTTCAGAACTCCCTGCCTATTTACAAACCATTTTTGTCATTGTGCCCATGAAAGAGCTCTAATCTGCATGATGTGAAAGACCTGTGTGAAAACTTAATTTATTGAAGCTAAATAATTTCAGACAGGTTTGAACATTCTGTCCAAAAGTCTCACATTGCATACATTGTATGATGAACAGAAAATTCATAGTGAAATCTTGAAGCCTTCAACATTTTGAATTTAGGAAACTGCATATTAAAAAAAGGTTTTAGAAGTTCAGTACATTAAAATTAAGGTTCTTTCTACACTTTTAACATCAAAAATCCTGTTATTGAACTCATTGAGAAAGTGATTATATTGCTGTGTTTGAAAAAAAAGCCTTTTGAAACACAAAAGGTATTGACCAAAGTTGTTGCATCAGGTTTTTTAAAATCATAGCGGTAATTCATAGATCATAACAGAAAATGTGTATACATCCAAGTCAAAAGGCTGAGAAGCATAGTTTATACAAAATGGATTATGTACCACTGGAATTTTGTCACCAATTAACTGTGGTGATATTATAATACGTGAGTAGTATTAGTGGAATTTACATTGATCAAGGTGTTATATACTTTCCACTAATATCTCTATGGATATCTCTGAGTTCAGCTACAAAAGGTCATTTGTCAAAGTGTTTTCTTGGTAGGCCAAAGCTTTTTATTTTGTGCAAGGTACATGTACAGTGTTCATAGTATATGAAAGCAGTAGGACTCCATTAGTTAGTTGTGCTTTTTTTGTGTAAGATAACTAATAGAATTTAAACTATATGTATATTACAAAGATTGTATATGTCTGAGATTTATTTGAATGTGTGTCAGGATTTTTTGTGTGTGTGAAATGGAAAATGAAAAAGTTCAGGTGACAGGGTAGGGCTCCTAGAGGAAAAGTTCTGTAGAGATGTTGGGTGGTAAATTTTATGAGGCAGTATGAATAGTTTTTACATTAAGAAAGCTCTGAATGATAAAGTTGGAAGTGTACCCAATATGTTTCTATTAATTAAATTTATTAAATTTCATGCTACTTTGGTTTTTAATGTCCTTATTCCCACCCTTCATCCCCTCCCATTTTTTGTCCACCATAAGGAGTCATAAACAAATGCTAAGTTCTTCCTCCAAGTCAAAAATGCATGAATTGTTTAGGAATCAATATATCTTTAGTTCCCTGGCATACTTAATGACTGGGATGGTTGCTTTTTGCAAAAATAATTTATCTGGAGGTTCCAGCAGATAGTAATTCACTTGGTTTTATTTCAGAAAGATGTTCAAGCCATAGCTTTTTGCATTAATAAGTAGGGATAGGTCATCCTGCTTCCTTTTATAGGAAGCCAAGAGATGGAGTTGAGCTTTATCCTATTCATCAGTTTTAGAAACTTGTCTTAGAAAGGAAATTGGAACAGTGTGCCAACTTGATTGGTTTAATTTAACAAATGGGCTTTGTATTGGCAAAGTAGCTCTCTTCAAAGAAAGCGATCTTTGTCGTTTTTATGCACAATGTTGCCGGTGTTCTTTTACACAAAAAATGCTAGGACCTGCAATGCAATCCTTTCCTGGTAAAATGAGAGAACTTCTTAAAACATTATTTCCTTTGCGTAATTTTTTCCTGTATACAAGACATGCTATATTTACTTTTCAAAACTGATACCACTCCGGCGTTGGTTTATTGCACAAACCTTATAGCTAAAGTGTATCTGTTTTTGGATAGAGAAAATGTTGCTGCATAAGGACCAAGTTCTGTAGTGTAGAACACAAGTGAAATTCTTATGGGAAAAGCATGTGTGAAAAGTAAACCTTAATTTTATAATAATAAGGTTCATGGAATAATAAGGTTCTCTCTAATAGAGATTTTTCTCTTGCTTCAAAGGAATAAGAAAACTTTCTAAGAACATGTCTCACTGAGCAGTACTTTACCACCACATTTAAAATTGCATGACAAGCCTGCCTTACAGTAGTCAGATAATGCTATATTGAAAATTAAATTTCTAAGTATTTTGAACAACTTTAAAAATAAATCAGTAGTTGTCAGATTCTTAGTCTCCCTCTCAGAAATGGACTTCTCGTGGAAACACAAACTCTCAGTGGAATGGCTGTTCTACATAGGGTTGTCAGGTCCTCAAACCCTCCCGACAGGGTGAGGCTGACCCATGTGTGTGCATGCTCCTGGCAGGCACAATGATATCACTTCTGGAAGTGACATCAGGGGCCAGTTTGGGTGCCTCTGAACCATGACAGCATGCCCGCCACCAGGCACGATGACGTCACTTCTGGAAGTGACCTCATTGTGCCTGATAGGAGCGCACTCACTGTACACTGGCCCGGGAGGTTTTTTGCCTCCCAGGTCCATTCCCTAGGCTTCCCCCCCCCCCATCGGCCAGGTGAGTAGCGGTGGGGGGAAGAGGGTAGGAGCAAAGGATTTCCCAGTCCACCAGGGGATCCAACAGCTTGAGTTCTACATTTGGACATATTGGATGTCCATGGCTGGGAGTCACATTTGAATAGTCTACACACACAAAATCCAGAGTGTCTAGACCCAAGAAGTTATAGCCTACATTAATTCCAAGGAACAATGATACAACTGAGTAAAAGAAAAAAAAGGAAGAGAGGTGAAATTAACCTGCTCAGGCCCCTGAAAGTTCATAAAATCTTGCAGCAGGAGAAATTTGAAAGGGGTAGAGATTTCCAAATTATTGTTCCCTCCCACATTTCCAGTACTTCCCCATATATTGCAAGTATATAATTATAAAGCTATTGCTTTATAAGTGTTTCTTGTTCCTCTGGTCTTACATTCCTGGCTTCTCATCTAGTTGTTGTCTCTTGGAAGAGTTATTTCCCCAATTTAAAACTTTTAAACAAAAATAAAAGTTTATGTGGAAGCTCAGATGTGGTTGAAATACATAAATTTGAAAAACTGATATGATGCTTATTCTCCAGTGTTTTTTTTAGCCCACACCATTGCTCAGTTGGGATCATTGGGTTGTATAAGTATATATGTGCATATATAATTGTACATAACAATGCTTTCAGTCCTCAAAACATTTATTTCAAACTTTTTTATACCACCTCCTCACAGTAATGTGTCAAGGTGTTTTATGTGGTAGTAAAAAAGAAAACAAAAAATCTCATTATCAGCTCCACATAAAAACTACTAAAGCCAACTATGATATTCCCTTGTCCTTAAACCACAGAAATGGCTCCAGAGACCTTTTTAAAACTAAAAAATAAATTAGGAGTTTATTTACATTAATGGGGAAAGCTTAGGTGAAGTCAGCAGCTGAAACTTTTTGAGGTAAAATTCAATATATATACACCTTGGTCACTGAGGTAACATTCAGAACATGCATAAACTTCAATTTTTAGGCTCTTTACTGTTACTTAAAGCTTCTTTAAGTAACAGTAGGCTTTATTCCCCCAAGCACTCGAGTATACTTTCTTTTTAGTATTCTCCTTCATTTCTGGGTTTAGGAAGGCTTTAGTACCCCAGGCTTCCTCTCTGCACACACCAGTACATTCCTTCAGTCCTCAACTGTCTCTGGAAGTCTTCTCAGGCAGTAATCCACCATACCTGACCAGGAATTTCTTCTTTCTCTAGAGCTGTCTCCCTGTTTCAACTGGGAGGGAACAATCTTCTCTCCTTTAGAAGATCTACCCCTTTCGTTTTGGCCAGTTTGGGAGTGTGCACTTACTACCCAAGCCTCCTGCCAACTTTCCCAGTTCACCTGCCAGTGCTGAAAACTGCTTTCCCTGAAGACCCTGTCTCTCAGCTCTAAATAGAATCACTCTTTCTTCCAGGACTGGAAAAAACCCTCCTCTCTCAGCTCAGGCTACCCAGTCAGATGGCTTGGGAGTAACCTGCCACCCAAAGCCCTCTGATTCCAAGACGGGTTAACTCTTAACAGTTCTGCAAATGTGTGTGTACACAGCCCTTTCAGACTTCTCTAAAACATGAAAAAACACTAAAAATGAACTGCATTAATCACCAATTTAAAAACAAGATGAGATAAAAATATCAATAACCAACAGCAAAACAATCAGCAATCAAACTAAATAAAAGCCAGCTGAAATGAACCTCGGCCTGCCACTTAAATGACTATGCCAGGTGCAATGAGAGGGGCAGAGCATTCCAAAGCTGGAGGGCAGCTGCTGAAAAAGCTGTATCATTTTATGACTACCTGCTTGCCCGCTGGAGTTGGGGAGCGTGATTACACAGCACTGCCTGGGCAGGACTGTATGGGAGCAAATGATCATTCACAGGCTGTATAGTTTGAGCTGGGATCGAAATCAACAGGCAGCCAATGAAGATATCCTAAGCACTAATATTATATGTTGCCAACTAGCATGCTTGCATGCTCTAGTTTTCATACTATTTTATGCAGGAAGGATGTCAGTAATCCAACTTTGAGGTGACAAGAGTATGGATCATGTTGGCCTAATCATGCTGCTTTAAGAATAGTTGTAGTTGAAAACCCTGCCAAAGCTTGTAACAACCCTATTAAAAAGGTCAGTATTATCCCTGTGTGTCTGTCTGTCTGTTTCTTTCCCTGTGTGTCTGTCTTTTTCTGTGGGGAGGATGGGGGAAGGGAGAACTAGGGTTCCCAGGTGCCTGCCAGTGGAGGGCAAACTCCTGGAAATTTGCCCTTTCATCCGCCAATTGCCCAGCAATTGGTGGGAGGGGGCAAGCTCCTGGAACTTGCCTGCCACTGGCAGGTACCTCAAGAGTGTGTGCTGTGTGTGCACTCCCAACCAGCATGGCAATGTTATGTCTGGAAGTGATGCCATTGTGCCACCCGTGGGAGCATTCCCATGCTTCGTTTGGGGCCAGTTTGGGCCCTGTGTGGTGCGTGGGAGTGCTCGCGCACCCAGCATGATGACATCACTTCTAGAAGTGACTTCATCACGCCAGCTCCGGGGCACACGTGTGCGCGAAAGAAGACCTCGTGCCTGGCACAAGGTAAGTGCCAGGGACTCCACCTTCCCAATGGGAGATGAGGGGTACCTGGCAACCCTAGGGAGAACTGAAAAAAGAATTTGCTCATTTGAGGTGAGGATCTTTCATATCTTAAGCCTTACCACATATCAACTTACATAAATAGCAGCTTACATTTTAGGAAGCATTTAATTTCCCTGTTGTAGTAAACAGCATAGCTTTTGTTTGTAATCAGCAATATAGTAAATGGTGATGAGTCTAGGATTGCAGGTACATTAGAACAACTTAACTTTTAAATATAAATATGCAGCACTATAATTTTAGACAACACAGTATCTTTAGACATTGTTGGTGGTTTTGTATGGCACTAACTCAGTGGCCTTGCTACCAAATCAGAATTGCAGTGTGTATGACTGGGCAATCTGGTCATAATTGTAGCTGTATAGTTATTGTAGTGGGCCAACCTCAGCAGGGCTCCCTGCCCGCCATTGAGTCCTCTTCAGAGGATGAGGGGCCGGAGGAGCCAGCAGAACCAGCTGTGGTGGCGCCCGCAGCACCAAAGGAGCCATTAACGGAGCAGCAGCCTGGGCCCTCTGGGGAAGCTGTCGGGGGCATAGGATCGTGCAGAGAGGAGGAAGAACTGGCACCCCAGAGACCTGAGCCTCCTGAGCCAGCCACAAGGCAGAGGATCCAGGTGGGGGAGGCTGCGTGGAAAGGTGCAAGAGTGCCCGCCTACAGGCTTAGCGTTGGACGGGGCTGCTCTCCGAGAGCGAGGCACCACAATCAGGTGAAGAAGAAACACCTGCTCCTCACTCTCGGACACTGACCTGAGCATAAAAGGAAGACCACTTCCTGCGACCAGTAGCTCTGCGACTGGAAGCTCTGATCCTGCCTTGTACCCCGTCCTCCCTTGGCTTGAACTCCTGATTCCTGACCTCGACTTCATCTTGGATTCCTGCTCGCCTGTCCCCTGTTTGATTGACTTCTCAGCTTCTGACTCTGGCTTGGCCTCTGGACTCTTTCTTTCTCGTTCGGTCCTTTGGTAGTCAGACCTCCCGGCTCTCGACCTTGGCTATATGTTGCCCATATTGTATATCTGTAAAATTTTCATCTGGTATTCAGTATTAACTTTGGCCATGCTGGTCAGATATTTGGAGTGATCAAGCTGCTTGCACACATACTGGCTTGTATCCTGTCACTCTGCTTGGCAAAGTCTGAAGTCTTCCTCCAGCCTAAGAAGACTTCCTTTGATAGAAGTGGTTGTAGAGCCAACTGGAAAAAGTCTTCTTAGGCTGGAGGAAGACTTCAGACTTTGCCAAGTGGAGTAGTAGGATGCCTGTTTGTCCAGTAGTGTATGCACAGTTCCTGATCCATCAGGGAATCTATATGCAGAAGATTGCTTCTGTACGTTTTAAACTAGATTGTAGTCTGATTATACTTTTTCATGATTTTGGAGTAAATATAATCTTACCCTAACATGGTAATTTAACCCAGAAGAGAGAAGTGGTTGTATGTGGTAGTATATAGAAGATGCTAGTGAGTCATGATAAACAATGATGTCATAAATTCACAGAATTACAGAGTTTTTTATTGGACAAATCTACAGGCATAGCTATATTAATCATGTTAGGCAGCAATAACCAAAGAGTGTGATGGCACCATAAAGCCTAATGAATATATAGTAGCATAAGGTTTTGAGAGCTGGAATTCATTAGTCTAATAGTTATATTACAATAAATTTGTTGGTCTTTAAGGTGCCTCAAGACCATTTGTTATCAGTGGACAATTCTGCCGAATAACATTATGTTAATTGCATTTGAGTAATTATTCTTCCTGCACAGAATTGCTTTATAATTTACTTAATCATAGGGGGGTTATTTGTATACTTCAGTTTCTCTAAAATGGTAAACAGTTTTGATTGGTGTTCCGGTACATCTCTTCCAGCTGTCAGTAGACTTCTGTTAGGCTTAAAAGACTTAACAGGCATTGTATTGTCGAAGGCTTTCACGGCCGGAGAACGATGGTTGTTGTGGGTTTTCCGGGCTGTATTGCCGTGGTCTTGGCATCGTAGTTCCTGACGTTTCGCCAGCAGCTGTGGCTGGCATCTTCAGAGGTGTAGCACCAAAAGACAGAGATCTCTCAGTGTCTCTCTGTCTTTTGGTGCTACACCTCTGAAGATGCCAGCCACAGCTGCTGGCGAAACGTCAGGAACTACAATGCCAAGACCACGGCAATACAGCCTGGAAAACCCACAACAACCATCTAACAGGCATTCTTTGATGATGTAGTACTACTCATTTTATTTTCAGCGATGCCAGGGCATTACAGTATACTCCAGTAGCATTGGATATATATTTCCCTTTTCACTCAAAAAATGAGAGAAATAATTTGTTTTATACCAGCCTTTATTTTCAGAACAAATAGTCTTCCTCTACAGCCTCTCACAAGAAGCTTGGTAGATTGCTTTTTAAGTGATGCTAATACAGAATCTTAATTTGTTTGTATAAAAACCCCATTGATTTTCCTCCCCCATTTCAAGTCATTGGTTCAGTCTTTAATACTTCTATAATAATCTGGTATTAGGCTTTGTTGTGGGACTATTTTCTGTATTACATGGCTGCTGCTACCGAGGCTACTGATGTGTTCTACGTGTGTGTGTGTGTGAATCTTTGCTTATTTCTGCTTTCCAGGAATAACCTGTGAACAAACAAAAGCTGCTGGAGTGACCTTCATGATTCTTTGCAAAAGAAATATTCAGTAAAATACAAAAAACGGTTTAGGTGGCTTAAGCAGATTAACAAGCATAAAGAATGGTCATTCCTTTTTTATGCACATTATGGATCTAAAACGTTATTTTATCATGTATATCATTTATGTCTACTCAAACTAATGCCAGCATATGAATTTTGGTAAGAGGAGTTTTTACTGGTTGTTCCTAGAAGACTGCCAGATCAATTTTGCTACATTTTTTAATTTTTTTGCTAATACAAAATAGATCTATTTTTTCATTAGAACATTTATTTTGACTGCAATAGAGTAGGAAGACCCAGTAGTCACCCTTTAAATGTTGTTTTGTTTGTATAGTGTTATCAGTTATGGGTTATTCATAATGAATAACTTGGGCATCTAAAATTAGAAACATTTTTCTTTATTAGCAGGGAGACTGGCAAATACCATACTGTAGACTAATAACAGCAGATCCTTAGTACTTAATAAACAGCCACTTGGGATAATTTAGACTTCATACATAGTACAGTTTCTATTACTGAAGGAGTGCAATGCTTTGTGTCTAAATGAGAATGTTTCTGAAGTATCCATTTTTGTGTTGTTAGAAGTGACACAACTACTTCCAGCAGAGTGCAGCAGAAGACAATAAATATTGCAAAATCTCACTCCTTCAAAGTACCTGAAAAAATGAGAACAAGATTTGGATAATCATTTGGCTCTACAAATGATAAAGATAAGTGCAGAAAGTAGTGTCAGAATGGTGGCTTTTAAGCTTTTCTCTAGCACTATCATTCAGGAGCACTTTAGTCACCAGAAGTGACAAGACTAGAATAAGAAACATTTATTGACAAAGGTTGCCTCTTAATATACTTCAAACTTCAGTGACTAACAGTGCAATTCTAAGAACGCTTTACTGGGAGTAAACCCTGTTGAATAGTCCCGAGTAGGATTCTGAGTAGACCTCATTAGAATGTGCAGCACAGACTTAGAAGTCTGTTTAGAATGTCTTTGTCAATACATGACTCCTAATCATAAGCCCTGTGGACTGACCTATAAGGTCTCCATGGCCGAGCTTACCCCAGCCGGAGCCAAATGAACCTACAATCGCTAACCACCATATACCTGCCACAGATAGTGGCCAGGGCTTCAACATCCAAACCTGATACTTTGTCACCACTTTTGTCTCACAGCTGTGCACTCTATAATCTGAAATCCGCTTCCCTCGCCACCAGCATGGCAGATGCTCTCATTACCTCATTATCAGGTGGTTGCACCACCATTGCTACTGGCTCAGGCTCCAGTGACCAGTCTCTTTCAGCCATATCCATGTCAGTTTCCACCCTCACGCCCTCTGGAGGTTATTCACCAGACTCATTGCCACCGGGGGCATTGGATGATCTTCCCAGGCCAGATGGGACCCAACTTTGTCAATCGGATCCACTGCCACCATAACAGGAATAGCCCAGATTGGCTACTGCCCGTCAGTTGCACTAATCTATGAGAAAGGTCAGATAACATCTTAAATTTCTGTGCCCTGCTTGACAGCTTTGCAGGTTTCTGCACTCCCCCCATGAGATTCCCCATGTAAACTCTTCTTCTAGGCCCTGGCCTTTCCTAGGCATCTAGATGTGCCATACTTGGAAGACAAGGAAATTTGCCTCAGGAATCTCCTGGTTGTGGGACGCATACATGCCCCCCTTTCTTTGGGATAGCTTTCCGCTGGCTTTCTTTGGTGGCATTCCACCAGGCTGTTACAGCAACCCACAAAGCCTGACACCTAGTAACTGTGATGATTGTCCTTTAATAATTTGTTCTGTTCATTGTAAATTAAATGCTATTCATCAAATCCCGCACACTGCCAATCAAATGGCTTACTTCTGCTCTTCCCTTCTGTTTCTCTCTTTCTTTGCACAAAACCCAGTTTTTGCTAAAGCAGATACAATAACACAATATGCCATCAGGTGGTGTGAGTGAAAAAGCTTAATAGCAGTTATTTAGGCCTTTAAAAGGCAGCAAAATTGAGCAGAGGGGGGAGGGGAAACGAGGTGGGGCTTACCAACATCCACACTGGGAATATAGACCCCTGCAAGGCCAGTAGCAATAATGTGTGAAGCAAGCCACCCTGCAGATGGCTGCAAGCCACCCCTGCAGCCTCCAGCAAGGCCTTTGCTGTTACTGCTGTAGGTGCTCCTGTGCTCTTGTTTCCAGAGGTTTTTGGGTACACATTCAGCCAGATTGAAAAGCTCTTTAGACATGTAGGAATTCTTATGTAGAGATTTTTCTCCTTGCAAGAGCTTCTTCTTTGTTTCAACACTGGAGACAGCTCTGCCTGTGAAGTTTCTAGTGAGCAGATTCCAATACTGGAGTCCATAGGAAAGGCTACTCATCCAGTACCTCTATGAACATGTTGTATATGCACAGTGCAATCAGAGTCATGTTTTTACCTGCTGCCATAGATAACAGATGTTTTCTTAGATTTAAATAAGGAAAAATGCAAAATTTTTGACAATGAGCATAAAAATTAATCCCAAACAACCAAGACTCTGCTTGAGGAGAATTTATTGATAGCTTAAGTAATGCAAGAACAGGTGGCAGCTGCTTCTCAGTAGTAAAATAACTATGGAGATCTAAAATATCATAGCTGTGATCCAAAGATTTGTCCATGAGGATAGCAGGATTTGAGTCCACTCACAACTTTAGAGACTAACAAGATTTTCAGGGTATAACCTTTTGAGACTCAAAGCTCCCTTCTTCAGATAAGCTCTGACTCTTGGAAGCTTATATCTTGAAAATCTTGTTGGTCTCTGAGGTGCCACTGGACTCAAATCCTGCTGATTTACTGCAGACCAACCTGGCTGACTACCTGAAACTGCCCCTATTAGGATGTATCAGAGCAGAACCACAAGTGACAAAAGGCACAGATTGGACACTTGTCTGCTTCCCTCAAGTTTTGATGGGAAATGTAGGCAGCTTGGCGGAATGTTGGACAAGTGACAGTTGAAAAGTCCACTGGACAGCAGTCAGAGAGTGAAGCTGCGAGACCAGGATGCCTACATTTCCCATCAAAACTTGAGGGAAGCAGACAAGTGTCCAATCTGTGCCTTTTGTCACTTGTGGTTCTGCTCTCACAAACAGGCTGTATCATCAACTTTGAACATTCCATGTTTCAAAAGGAATTCCCATGTGGCATTGGGAAGCTACTCTAGGAATGAAAGCCTAATGCTCTGTTGAAAAATTGGAACTGGTTGGGCTGGTATCCAAAGAACGTGTTTTTATTTGGTAACCCTTATTTCTAAAGGAAGTGATCATAATGGAAGCTGTTTGTCTATGGCAGCAGTGTGGGAATAAATAACAGTTTAATGTGCTCCCAAGCAATCTGAGATTGGTTGCTGGGTTTGTGAGGAAACAATGGAAGGTAATTAGGGAAATTAATACAAATTTCTGCTCTTGAATGAGCCCTTAACTTTACAACGTTGGCATTGGATGCATAATTGACTTAAGCACTTGTAGCTTTTGTGATTAAATTTTAAAAAAGAATTATGAATATGGTCAGTGCACGTCAATGGATTGATGCATTTGGGTTATAGATTAGACTTCAGTTGCATACTGATTAATTTACCTTAATATCAATTTGCTAATTTTACACAGAAAACTGCGTCACATTCCTTTTGAGACATCTACAGAAAAATATTCACTGTTCTATACTGCGAGATACTTTTTTGAAACTTCCAGGAGTTATTTTGCTGCCATTTGTAGTGTACTAGATATCTTGCATTGTAAATATTTTGCGCGCAAAAGCCTTACATATTTAAATTACGTGCATACAATTCCTGATCCAGTTATTGCAGAGCTATTAATCTTGCAATTTAAATGTTTCTAAGTTCTGTGTTCTCACAGGTAATGTTTATTTTTTACGTTTTATGTTTCATTAATTACTACATCCAGTCCATTATTCATAGTTATATCGCTTTCATCTCAGTACCAGTGCCTGAGAAGGAAAAGTAGCAACAGTTTTCTCTTACATTTTAGGCCTGTTCTTTCTGAGATGATTAATCCATGTCTAGTTTGCACTACTTCAGATTTCAGGAAGACATGATCAAATGTTTCTTTATACAAAAACATGTCCTTTTGCATTGATTTTAGGGCAAAAGAAAGCTTGCCAGCCCCCTCCCCCATAAGGGAGCCCCCACCCCCAATACTTGTTTTTTGCTGTAGGGACAAAAGAATGACTGTTGACAGCCAATTTGGTGTAGTGGTTAAGAGTGGCAGGAGAACTGGGTTTGATTCCCCACTCCTCCACTTGAAGCCAGCTGGGTGACCTTGGATCAGTTACAGCTCTTCCAGAGCACTCTCAGCTCACCCACCTCACAGCGTGATTGTTGTTTTGGAGATAATAATGACATACTTTGTAAACCACTCTGAGTGGGCATTAAGTTGTCCTGAAGGATGGTATATAAATTGAATGTTGTTGTTGTTGTTGGGCCAGTGGTATGATGTACTTGTTTGAATCCCACTCCTGCCATGAGCTCAGTAGGTGGCCTTGGGCAAGCCATTCCTCTCAGCCCCAGCTGCCCAGCTGTATTGTGGGGATAATAACAACACTAACTTGTTCACTGCTCTGGGTGAGGCACTAATCTGTCTAGACGAGCAGTATATAAGTGCAGTGATGATGATGATGTCAGGGAAAACCTGGAAATGATGTCATGCCTTTCTAGGAATCACCAGAAATTCTTTTCTAGCAATTCCTGGAGAAGTTTGATGTCACTTCTGGGTTTTCCTTGGAAATGATGTCACATCATCACTGGTGGCGACCCCCTTAGGTCTCCTCCTGGGGTCTCCCGCTGGTTGCCACCCCATGTTTGGCAGCCCTAGGCCAAGGTTAGAACCCATTTTTGTCTATTTAAGAGCAACTTTAATCTGCTTTTTCACTTTATAAATGTTCAAGACACCTAACAAGGTCAATAAAATAGTAAACATCCAATATAACAGGCAATAATTCAGCAAATATTAGGCTCAGGATGTTAATATTGTACTTAGCCATTCAGACAACATAAACTGAAGGCGGCTTTGTATGTTGCAAGCAAACCAGAACAAACAACAAGTGACATTTGCTCTTTTCTACTTCCTTCATTATGTGGGAAATGGAAACTTATTTATCACTCCATAGAAGCTGCTGCTGATTTCTGCATGGGAAATTCAAGTCATCTTACCATCATGTGACAGTGGTGGTTTTTAACAGAGCTGACCTGTGAAGACTGATACTACTGTTAATGATGTATGGATGAATAATAAGAATTAGCATTGTTCTTCAGAATAGTAGTATTCAGTCTTTTTTGATTCAGTCATATGACAGCAGGAGGAGGAGGAAAATAGGGTTGCACTTAGCTGTAACTGTTGTTCGTTACCACTCAGGAAAAAACTGAGACTACTGCTGTAGTGCTTGAAAAGGAGCTGACTCAAAATTGCCAAAGCCATCAGCAGGAGTGAAAACATAGCAGATCCACACCAGAATAATGAGAACAGTGAAGCAGGTGTGTTGGGCCAAAAAAAAATGGACAGACAGTATGCACCATCAGTGACAGAATTAGAGATGAAGCACTATTTAATCTGCAGGCCATCAACAACAATAATGATGGCCACTGAAATGAAGTATAGATTTGCTAAAAGACTGCAGTAGGGGCCATGACAGCAGCCAATTTAATGAAAGTTTGTGTGCGAAGGACTTCTTGCCCTGGGACGCTTTCTGAGTAGAAACATAAGATGTCCTTTAAAAAGATAGGTATAGAGTTTATCTAAACCCCACCTTTCAGCCCCAGTGGGGACTCAAAGTGGCTATAACATTTTACATCTTTCCATTCCATCCACACAACAACCCTGCAAAGCAAGCCAGGCTAAGAGAATGCATTGGGCCCAAGGTCACAAGCAAGCCTTTCAGGTAAAATGGCATTTGAATCTGGATTTTGCAAATCCTAACCCAGTACTCTAACCACTATACAAAACTGGCTCTTGTCGTAACACAATTGCAAAAAGAATGCTAGGGAGTCTGTTTATGTTTTATGTTAGTCCCAAGATACTAAAATCTGGCGCAGTTCCAGTCCAAGTTTTACTCATGTCTGTGTAGACTGGCTGAAGGACTGCTAGGGAAGGCCTGTGCTAGACTTTGTATTCTTTTCTTTGTTTCTGCTGAATGAAGTTATTATTGTGTTGACTAAAATAAACCCTCTGCATATTCCTAAATAATTGCCGAATCTTACAGCAGTGAGCTTGAGAACCCTGGGAATAGCGAGCACCTTTTCCTGGTAGGAAAAAGGAATTGTGGACATACATGGAACCAATGGGAAAAATTGCTTTCAAAAAGCATTGGGTTTAGAGGTGCAAGTTTATCATCTCTGTTAAAACAGAAGCAGCTAAGGAGCCTAGGGTCGCCAGTCCCCTGGTGGATCAGCCTCCCCTCACTCACCTGGCCAGCAGGGGAAAGGCATGGGAATGGATCTCCCAGGGTGTGCTTCCGGCACAATGATATAACTCCCAGGAGTGTTATCCTGGATGCCCCAAGAGTGTTGCTGGGCTTCTCACCAGGCTGTTTTATGCCCCCAAATGGGCCAAATTGGCCTGGAGCAAAGCCTGGAACCTGTTCAATGACTTCACTCCCAGAAGTGACACCATCATGCCACACTGGGAGCATGTGCGCTCTGTGCACACTTGAGAAGAAATTGGAGGTAAGTGTCAGGTCCTCCCCCCTACTGCCAGGAGGGTAAGGGGAGCTGGACACTCTAAAGGAGCTCCAATCATTACATTGATGGTTCCAGGCTGCTATGTCACTGTTAGCCATATTAACTCTAGGGTTCCAAGGTGCCCGCCAGTGGCGGGCAAACTCCTGAGCGTTTGTACTGATTATTGGCTCACCAATCCGTCAATGATCAGTGGGAGATGGCAAGCCCCCCAGAGGTCGCCCACCACTGGCAAACACCCCAGGAGCACACAAAGCACTCTGGTTTTAAATGTATTTTATATCCCATTGTAACCCACCCTGAGCCAGGGAGGGCAGGCTAGAAATCAAATAAAGAAATAATCAGGCTGGCATGCAGCTGCAGCTTTGAAGGGCCTTTGTGAGGAGGCTCTGACAGGCCACACCTCTGGTCAGCCATGGAGGGAGCAGGTGCCTTTAATCAGGCTGGCATTTTCCAGCATCTTGAAGAAGCCTCTCGAGCCATAATGATGAAGGGAAAGACAGATTTTTTTCTTCTTTAAATGTAGTTGTATTTTTCACTACAATATCTATTGAGGGTTAAAAACTCAAGAGAAATAAATTCTTCTTAGTCTCAAGGATGAGATGAGGGAAAAGCAGAGAACAGCAATGGAGATCCTCTGTCCGTGGTGGCAAAAAGAGAACTGAGAGAAAAGTGCCACTCCTCCTGGTCATGTGATGTTTTTGGCAGAAAAGTGCCAAAGGAAGGAGGGGCACTCCTACTAGAAAGCTCTGGCCTGTGTGAAGCCACGAAGATGAACCAGAGGCTCTCAATTTGCACTGCTGAGCAGATTCATATTGTTGTACTGCTGTTGTTCTCCACATGTGGCAGAGAGTCAGGAGGCACAGAGCTCTTGTTCTCTTACATATGAGCACCAGCAAAAGATTTTTCCACAAAGCAGCAACTTAAAAAAAGGCATTTAATGAGTTTCCACAACTCACCTGTGGATCCTGACCTATGGGTTACAGGATATTTCTTTAGAGAGTTCAAAGCGCTTCAGATACCTTGGGTCGGATCCCTCAGAAAGTTTCCACTTCAGAAGGATGCCCCTGGAGCTGCATTTCTGGGGGCTGCAGTGGGGTGGTGGAGGTAAGAAAGCTCTTTTGCACTGGTGGAAATCTTTCTGCCAGCAGGAACGCTCCTTGAAATCCAAGCCAGTATTTTGTATAATGTTTTTCAACAACCAAGTAAATTAGATAAATTTATTTAAAACATTTTTATCCCTGCACTGCTAACTAAAATCACACAAGATGTCTTGCAAGAAAGAACAAATAATACAATTAAAATAATTTTTAAAATGCGGAATAAAATGATCAGTGCCAAAAAATAGAAAAGTAAACAAAAAAACACAACACAGAAAGAGCAATGATATTTAAACAACTAAAATAAAACCTAAAAACAAAGGGATGTTTTTCTGCTTAGTTAATAGCAGTGAATTCGTCTGGCACAGGGAGGCTTCTGGTGAAACAGGACACTTTGTCTGCTGGCAGAAAGTTCCTTGTGACAGAGGGATGCACTGTGGTCAGCTGAGCAGTGCATCTCCTTGGATCTGTAGACGGCTTCTTTCCTTGGTAGTATGTGCTGCAATTATCTAATTGGTCCTACATTTGATTTTTTTAAAAATTTAAAACATTTCCATTGCTGCACTCCTAACTAAAAGTAGGATGCAGCCCAAAACTGTTGAGGACTAAAAACAGTGAATGTAATAAAATACAGGTATTTATAACAAGCAAATGCCTGGGTGAATACAAATGTCTTCATCTTGTGTCCAAAATTCACTACGTTTGACACCAGCATGTAGCTGGGGGGTTGTGTTGAAGTCAAAGCACTACCACAGAGAAGGCCTCATCTTTGATAGTCACTTATTTAACTTCTGAAACTGAGGCACACAGAACAGAGCTTCTGAAGATCTCAGCTGTTGTTTGGGTTTGTATGGTCCTTTAACATACCACAAGTACCAAGCTTCATAGGGCTTTAAAGCTGAAGTTGGTCTAGTTCTTTCAGCACTGAGGTGTTACAGTGATTAGTAGTTAATCATCTTGTCACTGTGTTCTAAGACAATTGCAGTTTCCAGAGTCTTCAAAAGAATTTCCATGTAGAGTGCATTGGAGGAAGGATATTATCCCTGCATTACAGAGGGCGGTCTGAGTCACAGTGGTTTGCCCAAAGCTACCTAAATTACCCAATACCTTTATGTCAGATACAAGAGTCAAATCAGAGACTTCCTATTTCATAGCTTGGTTTTTTTGGCCATTAGGCTACATTCAAAACAGACTATAGCAAGATCAAGTTGGCTGAAGGTGATATTTCTTACAACTGTCTTGGGAAAACTCCATTAGTACTCCATTACATTCACCATGTACTAACAACTGTTCTATTCAGATGTTGTGTGCTGTGTGAGCTTTCAAGTCATCTTGAGCCTGTGGCCACGGTCCCCACTCATCCTAAGGAAAAAATAATGAATGTACTTAACTGTACTGTGAGATTTTTTTAGCATTATATCTTCCCAATTCCTGTTTGGATCAAGGAAAATATGGTAGGGGGGATTGGATCAACTTAGACAAATAGATTCAAACAACTGGCTGATGAGCTGTCATTTGGTGCTTTCTCACAATAATTGGAGGATGGATATGCACTGATCTGTTAAGTTTTTTCAGATGTAACATCTGAACATGCCTAGCCATTTGAACTGTGTATTAGACGTTTTAGTTTGTAAAGGTTTCTGAGGTATTTGATCAGAGAAAAGTAGATCTAATTTATACATTTCAGAAATGAAGAATGATGTGTTAATCATCAGTCTCAAATGCTGTACATTTATATTTCATCCCTTCTAAATAAGAACCTGTATCCTCTGGTGTACTGTCAGTTGCATGGATTTCTTTGCCACTAAAATTATAGAAGTTGAATTTTATTGCATCGTCAAAATTGTCACAATATTACAAATACTCTCTGAAACATGTATCATCTAAATAGTAATAAAATATGTATTTTAGCACAAATTCAAAACTCAGTCAGTTTGATAGTTCAATCCATGCCATTTTGTTTTTAAAGCACAATTCTGCTCACTATTTCACATTTGGTAAGGGAAAGAAAGTATAGAATCAAAACAGTTTATATAGTTTGTGTCATAATACATAGCATATGAAAAGAGCATTGTGGTTTTTGGCATCTGAACTAATAGAAAGATATGAATATTTGGAGCTTTTTAATAAGTGTATTTTTCTCAAGAGAGTACTTGGTGGTGTGTGTGTTTGAAATATGTTGGAACCCTTTTCCAAAATAATTAATGTTCAGAAGAACAGCATGAAGCTTTGCTTGTTTAATTTCAAGCTCAGAATTCAAGCTATATAGCTTAAACCTAGACTGCTGTGACTCCAGCCAGTGACGTTCAAAATTAAAATAATGCTTTGCCTTTTGTGTGAATAAGGACATGTGAGTTTCCTTTTTATACAATTCATTAAGGAAGAAATAGAAAGATGTGCAATTCAGCAATGCATTGTTCAAGAATAGGGCAATATCTGCATTAAACTGTGAATGAGTGCAACATAGCAAGATCACATGGCAAACATGAAGAGCCTAAACCCTCCAGGAAATGCAGTTTATATGGTGAATATAGCAGAACAACTGCCCTGTCTAGGCATGGATGTAGCCCCCAACAACTTGACAGCAATTTCTGCTACTTTAGCAGCTAAAAAGAAAAAAAATCTGAGCACTGATGCTATTTTATAAATTGCTGCCCAGTCACTATGCTGCATTTTTGGGCTGCCAGTTCACTCATTACATTATTTAATTGCATTCATTTCTATAGGCATCCCTAGATATCCTGGTCCCATGCCAGAAATGTTAATCCCACTTAAGTAATAATAATAACATACTTTGTAAACCACTCTGAGTGGGCTTTGTTGTCCTGAAGGGTGGTATATAAATCAAATGTTGTTGTTGTCGTCGTCGTCATCATCATCTACACTAATTCAAAACCTAAATAAGGTCATCATCATCAGAGAACAATATATAATGAAGACTTGCACAGCAAGAAGCAAGATCAGCCTCTTAATGGAATGGATTGGAGGTTTAAACCTGCAAGGTTTAAAGGCTATTGATAATCCTCAACTTTATAACTTTCATACAGTGGAATCAACTCACAATGAACATAACCCCCCAAATTTAGTTTTGCTATTTATCCCCAGCAAAGTCAATGGGAAAAAGTTATTTATAACTAGAGATGGGCACAAACAGAAAAAAACCTAACATGATGTTTGTTGTTCGTTGCCATCCATGAACAGGGACTCATGGTGAACAACCACGAACATGGCTCTGTTCATGCCATCATCCGAGTCAAGATCCCTGCTGCACCACTCCCAGAAACCTGACCTGAGCAGGCACCAGAAAAGGTACCAATAATAAATAATAGCTTTGCCCAGAGCCTGGCAGCAGCCCTGGAGCATGAAGGGGTAGATCCCTATCCCACCACACACACAGAAAATTCAAGCTCCAATGCTCTCTCTCTATCAAAATGCCAACAGCAACTCTCTCTCTCTCTCTCTCTCTCCACTGTCTGCAAAGTCAGAGCTGCGAGCCCCCCTGGTCTTTGCTCCCTTGTTGTAACACATTTGGAGCACCACACTTGAAAGGAAGACCTGCCTATCAAGCAAAATCGGGCTGAGATTGGGGTTTCCAGGGCAACAGCACGAGTTCAGACAGAGTTCAGACAATCCCTGCCTAAGTTGCCAAGGGAATTGATTGCAAGTGCCAGACTGTCTGGCTTGACAAACAGTAATGAACGAAAACATTAGTAGACATTAGTAGACCATGCAAGACGGATATGTGAGCTGCACCTTCTCAATGAGGAAATTAATCATCTAAACCATGCACTTCAAGCAAATGGCTACTCCAGAAATGAAATCAGAAGAGCAATTAAACCCAGGATAAATCAAACAACTAAGGAAAAACAGTCTCCTACAGGAAAAGTGTTTTTGCCATATATCAAAGGAATCACGGATCAGATGGGAAAGCTTATGAAAAAGCACAACCTACAAACTGTATTCCGACCCACCAGAAAAATACAACAGATGCTACGATCAGCAAAAGACAGTAGAGACTCTCTCACCTCTGCAGGAGTATACCGCATACCCTGCAGCTGTGGACAAGTTTACATTGGACAAGTTTACAGCGCAGCATCCAGACAAGAATAAAACATGAAAGACACTGCAGACTTGGACAACCGGAAAAATCAGCAGTGGCTGAACATAGCCTAACTCAAACAGGACACAGTATCCTATTCCAGGACACCAAAATACTGGACAACACGTCCAACTACTTTGTCAGATTGCACAGGGAAGCCATTGAAATTCACAAGCATAAGCAAAACTTCAACAGGAAAGAAGAAACCTTAAGAATGAACAGAGCATGGTTTCCAGTTCTGAAAAACACCAGGCTAACAAAAAACTCTACAACCCACAACAGCCGTGCAGAGAAGATTCGCATGTCAAGCACTAATCCATATGCAAAAGAACCTCCTCAGGATACAGTGAAGCATTAGCACTCCATTAGCATTCCACACCCTGGGAAACCCTTACAGGATGACACAACCCAACCCACCTTTCTGAGTAGATATAAATTACTTGCAAACATCTCCTCCACGGTTTGACACTGAGAGATCCCTGTCTTTCGGTGCTACACCTCTGAAGATGCCAGTCACAGCTGCTGGCGAAACGTCAGGAACTACAATGCCAAGACCACGGCAATACAGCCCGGAAAAACCACAATGAATGAGGCTTGCAACGACCACCTGTTCGTTTAGAATGGGGCCCCACAAACAGCTTGTTCGCGAATAGCAGATTGGGCTGTTCGTGGCTTTTTTTTGTTCGTATTGCTGGTCGTGCCCATCTCTATTTACAACCAATTTAAGACTAATTTCAACTGGACTTAAGTGGACCAGGAGGTCTCAAATAGCACCTCCTCCCTTATGGCCTCTTAGTTGAGATCATCAGAGGTCCTACTTTGTGTGCCAGGTGGCTTCACTTTCTGAAGCTAAGCAGGTGAGCACTAGATAGAAACAGCCTTTTTGGTTGTACAACTTCTTCCTTACAGAGGCTTACCTTACCATCTTCACAGACTGAGAAGGCTAGATGAAGATGTTTTTATTTCCCAGAATTTTAGAGAGTGAAACATACCTCTGTGGAACCTGTTCTTGCCATGCCACTTTCTAGGAAAGTTTGTTGCTTGTTGGTGTTGCCTTTTTAAGATCAACAGTTTTTAATTCTTTTAATACAATGTGTTTAAGTAATGTAATTACTCTGTAAAATATTGCATTGTCTTCAAGCTGTGCTGTTTTTAAAGTTGTTCTTGTATCGAAATTGCAAATACTTTAGTGCATATGGGAAAGTAAAAAAAACCTGGGTTTCAAAGTGTGCACTATAAAGCAAAAAGGGATGTACATTTGCCAGATGTTCAGCTTTATTATTAAGTATTATTAAGATTTAGCAATATAGTACAAACCAAGTGAAATTATGAGGAATATGAGGAAATACATGCATCTGAGCAAACAACATCAGTTCAGACCCTCTGGGTAAAAATAAAAGGAGAAAGAAATAATAGTGATATTATGGTGGAGGTTTGCTATAGACCACAAAGCCAGGCAGAAGACTTGGATAATACAAAATGTTCAGAAAGATGGGACATAATGGTCATGGGAGATTTCAATTACCCTGATATCTGTTGGAAGTCAAACTGCTAAATATGTAAGGTCTAATAACTTCCTGACTTGTCTTGCTGATATCTTCCAGAAGGTGAAAAACGGAGACAAGGAGGTCTGTTATCTTGGACCTGGTTCTCACTAACAGGGAAGAACTTGTTAATAAGGTGAAAATAGTGGGCACTCTGGGTAGTAGTAACCATGTAAAGCTGAACATAGACATATAGTTTGGATTTTAGAAAAGCTAATTTTAAGAAGCACAAAAACATGCTAGGGAGAATTCCATGGTCAGAAATACTCAAGCAGAAGGGAATTTAAGATGGGTGGATTTTTTTTTAAAAGCGAGATATTGAAGGCACAATCACAAAGTATTCCAATGAGATGGAAAAATGGGAGGAGCCTAAAGAAACCACAGTGACTCCATAAACGGCTTTCTAAAGTTCTGAGAATTAAAAAAGACATATTTAAGAAATGGGAGGGACGTATAAGCAAGGATAAATATAAAATTTCCAGCACTTATAGAATTAGAAAGGCTAAAGCTCAGTATGAGTTTAGGCTAGAGAGAGATGCTAAACACATCAAAAAAGTTTTCTTTGATTATGTTCAGAGCAAGAAAATGAACAGGGAATTGGTAGGCTCACTGTGGGGAGAGGAAAGTAAAATTTTAGCAGGTGATAAAGAAAGGGCAGAACTGCTCAATTCCTATTTTGCCTCTGTCTTTTCTTGCAAGGGAAACTGCTCAACCTGGCAAAAATAGAACACATGGTAAAGGAAGGTAACTGCAGCCTAGGAGAGGCATAGGGATGGTATGTAAACGCCTAGCTTTTTAAAATGAAATCAAGTCCTCAGAGCAGATGAATTGCATCCTAGAGTACTAAAGGAACTTGTTGATGTAATTGTGGACCCTCTATCTATCATCTTTTAAAATTATTGGAGAACAAGTGAGGTGCTAGAAGATTGGAGGTGGGAAAATGTACCCGCGTTCAAGAAGGGGAAAAAGGAGAATCCAGCTAACTACTGACCCATTAGCTCGATGCCCGTATCTGGAAAGGTTTTAGAACAAATCATTAGTCATTCAGTCCTTGAGCATTTAGAAAAGATAGCTGTGATTACTAAGAGCCAGCACAGGTCCCTCAAGAACAAGTCATGTCAGACTAACCTTATCTCCTTTTTTGAGAGAGTTACTACTTTGTTGATTCAGAAGAATGCTGTGGATACAGCTTATCTTGATTTCAGTAAGGCTTTCAATGAGGTTCCACATGATAATTCTTGTTGACAAGTTGCTAAAATGTGGTTTGGATCCTACTACTAATAATATCTGCACTTAACATACCACTCTTATAAACAGATTAGTGCCCCATTCAGAGCAGTAAACAGTGTTATTATTATTCTCACAATATTATTCCCCAGGGCACTAATCTGTCTAGAAGAGTGGTATATAAGTGCAGTTGTTGTTATTTACACCATTCATTGGTGGTAGATCAATTCATTTCTTAACCTGTTTCTTTCTGTATTGGCTCTGAGATTGAATTAAATTGAGCTTTTTTATGAGAGGTTGGCAAGAAGTCAGGTTAGGATTACAGGTTAGTTTGTTTCTTGTGATGATGACAACTAGGGTTACTCCATATTTATTTATACACTACAACATTTATGTCAGAACTCTAATAAAATTATAAGAAACTGCAAAGATTTCAGGATTAGGTTTTGTAGTAGTAGCAATAATTAAGGAGGGGGGAATGGTTGTTAAAATACAAAACCTGGCAGCTAAAAAATGTGTTTTTTTGGAGTGGATGTCAAAGTAATTTTAAAAGTGGGAAAATGCAAAGTCAAGAGGGAGAAATGGTTGAAATGCTTTCCTAAATTTGGTGAAATGCTTCTGATGATGCAAATTGCTTTTCCCATTTTGATACATAATTCTCACAGTGAAATGTTTTCTGCACTATGTGTTGACATATTTATTTATTCTTTTGATAGTTAAGAAAGGTCTTTACTTGTTTCATAAACGTCTATGACATCAGTACTGTATAAGTTAGACCATGTATGCTATGAGTTAATAACTTGCCTCATTCATTTGTAGCTTTTCAGGGTGTGTTTGTATTAACTAAGCAGGTGGCACCATTTGTCTCTCTGGAAAATGTGACTGCTGCCTCTGTTTCTCTTTCTCTGCTTTCATACACTGCTTTAAACACCTTAGATAA
Organism: Eublepharis macularius; assembly: GCF_028583425.1. NCBI lineage: Eukaryota > Metazoa > Chordata > Lepidosauria > Squamata > Eublepharidae > Eublepharis > Eublepharis macularius. The sequence goes on along the minus strand of NC_072800.1, from coordinate 27,593,793 downwards.
GTAATTAGAAACTAAAGGTTGCAGTTAATTGTCCAGAACATAGGATTGGAATGCCAGTCCTGGCATAATCCAAGCGATTTACACTAAATTTGGCATTGAGCATAAGAGGCTGAAGTCACTTCTAATGACATGTCCCTGTTCGTAAACAGGTGTTTGCCCAAGGGGAACATGCGAGCATTACACTGCAAGTGTTATGGAAGAGTGATTCAGTGGAATATATGAGCATTTCTAACCCCCACAACCCGAATATATTATGTCAAACCCATTTTAGCACTTAGTGTTCAGTGAGGTATTGCTTGCAGCAGTGGAAAGGATTGGATTCCAGAGAGGGTGGCACCTTTGTATCTATTAGCCTTGTTCAATGAACAGCATTTCTAAATAGGATTGGCAGTCTCTTGTCCCCTCTTAATTAATTTGCTCCCTGAACCAGAGCTGGCATTAAGGATGTCAGGTTAGTCTTTTATGGCTGGTTTCCATGGAGAGCAGTTCATGTTAAACTTTAAAATCCAGGAATACTTTTAGAATTTCTCCTAAACGAAAACTTTTGCCAGAATACAAAAGTAAGCCATCAGCACAATAATTTCTCTTAGGTGTTTGCCTTCTACTTGGATTGCAGTTGTAAGCTATGAAACTTCATCTCAAAAAACAGTGTTTCTTATTTCCTTTGCTTCAGAATAAAATAAAAATCAGCTGGGTTTACTAGGAACAAGAAGAAAAATCATCATTCAGTATATATTTAAGTAGCAGCTCTGGCTTCCTATGTGCTACATGAGCATACCATACTTTATTCCAGTTAAATCTTAACAAGATGTTATTTGGTGATCATTTTCCATAATTAAAATCACATAAAATTTTTAATAAGCGATCTAATGCCATTTTAGGAAGTGAAGTCATTTAGTGGCCTTCAGTGTTGGTTACTAAAGCGCAAATTGTTACTTTAACCCTTTCTATTAATAATTACAATAATTCACTGACCGCTGTACAAATTTACAAATATATTAATCAAATTTACCCTCCTTTCAGAAATTCATTTTTCTTGGCAATCAACATGTAGTGAAGTATTTGGTATACCTAATGACTTAATTAAGAAGATTGTAATCTAAACCATGTACTGCAAACTGCATCAGGAAAAGAACAAACCATATTAAAAGCTTCTCAAGACAAAAAAAAAGTTGATAGAGTTAACTGCTTCTTGAATTAAATTTTCTTTTAAAACTTTGGGCCTAAAGCAAAATAGGCCATTAGCATACTATTATGAAATAAAATCTAAAGCTCAAATGCAACAGCTTATGCAGGCATCAGCTCTGGAGCACACTGTGTCTGAAATGCTATTAACTAAGGGAGCAAACTAATTGAGGATCAATGCCATGTGCTTTTGTTTATGGTTTCCTTTTTAATTTGAGCAGTAAAAAATGCCAATTGTGATTTCAAATATATTTCACAAGTTGCTACCCAGAATATCTGCAGTAAGCACTTCTCCTCTAGAATTATGGCTGTTTCACAAGGTCATAACAAATGGGTGTGGGAGAACTAAAGATGCAGGGGCATGAAGATCAAAGAAGATATTCTAGAAGTAAATTTAGGTACAGGTGTGGATTTCCTGCGCTAAATTGCTCTTTGTGGATTATGGTGACCTGAAAGCAGTGCCAAAGTCAAAACAGAGGGCGAAGATAACACCAAAACATAATTGCACAAGAGGAGGACCTGCTGATCCCAGCCCTACTTAAGTTAATTAGTTAACAGCACCGGGTTCTCTTCAAATTACACTTGGTATGCTTAGAAACTAATTTCTTACGGAGAACTTTTCCTTTGAAGTCACATGGCTGGGCAGTTGTCATACTTCTAAATGACGGTAATTCATTGACATTTTGAAAATAACCAGTTGAATTTGTCAAATTTAATACCGGTTTGTCACTTCATGAGGACTTGCTATGCCTGCAGTAGCAGTATTTTGCAACTTTATTGCCTGCTGGGTTTACTCTTTAGGTCAAACTGGTGTTTATGAAAGTAATATTGTGCTACAATTTTTTTAAAAAAAAAGGTATTGTACCCCACATGTGCCCTGAAAATCTGCAAGTATAATTAATTAATTGTTGCTGTTGCAGTTCTGACATGGCTCTTTTCTCTCTCCCATGTCATCTGTCCACTTACTCATTCTCAGAAACATAAATTGGAAAATGTACGTTTTTTTGGAATGATCCAAGATCTGCCCTGGAATCCTGTGTGTGCTAGTTTGCCAGGCAACCAAATAGTCATCTGCTTGTTTTATCTTGTGGTCTCTCAATGTACCATGAAGAGTTGAAAACCTGTTTTCCTCAATGTATGCCGAAAACTGATTAAGCTTCTTGATGGATAGAGGATTAACTGGACAATCAGCTTTAACACAGCAGCACACAATATCAAGAGCAAAATATGTAAATCTTTAGGCTGAACCCATCAAAACCATTTCTCAAGGAATGACGCAGAAAGCAATTTCAGGTATACTAGCAATTCATCCTAAGCCTAGGCACTCATTTTTCACAACTATTCTTATTAAAAGACTGAGGTCTTACAACACCAAGAAATTAAATTGGTTTTGTTGAAATGTCTTGTCCAAAAGAATACCTTGAGAGTAGTACTTTGCACCACTGTTAGAAATTCCAAGTTGGCCTCACAGAACAACAATTAACCCAGAGTTCTCTGGGAAGAGGGAATTTCTGTTCACTGTCTGTAGCATTGATATGCTCTTCTCCTTATTTGCTACATTTATTTATTTATTTGCTTTATAGTCTGCTTTTCTCACTGATACTTGAGGCAGATTCCATGGTGTAAAGCAATGCTTTACAAGCTGATTTCACCTCCATCTAATGGTGTTTCCCTGCAAACTGATTTTTAAAACTATATTGACAAGAATATAACATTAGATGAGCACTGTTTTGTGTCAAACATTCGTAAGTGATACATTGTAGATAAAAAGGTGGCCTTGGTGTTCCTGTGACAATCCCTTAAAGCAGGTAATCCTAAACAGAGTTACTCCCGTCTAAACCCATTGACTTCAATGGGCTTAGACTGGAGCAAGTCTTCTTAGTATTTCACTTCACTGTTAATTGCTACATTCCTCAAAGTGTTCTTGAAGCATGAAGGGCTCTGAATTTGGTATATCTTTACAAAGATGTACTTTTAGAAATAAATCTTAATTCAGTCCCAGTTATCTTACTGCTATGTAGTTTCTTCCTTTCTCTTTAAACAAAGGACCAGTGAGGAAGACAGAACTTACAGCTTTGCATTTTTTTTCTTACTAGGGGCTGCGGTGGGGGGGAGATGGGGCTGGGGAGGGGAAGCAATAAAGTATGCATATACCCTAACTTGTGATTTTTCTTACCAAATCTTAAAATTCCTTACAGACATTGTAGGAAGTTTGAATGGTGGAGGAAAAACTGGCTTTAGCTGCAGGAATTCCACAAAGGAAGTACTGGGAATGCCTCAAAACAATAATTAAAGACTAAAATCGACTGTGGACAGAGTAAAAATGTTTTCCAAACATGTATGTTCCTTAAATGTCTGCTTGGTCTTGCTAATTTGTTCAACATGTACCTTGGAAGGATTTTGATACTTCTCGCAAGATAGTAACAAGTTACTATATTTAAAGTAACGATCTGTATGCAAGCGTGGGGTTTTTTTTTTACTCTGCATATGGAAGCATCCCTAAATTACACCATCTGTCTAGGAATGATGTTGTTTTTCTTCTGTCCTAATTGATATTAGTAAATCTTTAGTATTCCACTCTGTTCTTTGGCTAGTAGATTTTGTGTTGTATGTCTCTCATAAGGGTATGGCACTTTATTTTTGTCTCCTTCCATGTTACCTTCTAAAGTTGAATTTGACTCCACAGTGCACACATCTTTGTGTGTGTGGCTGCCACAGGCACCTGATGGTAAACTCTTTCTCTGCCAGGGCACCCCAGAAGTGAAGCGGCATGATGATATCACACCAGTAGTGATGTCATCCTGCTGGTAGCTGGAGAGTACACACAAATAAAAAATATCAGGTGCGTGCCATCCCGTCCCCCCTGGGCCCAGTATTTCTCTAGACCCCGTCTGGCATTCTTACCCTTGGTCCATCAAAATCAATATGGTCTACCCAAACAGGCAGTTCCTCTCAATAGTCTTAAGTAGAGGTCTTTCCCATCTCCTCTTACCTGGTCCTTTTAACTCATGATGCCAGGGATTGAACCTGGGACCTTATGCAAGCAAAGAAGAGGCTCTTCTACTGAGTCATAGCCCCTCCCCTATTGACAGTCTCTGTCTTCTTTGATATAATGGCTTGTATCCTACTATTTGTTTTGGATGATAGAAAGACACTCCTGTCATCTGAGGAAATGGAGGCATTTTCTGCCAATTTCCCCTCTTAATGCAGGTTCCCACCTTGCCCCCCCCAATACTGCTCATGAGAGTCTTCTGACTTCCAGGAACAAACTTTCAGTTGATCTCAGTGGGCAACAGTGTGGGTGGGGCATTTTTGCTCCAATCAACAGAGAGATCTCATAGAGTACACGTTATTAACCCATTTTCCAAATGTTTGGAGTTATGAGACTCTTTCATTGCACAGTTAAGGGACTTTGTGCGACTGCTTCTGATCTGTGCTTAGCTCACACAGAGAGGCTTTTAGGCTACGTGGCACCTCTCCAATTTTCCAGGGAATTTTCCACCTGGCTTGGATGCCAGTCATGTTGAGAAGTTGATGGGTTTCTGGAATCAGGCGGCCATCTGATAGATCCAGTTGCTCCTCCAGTGCCCTCTTCAGCACATTGTTTAGCAAAAACCTATGTGATGTGTTACAGGCATTTTAGGTATCAAACCCTCTTATAAATGTGTCTACTCTTTTTAATGATTAAGGTCAGAATCATAAGACGATGTCTTTATAGGTTTTGTTAGCCAGAAGTTGTATTGCTGTAAGTTGTATTGCTTTTAAGTTGTATTGCTATAAGTTTTAATGCCTGTGGGCACAATCCAAACTATTACGTGACTATGCACGTTTCAGCTCTTCCGATCTATTTAAGAGCACCACCACGACCCTCATTCTGTGCTGTCCATATTACGTGTGCATTCATACATAAGCAGAGTATACCAAATAACTCAGATTAACTACAGAAGATTGCTTGGGAATTAGAAATGGCTTGCAATTTATAGCAAAGCATATTTATAACCCTAGGGAGACCTAATGGCATTGGAAGCTTCTGAGACAGAAATGTGTAATCCAGGACAAGTTTTCAGATTCCACCAGACTGGGGGCCTTTTAAAAATTTTCAAACTGATACTACTGTGTTTGTTAAACCATCTTGGTCAACAAGTTTGTTTGGAATGTTATGATTAATATAATATAAAAATAACTATGTGTAAAAAAATTAATATAAAATGCTAGATCCTGTGAAATAACAGCCAAGTTTATTAGCTAGTTTCATTCCATTGGACAGAATATGCTAGAGGATGCAAAATTACTCATTTCATTTTACCTAATCCCAGCCAAAACAAATATATTGAGTTTCATTAAAGTACATCATTAATTTTTAAGTTGTATTGAATTAGGAGTTTTAATTAAATATAATTTGAACACTTTATCTTTGTTTGAGAATGAAAATTAAATCTCACTTGAAAGCTGATATTGGCCAAAATAATTAAGGACATTTGTTAGCAATTTGGTGGACATAGTTTTCCTAAGAAGTCAACCTTAGGCTTTTCCCCTCCTATCTTTTTTATTACTAAATGTTTAAAAGAAGAATAATATAAATGAGTAAGCACTTGGTACAGCAAAAAGAGCCAGGAAAACAACAAAGGCACACACAAAAAACTAATGTAAATCATAGTTTGTACTTCTTGCCTTACATTTAGTTCTGGTTTAACACTGGACCAATAAATAAATGGCTCCTGTTTTGAATGAACTAATTTTAGCTGAGCGTCTCCTTCTATCCTATAAGCACTTGCAGTGTTAGTGAATCATTAATGTATTATTTGTTTAAAATACATAGTTGTATATTAACTTTATGCATTACATTTTTCAGTTAATCTTTGCTGAAGTCAGTAAAATCAGTATGGGCGATGTTATACATTTTTAGATTGGTTTCTTTTATTTTCAATGTTGTGTCCAAGTACAATTTTATATATTGCTTAGTAAATTTGTCTTTAAATTATTTGCCTAAATCAAATTTGTTTGCTTAGTAGTCTCAGGCTTGCAACCCTTTATAAACTTTCCAGGAAAAATGCCCCATTGCAAACAGTGAGACTGACTTTTTAACAGAAATACATAGAATTATACTGTCAATTCTTTTCCATACCCTTATGGAATAGTGCCTCATTATAGCTGCAAGTAGCCTGAAACTGAGACAGTAAAAATTGTGGGGTATCATATTTGATTATAAAATGTATATCATATTAGTGCCATACATATAGACCATCTCTTGACTTCCAGTAACATTGGACTAACCAATGTAATATCATTCTGCTGCCAGTATTGACCTTCAACAGTCAATATATATTTTTCAGATTTAATCTTAATATAAAATTCAGTTTATCAGTTCTGTTAGGCATTATTTGTTGTGGTGAAGAGTGCTGCAAATTCATAGTTGACTTAAGGCAACCCTTGCTGGGGTTTTCATAGCAAGAGACTAACAGGTGGTTTGCCATTGCCTGCCTGTGCAAACACAGCCAACCCTACTTAGCTTCAGAGATCTGACTAGATCAGGCTTGCTTAGACTATCCACGTCAGGGCAGGTATTATCTAATCCATAGTTGGACTAGGATTTGCGAGACCTAGGTTCAAATCTCAGTCTGCTGGGAAGCTTGCCGGGTAACTGTGACAACCTCTTTGTTTACTTCCTTTAGACTTCGGTTTAACATTAGTTGCTATTTGGATGTTACAGCAACAATGTAGTTTCACATTTTTTGCTGAGGTGATTCTTCTTTTTCAGAGAATTACTGGTACAAGTTAATACAAGTTAACATAAATCCTTTCAGTACTTAAATGCAATTTCAACCGAGACAGACACTGTTTCAGTCAGCCAACCTATGACAACTCCAACTTTGGAGTTCTTCATGTCAGTCAGACTCCTCAGTTACAACAGTTCAGATGTGTCCAGTCTACTTTGTTCAGAATGTAAGACACACTCTGGATTAAGGCCACTTTCCCCTCAGTAGCCTTAATCAAATAGCCATTTTGCTGTACCCAGTTCAGACTTTTAACTCAAGGATCCCAGAAGGGAGCAGTGACCCAGAAGGGTGCAGTTTAACACAGAAGACTGCTGCAGAAGGGAGGAAGCCAGAAAGTTGCCGTTTGTGCAGTGTAGCTCCACTTCTGCTGCATAAGGTCCAATCCCACCATTCTAGCAACTACACCAAAGTGCTGTTATCTTATTTTCTTTAAATTGTTTGTTAATGAATTCAGAAAACTGATTGTGAAGTTAAAAATCATAATGACTTACCTCCTCCCCTATAGAGGTAAGTGGTTATGATTACTATCCCCTTTTCTATTCATCTCTGGAGAGCTATTCAAACATTGTGCTTCAGCAACTCTGCTCTTCCCTAAAATGGGATTTGTTCTGCCTTTACATATTTTTTCTTAAAACTGAATGGGGGGGGGAATATACCCCATGAGTATGTGGTAACATGAAGTCGAAAATTTGTGTTCGAAGTATTTCCTTTTTACCCTTCTCCCCACTTGCAGTCATAGGTCCCAAGCTTGTATCCACTTAACTTCAGCAAGTTTGCTATGTATCTTCTAAACTTGAATTTTGAATGGCATGTTATTGAATTTATAAATATTTAAGGGATAATCTGTGTTACCAATCATACCTCTTCTTTGTTAAGTATTATGTCTCTCTGAACCTGAACACTGTTATACCAGAACAACTATTATAATACTGTTAATGTTTCTAAGTATTAAGAAAGTATGTTAATACGAACATAAGTACTGTATTTTTTTTAAACACTACTTAGTTACTGATTGACCTTAGAACAAATAGAACTACAATCTTTACTACTTGTTAAGGTACAACACTGGATCACACCCATCGTTCTTTTTACAACTTTCTTTGAAAGCTGATATAATCTTAGTTAATTCATCCAGACTCTTCTCTTTATCAAGATTCAGGCTTCAGGTACTATGAATAAAAACAAAAGATGGAGTAGGATTCCTTTACAAGGGTGTTGTTCATTTTGTTTGCTTTTTTTGTTTCCTAGAACTTTGCTGTGTGTGAGGGTAACATTTAGAAATCTTCAGGCTTAAACAGTGGCACATATTTATTTTTGATTACAAGTTAAATAAAATGCAGGTCGATTGCCAAGTTAATGTCAAGTTCCGTAGTGAGAAGCAGATGTAAACAGTATTGATTCTTAGGTTTTTCATAGGGCAAAAAAAGGTTGATTATAAACTTACAGTGTGAATCTTTATATTGAGAACATGGATTGGACTTCTCTTGATTTTTGAAAGATGGGGAACATAAACCAACATGAACCAAGGCCCCGATACTGCCTCAGTAGTGTTGAGAATGTCTTATCTTTGCTTTTGGTTTTCAGTCATTGGGGAGGGCCAATAGGACTGCTGAGTTTATATCAGCTGAGGTATGAGATTATTAGAAATATTAATTGTAATACTAATCTAGTGAGTTAAAACTGAACATACTTCAAGTTAAACAATTGTAATTTAGAATTAGCCGTTGGATTTTTTTTGTATTTTGTGTAATAATACATGCTGATCTGTTTATCAACTTTACCTTCAACACAGTGCAAAATGATCTATCTCTAGCTCTCAGTAATCCTGCTATAGCTTATTTAGATCTCTAAAAGACTCCTGTCATAGAGGGCTAGTAAGAGTTGCCTTTGGAGAAATTGAGGATTGTATTCAGCATATTATTTTTATCCATCAAACCTCTTTCTATAATCAGACATTTGAATGGCATGTCTATGACATTAACAAGGCAACAACCCACTTGTGGAATTGGCAAGAGTTTTTTTTTATAAAAAACTTAATTCCTTACAGGAGTTTTTAGTGTAGAGAGAAACTGTATTTTTAAAATGCTTATATCAGTATTTACAATTTATTGCAAGCTATACATTACTTTTGAAAATGTACACCATTTTGTTTAAATAAAGAGCTCTATTCACACCCTGGTTAAGATAAGTCATTGTGTATTTAAGCCTTTTAGTGGGATTCATGCTGCAGTTTATCTCTAAGTAAGTCATATTGAAATTAATGAGACTTTTAACCAGCTTAGAATCACACTGTAAACCATTTTGTATCTTGGCATTTAAATGTGTTTAATTGTGTGTTTTAAATTGTTGGGCACATATGATGTCTGTGTCCTGCAGGTTTTGCTGTTAACTTGAGTTTACAGAGATAAGGTGGGGTATAACTATTTTAAATAAATACATTTTATTTTTTATTGTCCAGTTTATCTATATTATTGATGCACTCTGGAATACAAAGTATCATTTGGAATTTTCAGAAATCTATGTGGTATGGAATATTTTCAGCATTTTAAATTATTTACATACCAAGTTTATATCCTGCCATTTTTCTTTTATAAAGTCATCCAAGACAGTTCATAACAAATAGATTGGGATATATACTGCAGCAGGTTTAAATTTATGCCAAAATATCGAACATTTTGTTGTAGGAAAATGTCAACCTTTTTAAAATAAAGCCCTGAAGTAATGTCTCCTGAAATTCTTAATTTCTGGACTATCAGTAGATTTGCAAGATTAAGGCAATATCAGAAACTGGAATGCTAAACAAAATTTTGTAATATATCCACAGACGTACAGAGGTTTTAGATAGTACAATTTTTTGGAAATGGATCAAATATTTTTGGTGTAACTGTTAGAGGGTGATACTGATAAGATTCCCAAGCGAATATAAAAACACTTCTGAAGTTAAGCCCCATACCACTGCCAGTAGCAAACGTGAAATTTTAATAAAGACTAATTAAATGCATAACCTTGATCTAGGGAATTATTTTTGGTTTTTTGTGCCTGCATTTATTTTTTACAAGGGGTTGTCATTTATTTAATTTTAATATGGTGGCACCTGTTTGGCTATAGATAAGTTTAAAAGAGCAGGTTAGTAGTCAGCTAGCAGAATGTGTACATAAACAGAGAGGAGAGAGTGCTCTAAATGGCAAGCAAATTTGATTGGCTTAAAAATTATAACAAATATCCTGCTTTTTGAGCTGATTCCAGTGGCTCTCTGATCTTTGCATTGGTAACCATGTGCCCCCCTTGAGAGGTAATCTTACAAAACGGGCTTCAGTGCTTTTCTTTCATTTTAAAGACCTTTCCAAGGTCAAACAAAGAAAATTATACTGAGTACACAGTAAAAGAACTTGTGTTTTAATTATGAGTTTTCTAAGTCACAACCATTGCAACTGAAATATAGCCAGTATAGCCACTTGCTTCTGGCAAATACAGACCAGTTTGTGGATGACTGAATTGCTTTTTGTGAAGCTGGATAGAAATGTTACATTTATACATATAAAGTGCAGAAATAAAATGAAGGCTATTACTAGTGATACCAAATAGTTCTAATAATCATATCTAATTTTCAATCAAGACATAAAATATGGATTTTAAAAAATCCACAAAACAGGATTTTTCTACAGTCCTGCGGGGAAGCCCAAGTCCTACCGGGAAGCCCAAGTTTGCAAGAAAATATGAAACATTAAAAAATAAGTAAACTGTTGGCTGACAAATTGCATGTACAACAATCTAGTAACCCTTACCAGCCGCTTACTAATGTTTCCTCTTTCCTTCATGCCTATTGCAGCTTCCACTGAACACTGAGTCCGGAAACAATCCTAGGAGTTAGGGCCCAATTCCTGAGTCTGAGTTAAATGCTCCAAAATGGCCTAAAAAGTTTTGATGAATTTAGGCTCTTCAAGACTCCCATCTTGCCTGCAGTGATGTTACTAGTCATAAGGGTTTTCAGTCTTGGTGTTGTGCCTCCTAATACAGCTTGATCCTTTCCCATTTTATTACCGTTGATCATTAGATGACTGTTGGCTGGTAGCGCTGGCTGAGAGGTACATGATAGGCTTGCAGGGCTTAAGATGTATTTCTGCCTGTGTGTCTAATTATGTCAATGGCTGTGCAAAGGAGACTAGAGCCCTCCACTTAACATTTGGAAGAGATTAAGGTTATGGATCCCCCAATGCTACCTGTAACACATCTGCATCACAATGACTCCCTTGGAAGGAGCATCTGAAATTTAGCAAAACTTGCACAATGTCACTCATATTCACAACATCTCCAGTGACTGTTGTGAAATAGTACCTTGAGTAGTAACCTATCACGTTAAAATTTAGCATGTACATTTATGTTAATTCGAGGTTTTAAGCAGTTCAACTCAGTGGACAGGAGGCAAAATGCATTGTAACACGATGTTTTTCTCAAAGACAGAGAACACAATGAAAGTTAGTATGTTCAAGTTTCAATTCTATATTTTGAGTTCAAATACCATTTCAGTCCTAGCCCCTTTTTTCAAGGGCTAGGTTTGCTGTTGGTCCCCTTGCTTCACATTGGTTCTGGGGGGATGCCGTTCCCTTGCTTCAGTTTGGATCTGTTGTGCTTTCCCAGGAATGAGCTTGCATTGGGAGTGTACTTCTGGCCCCTGGCATCCTTGCCTTTGTGTGTTCATGCTCCAAGAAGCAGCTTCAAAACTTATCATACAGAAAAATAGAGAGTGTTTGGGCAGCTAGTTCAGGAGGCACTTGGGTTTTAGGGAAGGGGCATCAGCAGGGCTGGATCTAGAGTTGCTGGCGCCCGGGGCAACCCTGCGTGCTCACGCTCCCGGCGTGGCGTGATGGCGTCATTTTGGTGACGTCATCACACACGGCGGCGGAAGCAGCGAGCGGGGCTGGGAAGCCGCCTGCGCCATTCGCCTCCTCGCAGGTGAATGGCGCGGGTGGCCTCGCACCCCCCACACTGCCTTTCGCCTGCCCCGCAGGACGGGGCGGCTGGCTTTTTATGCACCCCCTGTCCTGCAGGGCAGACAAAAGGCCCCCCACACTGCCTTTCGCCTGCCCCGCAGGACGGGGCGGCTGGCTTTTTATGCACCCCCTGTCCTGCAGGGCAGACAAAAGGCAGCGGGGGGGGGGGGCTGCGAGGCCGCCCGCGCCATGCGCCTGCCCCGCAGGACAGGGGGCGGCCAGTTGCCCCCTCTCCTGCGGGGCAGGCGAATGGCATGGGTGGCCATGCTGCCCTTTGCCTGCCAGCAGGACAGGGGGTACGCAGCAAGCCAGCTGCCCCCTGTCCCGCGGTTCAGACAAAAGGCAGTGCAGGAGGTTGCGAGGCTGCCCGTGTGCAGCTGGCAGCTGCTCCCGGCGCCCCCTCCCTGGCGGCGCCGGGGGCAGACTACCCCCCTGCCCTCCTTGATCCGGCCCTGGGCATCAGTTCTTTTGAGCTTTCCCAGCAATACACTTGCATTAGAAAGCATGCCTTGGTCGTGTGTGTTTGTGCCTCAGGAAGCAGCTTGGAAACTTTCTCGTCTTAGGGAACAATGGAGAGTAGTTGGGCAGCTTGGTGAGGAGGCACTTGGGTTTTGGGTGTGGCATCAGTTTGGTTCTGTTGGGCATTCTATGTGTGAAGCTTGTATTTGAGAATGTGCCTTAGCCGTGGCAGCTTTACCCCGCTGTGTTTCTGCAGTGGGAGTCAACTTTAACTTTCCCCCTGTAGTAGAAACAAATGGAGTGGCTGGGGACCACTTCATCAGGGGCCTGTAGAATTGGACCCTGGGGTCCAGTCTTCCTGAAATTTTGAAGATCTTTAGAGGACAGTCAGGAATAAGTTCCATGCATGTTTGGAACAGTTATTTTGAAAAATGATCCCCGCAGTAGCCACCGGATTGATTTCCACATAGGGAATAATGCCAAATTAAACCAAATTTCTCTGACCTACCCAAGCTGCATCAAAGTATCGGCCCTGGATTCTTGGGACACCTGAATCCTGGATCCAGATTTGCTGGGGGGTTTTTGGTGCATACCCCTAATTAGAAGGTGGTAGGATGTATTTGGAAAATTCCTGCTTAGTTCTGTTCTAGTTAGAGAAATATCATTTCCTTTAGAATATGTTGCCTGTGCTGTTGCTATGGGTAACGTTTTAAGGATATTTATTTAAATACTTATATTTTGCTACCTTTTGTCCAGAAAAGGCCTTGAAATTGGCTTGCAACATTAATATTAAATAGTGTTATAATTAATTATATCAGTATAAACTACAGTAGATGCAAATAACCATCAAACTACGAATTAGCAGCATAAAAATAAAATGCAACAAACTTGAGGATAATAAAGGCTTGATAGAAAAGATGCAATTTCAGAAATTATCTAAAAGTAACAGATTAGGCCTTGGAAAGAGTCTATCTACGGTCTTCAGTGCAGTTCCACACTAGAACCTGCGCTTGCGCAGACCAGCCACTTGGAACAGGAATTTCTTTAGCTTATAGGCTATTAAGGGTAGGTGAGCTCCCCCTCAGACCACTCCAAGCTGGTTTCTCCCACCGAAACGGTCACATGATTGGATTCTTTCTCCAGTTTGGTTTTTGCTGTCTGCTGTTTTAGGCTGTCTGGTGTTTGCCTTTTTTTCTAAACAAAATAGTTTCTTAATAGTTAGTTTAGTAGTTATTTAGTTAGTTGGTAGTTAACCGTAAATATTTGATATTACTTCATTACAGAAGTTCTACAGAGGGTGGAAATGGTGAGTTGCAATTAATTTTGAATTGGCGCCCCCCCCCCCCTCGATCCACATCTTGAAAGCTATCAAAATGGTGGACAGGTCTTTATTTTAAAAATATGCCAAATGCAGTACCAAAATGGCCAAGACTGATGGCCATTCATTGTGCTTGGTGTGCTTGGACAAGAGCCACACTGTGGAAAGATGCAAGCACTGCCAGTTATTTACCTCAGAGGCAAGAGGGGATCGGGCTTCCCGGCTAAAAGCAATGCTTTGAGAAAAGGCTATGTTCAGGGCCAGTAGCCCAGCAGTAAAGGTATCTGCCCCGGCAGAGTGCTCAGCTCGATCAACATCCGAACCAGTGCCGGAGTCTGCAGCATCATCAAATCCAAGGTCAGCCGGAGCACCGTTGGATCCAAAGGCTCAACCCCGAGGCTGATTGCATCGATGCTTGCGGTGGCAAGAAACTTCAGCATCAGTCCGATCAGCAGCAAGTGTCATACAGCTGGAGAACAGCCCCCTTAGATCTCAAAGTGGGGCTTCAAGATCACCGGTGTTGACTGGAACCGAGGAGGCTCTTTCTAATACGCAGCCAAAGAAACATAAGGACAAATTGAAATATGGGGGAAAACCATGACACAGATCTCAGAACCATGCCAAGTCCCTGGTTCTTGTACCTACTTCTGTCTTGGAGGCAAAGACTCTAATAACCTATGGAAGGTCAAGCTCAAGATCCCCAGAATCTGGTGATGAAGCCAGGGTGGCGATGGGACACCACCGGGAGATGTACCCAACTACTTAGCAGATGCATCACCTATTCCACTGTCTGTTGTGGTATCCCCTAACTCTTACCCATATGTACCCTCCGCTTCGGAACATTCAGTTCCAAGGAAGTCATCACACCAGCCGGATCCAAACCGGTACCCTCAGGCACATACCATCACTTCCAACCCTAGGTTAGAATTAGAATCAGAACCAGATGTCATAGATACAGAACGTAGCCCAAGTTTTATATCGGATCCATCACCGGAGGAGACAGTGGGCTATTCGGAATGGAACTCATCCAATCCTGATTTTAAGCTATATGCTGAGCAGATGCCTGCATGGCGAAATCACTTAATATTGATGTTTCAACTGTGCAACAAAAACCAACAGACAGTACATTGTCAGGGAAATCATGGAGAACTTGTGTCAGAAGCCAGTGTCAATACCTGCAACAACAAAAAAGGTGGAGACCCTTTATAAAATCAAGCAGGATAAATGCTCTTACCTCTCCACACACCCTCCTGATTCTTTTATGATTGCAGAAGAACTCCAAGGTAAACACAGACAGGGTAGTCTCGCAGCACCTATTAAGATGGCAAATTATCTAGCTATAATGAGTGGCTATCTAATATTTTTGTGGCAAAAGATGGCTGCCTTTATGGAAGTCTTGCCAGATGACAAGGAACCTCTTGCAAAGCTGATTTATGATGGCAGTGGTCATGTCAAAGCAGCAAATCAGTGCCAGTAGGCACATTCTAGATGTATCTACCAGGGGTCTGAATACCACCGCAATCCTGCGCAGACGTGCATGGCTGAGGTCAATGGCATTGCCCTTTGAGACATGTAATAAAATAGAAAATATGCTCTTTGAAGGTGCCTTCTTGTTTTCAGAGAAAACTGATGAGTATCTCTCTGACCTATCTATCACATTCCCCCCTCCTGCCCCGCTGTAAGCTCTCTAACTTAATTGCAGGGGAATTATAGCAGCACAGGAGAACTGGGGAAAGAAGGGGGCGACCTCTCCAGTCATGTGACCGTTTCAGTGGGAGAAACCAGCTGGGGGCAGTCTGAGGGGGAGGTTGTCCTCCTTAATAGCCTATAAGATAAAGAAATTTCTATTCCAAGCAGCTGTCCTGGGCTAGTGCAGTTCCCAATGTGTGTCTGCATGAAGACCTAGATGAATAACAGTTACAGGTAAGTGCAACCCTGTTTTCCATACTAAGAGAGACATTGTTTGAAAACTCACTATTATTAGCTGAGGACAATCTGACTTGGACAGTCAAAGCCCTGCATCAGTAGTTCTCCAAATAATTTTAACTTATGGGGGTGGGGTCATAGGCTTATAGATCATCCAGCACTTTGCCCAGAAAAGCTGGTACCCAGTGCAACTCAAAAATAATCTGTGTTGATGATCCCTGAAATCTGCTCTGGCTAGAAGGCAGCCTAGTTGAAGCTTTCCAGTCAAGAAATTACCAGAGCATGCATAACTGTTGGCATAGCCTCCAGGTGGTGAATCAGCCAAAGACTAAAATAACATACTCCTGGCTATGAACTGAGTGTCTGAAACCAACACAGTACTCAGAAGCACTCCCAAACTGAGAGCCTGCAGCTTGAGGGGCAATGTAATCCTAACAAGAATGGATACATTTCCCATATTCTGATAACCAGAACCCCACTCCTGCATCCCTAACACACTATGCACTCCTGGTTAAGTTTCAGTTTAGTTACCTTCGTCTAGCCTCATAGATCCGGAGGAGTTAGCCGTGTTAGTCTGTAGTCGCAAAATAGTAAAGAGTCCAGTAGCACCTTTAAGACTAACCAACTTTATTGTAGCATAAGCTTTTGAGAACCACAGTTCATCAGATGCATCTTTACTCTTTACTATTTTTGTCTAGTCTATTACTGATTTCAGGCAGTCTTTCATGGGCAATCCTATCACTCCTGATGAAGGGGGAAAGGAACAAAAATTGACTATAATTAGCATTCTACCACCGATACTCCAGGTCACTGAACAGCTCTATCCCACAATTTTTATATATGTGTTAAAAAACATAGACAATGGAGTGTATCTGTGCCAGTGGTCCAGGATACCATGGTCAGTGGTATTTAAAGCTATGAAGAGATCCAGAAGAATTAAGACAAGTAGCTTTATTCCTATCTGTCTCCTGACTAAGACAATTTTCTGGATTCCAACCAATGGCCAGATAGAAATGGACCTGGATAATCAATTACATCCAAGGGCATGTGAAACTTTCCATTCAATCAGTTTGGAGAACGTTGTATTAGACCTGGCCTGTTAGTCCCTAAACTTGGATGTAATAGAGGACTTACACATGCTTCCTTAAGGGCAGTTAGTTCTTTTTTCTTTGACCAGTTATAATAGGATTGAATGTCTTTCTTAACAATGTTTTGTTTGCCAGGATAGGCAAGGAGCAGACAGGCAAGGGCTGACCCTTCTCCCCATCCTTAGATGTTATGAGCCACAACTCGCTAATGCAATTGAGCAAGAGGCTTTGGATATTGCTGTTTTCTGTCCTTAAAGCAGATTCCAGTTTGGAATGGGCGTGAGTGATTTTAGCTGCAAAATGATCTGCAGAAATAGTAATGGAGTGGTACTAAAGGTTTTAAAGCCCATGGTATGTGAGGGCTCAGTTGAATGAATCCCCTTACCACCTGCATGAAATAACGCAGATGCAACAGGGTCAGAAAAAAGAAAAAAATATTCTGCTGTTAACTGCCACTCGGCGCTCCTGTCTTGTCCAGAACAGTGGGGTAGTCGATACACTAACTTAATCCCAATGCTGTCTAGGTTGATGAGATCAAGATACAAGTGCATGAGCACACACACACAAATAGATTATATCTTGGACTAATAAGGAAAGGAGAAGCTTCATGTATTACAGAAACCCCAATTCCTTGCTTTGCTTATTCTGTGCTGGAGAGCCCAACTGACGCACCACTAGAGGATTGTACAGAGCTAACACCTTTGTAAATTAATCACAATTACTGGCTAGATGATTCATCTGCTTTCCCTGGGTTACCAACAATGGAAAAGGAAAGGTAGACCACTCTCACTAGGCTAAAAGCACTCTCTCTAACTCAATGTACCTGCATTCAGTACCATAACAGAACAAGGCCTGACCTTCATGAAACATACATAGCAATATTCTTAATACATCCAGGATATCCTGCTCACTGCACAGTCTAGCCCTAAAAGATGAACCTAAGGGATAAATGTCTTTTGTGTTGCCCTTTGGTGGCAAACTACATCTGTGTAAGGCTTAATAATCCAATGCATTTGTCCAAGGACATGCCAAGTCTTTCCCCAGGAGCAGATGCATTCTGGAGCTGCTGGCTGCTCTTGCTGGTCACTAGTGGGCAGATGCAAACAAAATGGAGGGGGGGGCACAGGGCAACAGTCCTGCCCCTCTTCTGATGTGTAAGAACTGTCCTGAAGCAGCCTAGACTAGGGCATGGAAGACTGCAGCTTCAAATCCCCACTCTTCTGTGGAAGATTGCTGAGTGACCTTGGGCCACTCACACACACTTAAACCTAAACTACCTTATTGGGTTGTTGTGAGGATAAAATGAAAGAGACAAGAATGTTAAGCCCCTTTGGGTCCCCATTAGGGATAAATGTAGGGTATAAGTGAGGTAAATAGCCCCCATGGAGGAACGTGCCCAATCAGAAACAAGGTTTGGGCAGCTGACACCACTTCTAGGTGAGGAAAACAGTCCTCCTATCCCAAACATAGGCACTAACTGAGTCTGCCCATGAATGAGCAGGTGTCAAAAATAAAGGGGGTAGGACTCAACGTGGCAAAAATCTCATCTCACCAGCTGTATGAAATTGCAATTAGTGATCCTAAATATTACATCTAAAAATATATATTGTCTTTTATTTAAGGCAAGCCATGGTTATTTTTTGTTACAGTTTTACTTTGCCATTTCTTGCATGCTTGTATAGGAAATTGATAGTGTGTTTAGAAGAATAGTGATTAAAGTACCACTTACCTTGGTTCTGTTTCTAATTGTCTCTTGCCACTGTAATGTTGGATCTTTGACCAGGATAATATATTCTGCCAGTTTATAAGGAAAAAAAGCTGTCATTTCAGTTCAGCACACCTTCAATTTCCTTTTCAAAATCTTTGTACACTGGTAGCTATGCTTCTGCTATAAAAACATTAGTGAACTGACTACATGCCAAAAAACTGTCAACTTTATAAGCAATGAGCATGTGTAGATTAAATTAAAATGTCCTGATACAAGAGGATTAATTCTGGCCATGTAGAAATCGTCAAAAGACTATCTGGTTTTAAATTAAATGATATTCTATGGAAGTTTCTCCAATAAGGATGATCACACAGGGACTAATATTGTAGCTGGTATTTAAAATGAGTGCTTACAATTTGTGAAGGATTATTCTGTCATATTATATACTAAGGATCACCCTGGAGTCCTTATTATACTATGTATGTAAACCACGGAGAGTCCCTTCTGCACTGACTGTAGTAATAGTTTAATCACACTACCCACATGGCTTTTAAACTCTATCTCTTGTTCAAGAAGATGGCAAATAATAACCCCATAATCTAGCAGGCTTATGTTTTTGGAAAGCAAAGTTCACGAGGTTCTTCTAAAGAAAACTATGGGTGAGCCAAATGCAATGTTAGCGTTGAGTGCTCAAGAATGGTAAAAGTATACCTAACAGAAGTTTGTAATTTTTTGCAGGTAATAGCTCTAGCAGATGCAGCTGAAGAAAACCAAGCCAATATGTTCCAGGCATTCACAAAGCTAAAAAGTGCCACCCAGCTGGTAATTCTGCTTATTAGCCTGTGGCAGAAATTGAGTGCTGACCAAGTTGCTATTCTGGAAGCTACATTTTTGCCATTAACACAGGATACTCAAGAACTGGTAAGAATCTGCTAGGTTTACTGAAAATCTGGAAAAGCACTAAAACTATAATTATCATGGGCTTCCCAGCATGTTCTATTAAAGAAGGATTTTAAAAAAATGAAAGTTCATGTCCTGTTAATTTTTTTTAATATGAGGAGAGGGGATGTAGGTTGTTTTTAGAGTGTCTTGCTGGTGTATATGGTACTATAAGTATTTTACAGCATGTAGTTGTTTATTCAAACTGGGATTTCTTTTCAGTTTGCTTCAGAACCAGATTAACCATTAGGGTGGGGAGGTGGGCTGCTTCAGGCAGCAGATTTGGGGCTCTGTTATTAAAAGGCACAAATAAATTACTTTGTGGGCATTGTGTGGCTTTTCTGCATCAAAATGCCTTGAGCTAGCTATGATGCTTTCTAAACCATATTTCAATAATATTGATTGCCCCCCACCCCCGAGATGTATAGTTTGTACACCTGAGAATAGCTCCTAATCGTACCGGGAATACTAGTTGAGTCTTTTACCTCATCTGGTAAGAAGGTCTCTGCCCTTCTATATCAGATTTTTTCCCCTGAAAATGCAAGTATTGGAAGTATGTTGAAATATTTTTAGCTTTTTCTCTCCCTCTCATGAACAGGGTTCATGAATGGGACACCCAGAAGGAATTATTGGGGAACATCCTTGGGAGCAGTCCTTTGAAGGATGAGGAATCACAAGCTGTTTAGTGTCAAACTGTTGGCCCAAGTGTATTCTTCCTATGCTGTTTGCCAGAGAACATCCAGGGCTATTTTATCTAGATGGCTTGGTTTTAAAAACAGTGGGCCAAGTGATGATGTATAGAATTGCTACTCACTCTGTGATTGGGGCAGCTACCCCCATAGCATTCTGGTGTAGGTCTGTCTTGGAAGACATCCGCACGATTGCAACGTGGGAATCTGTTTATACATTCACTAGGCATTATAAAGTGAACTTTCTGTCCTTGGTGGCTGCTGCCTTTGGACAGCAGATTCTGCAGCTGGTGTTGAAGCATGGCCAAGCACAAACTATACTCAGATGAAACTACTGCTGTTTGGTTACATCCCAGAATTAGAGGCTCTTCCTTACCCCTGTATTTCTGAGAGGCAATGGGAAATTTTTCTTTCCTGAAATTCCCTTTCTTCAAATACAGCTTCCAAGCTACCCACCCAGAATTGTATGTTTGTTATTTATTTAAAACATTTGTATGCCACCTTTTCACCAAGTTAGGGCCATCAATGCAACATACATTAAAAAAAATTAAATCAGCTTTTACAAACAGTACATATATATAAAACAGACAATTAAAAACAAACAAGGAAGGTCACTCAATGTATGCTAGATGAAACAAAACAGTCTTCATAGGTTCATAGTTCATAGTTTTCTGTGGTTATGGTTGTATGTTTTTGCTCAGTTACCATATTTATTCCTGGCCAATGAATGTTTCCTGTTCTACAAGTTCCAGTCTGGGACGGTGCCCCGCCCCCCAAGCTCAAAGATTTCCCCATCTTCCTACCAGGAGGAAATGCTAATGTAGATGCAAAGACTTGCTTATGTACTTCAAGAACAATGGGAATGTACCACGTATAAAAAATTTTCTTTAATAAAACAGTTCTTATCACGGCAGATGTTATTTAAGTAACCAGTGACAAATAAGCTGTAGAATAACAATTGTGCCCAAAATTTTTTTTAAAAAAACTTTAAATTAATTTTACCCTTTTACCCTCATCATGAAAATGCAGATGATATATTAATAGTACATGTTGAATTTTGGTTATGTATTATATAGGTATATGATAGAAACGTTGATATGATAGGTCTGTAAATTTTAATTGGTCCCTTGGAAAAGAAACTAATTCTCTCAGAAGAGTGGGGTTACAGCCAAAGAACTGTGTGTGTAAGGTAAAAAAATTAATAGTCCCACTTGTGAGCTTGCCTAGAAATTCCCCCAGTACTGTAATAGGTTCTTTCTATAGTAGTAATTATGTTTGTGCAAGAGCTTTCATACATTTCCTGCACAAGTGGAACAACATATTTTATTTATTTTTATTTATGTCATTTATATTCCGCCTTTCTCACTGAGACTCAAGGCAGATTACATAGTGTGAGATTAGTACAATCAGTGGCAAGGACAAGGGCAGGCATTTCCATACAATGTCAAGAACATTTCCATAAACAATGTCATGGAGTTAAAGAATATAAGTTTACAAAGATATAGTATTAGCAAGGATCCAGTATGGGCTGAGGATTTGCTGAAACAGAACATAATCAGTTCTAGAACTTACATATTTGGATTTAGTTTCACTAATTCACTTTGCTTGCACAATGTTCTAGTGGTGCATAAAACAGTCCTTCCATAATTGGAAGACTACTTCTACGTGCATGGTTACTTATCCAGATCGTGGTGTGTATCCATAAAATATAGTATGTGTATCTGTATGTTTTGGCATGTTTTGATATGTGTGCTAGCTACTCATGATTAGAGATGGGCACGATCCGCATTATGATCGAAAAAAACCCATGATAATGGCGATCGTGCGATCATGACCCTGCGGATCGTTATCTTCCACAGCCAATGATCCAGCGACTGGGAGGGGCCTGGATTGGGGCGATCGGGCTCGGATCGGGGATCCAAACACTCAGGCGCCAGCAATCTATTCCCCTGGCAACAGAGCCAGGGGAATGCCTGAACTCTGTTTGCCCTCCTTCTGTCGCCCTGGAAACCCAAATGGAAGCCCAGCTTTCCTTGATCAGCAGGGCTTCCTTCCAACCATGGAGCAGCAAAACAGTTACCAGTTGGGAGAAGACAGCCAGGGGAGGGAGGGGGAAGAGGGTGTTCTGTAGCCATGGGCACTCCAATCTCATCCCTGCAAACCCTGATAGGCAGCTCTGACGGCCAAACACAAACACAGATGCCGCCGGCATCACCCACCGTTCCTGTATTGCTGGGAACAGCGGGGCGCCCCTCTGCTTTTGCCTCCACAATCCATGATCCACGGATCGGGAACGGGAGATGCTCGGTGCGGGTCGTTAAATCGGGATCGTTGCCGGCGCCGATCCACGATCAGCTTGATCGTTAATTTTTTTTGGATCGTGCCCATATCTACTCATGATTCCCCAAGTTGTTTGAATTCTCTTCTATTCACCTGGAATAAATCCACATCCACCAAATATGAAAGAAGACCAAGTTCTTATTTATCAGCTATCTTGAATGGAATGATTCAAAATAGCTTATGTGTTTTTTTTAATGTGAAAATACTTTGGGTTTTTCACAGTAATGCTTTGAGATGTTTTCTAGTACAACATAGGGGAAAATCTGTTTGATGCTTTAAGACAAAAAGTACTATTTTAGTACCATGATGTGTTCCCTATACATATATATCCCACAACATTCAATGTCAGATTCCAAGGCATCAGATATAAGTGCTGGAATGATGTGCTAAATTGAAAACCTGAAATTGATGGTGGATTTTGGAGCAAAAAGCATTTTCCCAGGATGCTACAATAATTCCATACTGAAGTTATTACAGTACCACAGAAATCTGAATGTAATTTAAAGTGCAGGGTGTGGGGGGCACTTTTGACATTCCAGTGATGCCTTCAGACAGAAGCTTCCAGTTGTGTTCAGGTTTCCCCACAAGCAGTTGAGTGGAACTTTGGTGGGAGAGAACTGATGATTTTTATTTTACTCTTTAATCAGTTCTGCGTCTTGATTGGGTATGTGTTTCTGCCATAGAATTTTACTTGGCATAGTGTGTGTCCTGTAATAGTATTTTCCATGTATTAAACAGTAGGGAATGGCAATCTTAAATGGCATCCTCACCGCCGATACATAACCATTCAGAACAGAACACACAGCCTCTTGTATTCTGGACATTTATTTAACATAAGAATGTTTCAGAGTATAGTCCTTATCACTAAGTAATATTTAATTGGCATCATTGTTAAATGCTTTAAGTAGCTTTGGTTGGCATAGATATGTAAAGGTTAAAAGAGTAGCAATTATTTTAAAATGTTTTTGAAAAGTACAATGTGGGCTATTATTTTATATAGTGTGTGTATAATTTAGGATGTGTTTCTGTTTTGTACTATTTATAAAGATCAGTCACATTAGTCATACAGTGTAAAATATGGTTGTTGAGGGGGAAGTTCATTCGTATTTTGGGGGGGGTGATATTTTGGGTGGGGTTTTTTGGATATAATTTTTATTTTATAAATAATTTATATTGATGGTTGTTGTGGGTTTTCTGTGGGAGAGATCTCTGTCTTTTGGTGCTACACCTCTGAAGATGCCAGCTGCTGGCGAAACGTCAGGAACTACAATGCCAAGACCACGGCAATACAGCCCGGAAAACCCACAACAACCATCGTTCTCCGGCCGTGAAAGCCTTCGACAATACATAATTTATATTATTTGAAACAATTGTATATTATGCCACATAGGTTGCATGCATTGAATGGCTTATACAAGAGTTGCCCTATTGACATTTGCCTCAGGCTTATACTATAGTTGTGTGAACTTAAAAAATATTGTTATTATCAAAAAATTCTATGGCATGTACAAGAGGAAGATGGGAGCTTTTTGAGGGGATACCTTAATGTTTGTATGTTTGTATGTATGTTTGTATGTATTTTTTAAAATCTGCCTTTTAATGGATCAAAGTAGGGACATAATTTCTGAATACAGTAACATCAAGTTTAAGACAAAAATTTGCAACGTTGTTAGGAAAGGGCACTTAGCCCAGCTAATTTAAAGGGTACAATACAAGATTGTTTTGATATCATGAATGTTTGACATCTCAGTTTGAGTTATGACTCAACCTCTGATGAGTGTACTTATTATTACTCACTTTGCTTAAAAGATTAGGAAGAAAAATGTCTGTCTGTGGTTAGAGATAAATTTTATTACTGGTAGAGGACCCTTGTATAAGTAGTGTGTACAAGCATTTAATGAAAGTAAATATTCTTTGTGGTTTGCATTATGTAAATGATGGGTCTTCTCTTTGCTTCATTCTTCTAGTCAGAATTCTAATATTTTATTTATATTTGTTAAAGATTACACAATCTATTTTAATAATAAATATTATTATACTAGCTTTGTATTTAACTTTAAAATCATGTTTTTGTAAAGGTAGTTTTTCTGTCGATGGCGAGGAAATGTTTTTGCTTTTGAGGGGATGTTTCAGTGCATAGGTAAGTTTAGCTGGGAAAAGTTAATTCAGCTTCAAAATAACAAAAGCTTTGGTCCTAGTCTGCAGGGTTTGCAGCGTTAGTCTCCTGTAGCTAAAACAACAAAGAGTCTTGTGGCACACTCAATTGTAGAATAAGCTTTCATGGGCCAGACAGAGCCCATTTTGTTAGATACATGGAAAGGGAAGTCATCTTCTAAGAGAAGTTGTAGGTTCCTTGTGGGGCACTGCAAAGGTTCTTGATGTATCCCCTAGGTCACTGTTTCCCAATCTGTGGGTCATGACCTAAAAGTGGGTCACAAAACCTCTGAAAGTGGGTTGCAGGCCAGCCATACCTAATGGCTGGCTGCTCCTTCCCTTTGCACACTTCTGTTTTTCTCCTCTCCTTCCTTTTCAGCTTCTCACATTCTCGTCTTGCACATCCTCCCATTTTGCAACAATAAAGGGGGGGGGCGGGGGCGGGGAAAGCTATCTGGTAACTAGGAACTTCACAATAGTAGGTGGAAGAAGTGGGAGTTGGAGAGTAGAAGCTGTTCAGCGCATGGAAAAGTGAGAAAAGGAGAGAAAGTGGCATGTCCTAGCACAGGCTGTCTTGATGCTGCTTCTTAGCAGCACAATCTGTTGCCCAGCCCCTTGCAGTGATTCACTGTCTTCTAACTGCTGTGGGAGATGGACCTCACTGAGCCACTTGCCACCTACCTCTTTGTTGACATCTGCCATCTTCCTGCATCTCCTTATCTGCCCCCCCTCCCCGAGCCTTCTCAGTCTCTTGGACCTGCCCTGGATGGATCACCATACAAAGTAAACTTGGACTTGTGGGTCACCTTATCAAAAAGGTTGGGAACCCCTGCCCTAGATGACATCCAACAGTACTCTTTTTTCCTGCTGGAGAAGGTGACTTCTGCCTATCTGTGTCGTCTTATCAATCAATCTCTTTGTTTATCTAGGAAGGTGATGAGAGATCTTGGAGTCATGATAGATAACTCACTAAAAACGTCAGCACAGTGTGCGACTGCCATAAAAAAAGCTAATGCTATGCTAGGGGTTATTAGGAAAGGGATTGAAAACAAATCAGCCGGTATCATAATGCCTCTGTATAAATCGATGGTCAGGCCTCATTTGGAGTACTGTGTACAGTTCTGGTTGCCACACCTTAAAAAAGATATCATAGCACTGGAAAAAGTACAGAGAAGGGCAACTAAAATGATTAAAGGGTTGGAACACTTTCCCTATGAGGAAAGATTGAGGTGCTTGGGGCTCTTTAGCCTGGAGAAAAGACGACTGAGGGGAGACATGATAGAGGTTTACAAGATAATGCACGGGTTAGAGAAGGTAGAGAAAGATGTGTTTTTCTCCCTTTCTCACAATACAAGAACTCGTGGGCACTCTATGAAATTATTGAGCAGTCGGGTTAGAACAGATAGAAGAAAATACTACTTTACACAAAGGGTGATAAACACATGGAATTCGTTGCCACAGGAGGTGGTGGCAGCTACAAGCATTGCCAGCTTCAAGAGGGGACTGGACAAATATATGGAGCAGAGGTCCATCAGTGGCTATTAGCCACAGGAGATAGATGGTATTCTCTTTGTGGGGAGGTGGTGCTCTGTTGTCTTGATGCTGGAAGGAAGGCAGTGGGAGGGCTTCTGGTGTCCTGGCCTCACTGACAGTCCTTTAGATGGCACTGGATTTCTAGCCACTGTGTGTGACAGAATGTTGGACTGGATGGGCCACTGGCCTGATCCAACATGGCTTTGCTTATGTTCTTATGTTCTTATGATGTAGTTTTAAGAATTCTCTGTGAAATCCATGGGTGTTTGTCACTTTTGATTATACTGGGGAACAGCAACCTCTCCTGAAAAATGATCCTTCCTTTTTAAAAGCCTTGAGTAATAGATCAGACCTTCCTTACAGATAGCTCCCACCTGAACCAATTACTTACCAGCAACAATAGGCATCTTAAAGGAGGGACTAGTCCTAGTGCCAACTCTGTCCTCATATCTACTCACGTGATACCATCACAAGAATCAGCATTATGAGCTATACTTAGGCATCCTCCAGGATGATATATGCAATACTGTGCATTAATGCCTTCTGCCATTTATTTTGGCCAACGGATGTATCTGTGCAGGAGAATAAATGAACACAAATCAGACATTTAAAAATGGAAGCACTCAGAAACCAACAGGGAGCATTTCAGTCTTCTTGGTTGTTCAACAATAGACTTAAAAGTTGCAGTACATCAACAGAAGAGGTTTTGATGGGAGGTTGCTGCAAGAAGCTGCTGAGTTGGAATTTGTTTTTAGATCTGATATTCTTCGTCGTGTTTTCTGTGCAGGCACACATGGGAACTGTGCATGCACAGGCCAGCTGTGAATGGATCAAAGCTCCAAAAGGCTCAAGACGGTCACCTGGCTTTTTTGCACATTTTTGAATGGGTATGGCTATTAAGGCGGGGCAAGTGGATCCCTCCCTCATTTCTTTAGCCGCTGCTGAAGGACGTGGTTCAAGCTCCTCCTCAAATCCAAGCAAGAAGAAAAGAAAGTAAGAAGAAGAATATGACTTCAAAGGCGCGCTCTTCAAGAAGTGCCTCAAGTGTGGATCCAAGATGGTCCGATCTGATAGGCACGAGAAATGCTTTATGTGCCTAAGAGAGGCACACGATACCGTATGCTGTGGCATGTGCAAGCAGTTCATGCCTAAGGCTTGACATAAATGGGAATCGTGCCTAAAAGCAGCACTATGGGAGTCAGCCCTCCTAGGTGTATCCAACTTCAAAGTTTCAAAGGCTGCTAATAAAGGACTGCAGAGTCCAGAACAGACCTCCTTGGTACCTCCAATTTCGGCTTCAAGCACCAACAATCTGAACCAGTCAGTTCCTAAAGATTCCAGCCCATCTCAGTTTTCATCCGAGCCACCATCAAAAAAAGCCAAGCACAACTCGTAATCGGCTCCCTGAGCACTCCCCCCGATTGTGCTGTACGTGATCCCCTTAAACAGTTTTTAGTTCACAATAAACAGAAAGGGAACAGGAAAAGATGAAGAGTTGTGATCCAGCCACAAAATCAGTAATGTCTTCTGGATAGTATAAGACTGAAGATCTCATCTTATTCTCATAGCCAAACCAAAATATGTGCTCATATGGGTTGGCCATTTGCAGAAATATGGGTTCAGAACACTGGCATTGTGTTTGTTTGTTTTTTGCAGAGGGTAAGGTTACTTTAAGCATCATGTTTTCTTCTGGACATGGATGGGGAAAATAGATATGCAATGGGATGTTTATCATTTATAATGATCTGTTTTATCAAAACTAGTTAATGAGATAGCTCTTAAGTGATAGAGAAAGTGATAGATGCGCGTGCTCACCCGGACTGCATGATGACGTCACTATGTGTGATGTCATCATGCAGCAAGCAGCTGCGAGCTGGCCCCATTGGTGCCACAGGCAGCTGGGATGGTGCGTGGGTGGCCTCCCAGCCCTCCCGTTCAGTTGCCCCACACCGCCCTGGCTGCCTGCTGCACCTGGCCTGCAGCTGTGTGCAGGCAGTGGCAGCGGCAGCACAGGGCAACTGAACAGGAGGGCTGGGAGGCTGCCCACTCAGACTGCCCCACTCTGCCGCTGCCAGCACGCACTCCCGGCTGGGTGCAACAGCTGCAGTCCAGGCATGGCAGGTGGCCAGGGTGGCGCATGGGCAGCTTCCTAGCCCTCCCACTCAGCTGCCAGCGCTGCTGCTGCCAGCTCTGCGGCTCAGCTCCTGCCCCCAGTGCCCCCTCCAGCACCTCAGCACTTGAGGTGGCTGCCAGGCCCGCCTCCATGGACACGCCAGCCCTGAGAGCATATCATAAGGAAAGCTAGATTAGATTTAGAAGAAGGTGGAGTGAAAATTGGTGGGAGGAATATCAACAATTTGAGATATGCCGATGACACCATATTACTGGCAGAAAATAGTGAAGACTTGAAACGACTACTGATAAAGGTTAAAGGAGAAAGCGCCAAAGCAGGATTACAGCTGAACATCAAGAAGACAAAAGTAATGATTACTGAGGAATTACACAATTTTAAAGTTTACAACGAGGAAATTGAAGTTGTTCAACATTTTCTATTCCTTGGCTCAATCATCAACCAACAGGGAGACTGCAATGAAGAAATGAGAAGATTGAGACTCGGAAGAGCAGCTATGAGGGAGCTAGATAAGATCCTTAAAGATAAAGATGTCTCTCTGGGAACCAAGATCAAGAGAATCCAAACTATGGTATTCCCCATTACTGTGTACAGAACTGAAAGTCGGACAATGAAGACAGCTGAAAGGGAAGAAAATTGATTCATTTTAAATGTGGTGCTGGAGGAGAGTTTTATGGATACCATGGACAGCCAAAAAGAAGTGAGCTCTTGATCACATTAAGCCTGAATTCTCCCTAGAAGCTAATATGATGAGACTGAGGCTATTGTACTTTGGTCACATCATGAGAAGACAAGACTCACTGGAAAAGGCAGTAATGCTAGGAAAAGCGGAAGGCAATGGGAAAAGAGGAAGACCTAGAACAAAATGGTTTGACTCAATAAAGGAAGCCATATACCAGTTTTGAATATCTGAGCAAGTCTGCTAATGATAGGCTGTTTTGAAGGTCTTTCATTCGTAGAGTCGCCATAGGTCGGAGGCGACTTGACAGCATATAACACACACAGGCTATTTAGCCTTTGATACTGTTAATTTATTGAGAAAACTAAGTTTAAAAGTGACACAAAAACTGGTAAGGCTCTCTAATCCTACCTTGCCCATCGCCCACAGAAGACTTTTAATAGTCACCCCTACCACAGGCAAAGCAAGCTTCTCTTTAGAATTGTAGCCAATATTTGCCCAGCAGAGATCCAGAGATATCTGCAAAACTGAGATTTCTCTTATAAAGAAATACTTATCTTCACTGTGTTTTTTTTTTTAAAAACCTTGTTTTCCATTAGTCTGTTTACTGGTGGTATAATTTCATTTTTTCGTGACACCTCTCATCTATACAGAGAAAAGAGATTGTAAATGCTCATTTTGTGTTAGTAATTTCAGATGTTTTACACAGCCTTTGCATTTATTGGCCTTAGAAGTAGATTTGAAGGGCAAAAAATATCTCCTGCAGTCATTTCATGGTTTGCAGGCTTCATAAAGCTTTCTCGTGAAGGACTACAACCACTTTTCAGAGTTTTATTCGGGCCTAATGTAAATGTCATTTTCTCTTCTATCTCAGCTATATTTAAGGTATTGAGAATGTCCTTCAAATTTGTGCCCTCACACCCTCTTCCTACATTAAATCCTTACTACTACTACTACTACTACTACTACTACTACTACTACTACTACTACTACTACTACTACTCCTTCCTTGTTCCAACAGCATTAACGGCTCCAGTTAACTATGGTTAGCTTTAATCATGTTTTAAATAGGGGTTTGAAAGGGAATTGCAGACACTGGTTAACCATAGGTAGTGTTAATTGTATGTTGATGAAATAATATAACCAACAGTTACTATTGAAAAGAGAAGGATATGTGGGGGAGCCCCTGGATCTCTTAACTCTGGTAAAGAAACCACAAAGCATTGTGTCTGCACTGGCTTGATGTCATTTCAGTTCACAAAGTAATTATCTTGTGTGTGTCTACATACTTTCTTAATGGGCAGGGTATACATTTGTGTTCTTGTTATCTTCCTTTTTAAATATTTGTTTAAACCAGATTTGTCATCCAGTGTACCTCATTCAATCTGTATATAAACCATCACCTTCTCAGTCATCTTCATACATCTAATTAAGTAGGCTGCTGCTTATGAAAACTCATGCCAAAATAAACGAGTAAGTTCATGCCAAAACAAACTAGTTAGCCTCCATCTGGGAGATTCCCATGCTCTTGGGCTGACTCTTTAACACAAACTAGGGAAAAAATGGAACCTGCAAACCGGAATTGTATCATATCAAATAGGGTTTGTTCATTACTGCTTATTTTTAAGAACACTCCCCTCCCCCAGTCTGAGCTTTGTTGCTAAAGCAGTTTAGCTTTTACTTTATCATAGAGGAACTAGTTAAACTTAAAAATTGGAAGTTTTTATTTTAAAGTGTGTGCTGAAATGACATTCTGCAGTGCCTGAATTAATGATCCCCCTCCCTTTTGATCTTAATTTGTAATGGGAGGAAACTAAGGGAAAATAATTTATCAAAACTCTGTTAATCATGCACATAAGCATTCAGTGCATATGGATGATCAGTTACTTTTGAAAGTGGCATTATGTTTATAAAAATCCTTTTAAAGCCTTTGTTTATAGATAGTGGGCCACTGTGGGCTTGTAATCCATGTTACGCATCTTAATGAAGTAAACTTAACACAATGCATTTAGAGTTTTAAGAAGCAAGGAGATTTATATCCCTTTCTAATCTTCCTTATCAGCATCTTTATGTACCTTTTCACCCTTATCTTTAAAGCTGTCGTTACAGTAATCCCTGTCCAACGGAAACACCTGTTTATCTATACCTGATCAGTCTTCTATGTAGCCGTCTTTGGTGGCTCTGATCAAAGTTTGCTGTCTAAATGCAGCTTTAGTACTGGCTACAGTATTATAGCCTGACTTTTGCTGTATAAGACCAATGAACAGTTCATGTCAAGAAGTAGGATATGGTCTAAGATTTTTAAACCAGTGAATGTTAACGCTGTGGAAGATATCATTATATATTTCTCTCTGAAAAGTTTGGAATGTGATTGCACATCTCAAATAATGTCAAATTCTAGCTGGTTGATCTAGCTATGTATTAAAGGCTAATGCTTCAACACAACGCTTTAAATGAAATCTGATCAGAAGAGTTATTACATACTATGTCCTTCTACAAATGTGACCTACATTGTTGACCATGGTATGATTAGTGGTATAACATACACTGCCGGTGCCAGGGTTTCTGGTGCCTGCGGCCCACCCCCCGCGCGCACACGGCATGTGCGCCACGGACTGCGCAATGACATCATCACGCGCAGCGCAAGCCGGGGGCATTCACCAGCGGATGGCTGGGGTGGTGGGCGGAGGGTGCTCCACACTCCGCACGCTGCCCCGGCAGCGGCTCATGGCTGCTGCGCCTGGCTGGGTTGTGTGGTGGCGGCGGCAGCGGCACGGGGCTGGCTGGCTGCAGCAGCTGCGGGCCAACCACACCAGCTCTGCAGCACGCGCCTCCACCCCCGACACCCCCTCCGGCACCTCTCCAGTGCCCTCACGCCTGAGGCCACCGCCTACCTGGCCTCTATGGGCGTGCCAGCCCTGATAACATATCCTGCTTCTATCCATGCCAAATGCCCCATTGATACAGTGTTGAGTGAAGGCACAGTTTATTGAATGAAATGTCTTTCATATGATGAAATAAGCAGTGCTATGGATTTTTGTCTGCAGCTACAACAAAGAAAGACTTAATTCTGTTTTTCCTTTTGGTTCTTTATTTTGCAAGTCAGCTCATGCTAACCCTGTGTCATATCAAATACCATAGCCTTCCAGTATCAGTTTTTCAAGATAAGGGGCTGTAGTAGGAAGGAATGTTCTTAAAAAATCATAACACTGATGCTTGTATAGTTCTTCAGATCTCAGGTTAAGTTCACAAGGAAGCACTGTTCTTTATGTATCTCATGGATAGGGCTAGGAGGGGGACAGGGGAATGACTTTTTACCATAGAGTTTGGGGACCTAGAAAATCATGCTGACATGGTGACATCACTTCTGTTTTTGCACTGAAAGTGATACCATACTGTTGGCATGAAAATTCCCTCTTCCATTTTTGTGCTGCTGAGGGGTGGCAAGAACAGGAGGCAAAGATAGGATTGCTAGGTCTCTATACCCTCCTGACAGGAGGGGGGGGGGGGACCCAGCATTTACCTCTAGTGTTCTTCCCACCTGCGCACAAAGTTCATGCCTACTCCCAGCACTGGCAACGGGCATGCTCCCATGCTTTGTGTGGGACCAGTTCAGTCCACTGGGGGCCCAAATTGACTCTTGCAAAGTGTGTAAGCATGCCTACCACCAGGTATGATGATGTCACTTCAGGAAGTGACATTGCGCCTGTTCTCCACACCTTTCCCTCCTGTCAGCCAGGAAAGCGGTGGCAGGGGATAGAGGCTGGGAGTCCTCTGCCCCCCCCCCAGGGGACTGGCAGCCCTAGGCAAAGAGCCACAGCTGGACACTCATGTACAATATAAGAGGAATATTTCAAATTTACACTGTAGAATATGGCAGCTGTTGCCCTTCAGAAATGATGGTATTATAAATCCCAGCCAAGCTCCACTTACCTATAAGGCTGCACCCAATTGAACACAATCCAGATGGTTCTTTTAATAAGAAGAATATTACTGTAACCTCTTGTGGGAGCTTGTCTTCACAGAATCCAAAGAGCTTTTCCCATAATTATCCATCTGACATTAGATTATAGTTGCATAATTAGTTATAGTAACATAATGCAGAACTTGTCTTGAGAGAATGATGGAGAAGTTGTTATGGAAATAGTTTCACATGGTTTAACACTGGTGCACTGTATTGGGAGCGCTGTAACTTGGCTGCCTTGTGTGGTAATTTTCTCCAGTAGTGAAACCTCCCTGGAAAAGTCATTAAAAATCACTATGCAATGTATCTGAATAATGGTGCCGCACTATAGTCTTGGTTTTACTTATTTATTTACTTTCTTCATATGCACCCCACATTTCTTCTGAGTGGAGTCCCAGAGTGGCCTAAATAGTTCTTTCCTCCATTTTTTCTTACAACTCTCCAAGGCACATTAGGCCGAGAGCATATGACTAGCCCAAGGACATCCAGCAACCTTCCATGACAGAATGGGGATTCGATCCTGGGTTTCCCAGATTCTAGCATAACTCTGTAACTGCTATACCACAGTGGTATGGTGCCACATGGAACTGTTTCCATACAACCCTTCTGTCTACCAACTGTAGCAGTTAATGCCCTGAGGTATAAATCTTTACAAATATAGCTTAGGCTTATAATGTCATTTAACTTTGGGATTCCTGTAACTTTAATAATTAAGTAAAACAAGGAATTTTAGAAGGCACACTTGTGGGAATTCTTTTCTATTCAACTGTTGAAGGTACTGAAAAACACATGTGGAAGTTTGCCTAATGTGGATCTGTATAATGCAGTCATTGAATATGATGGTGTTACGGTTTAATAACCGACTTGTTTGGGGGCATAACTTCAAACCAGCTACATGGAAACTAAATGTCTCTTTACCTGTATTGAAGTAAAGCATTAACCAATAATATGCAGTGCTAAGAGGAGACTGACCATTTGTAATAATGATACCCTTTAACAGGTACCAGCCTCCTGACCAGGGAGATCAGTAGTTTATTTATTCCATGTATTTGATGGAAACGTTGCATCCCTGCCAAAGATCATGCAGTGTTATCTTTCAAAACTTCTATTTAAAATTAATCTATTCTTGAAATTATAAAGTGAACAAACCCCACAAATATACAAAGAACACCAGCATGTGTCAAAGAGATTAGCGGTAAATATGCATACATGTAATTTCTTATTCTGTCTAATTTAGCAATTGCGATTCATGTTAAATTCAAGATTCTTATCAGAGCCTTTACAGAAAAGATAATACAGTTTTATTGAAATCCAAATCTGAGAAACTGGGGGATAATGGGGTATAACTAGTTTATAAGAACACAATTGCTTGAGCAACATGTAATAAACCATCCAATTTATACCTTTCTGTGCAAATCCCATTAACCTTAAAGCCTGCAGCAGTGGCATCCTCAAATCAAGACAGAATAATAACAGCCACACTACTGGGCACAAGTCAGTATCCAAAACCACCCAGTTTAAAATGTTCCACTAACCATTTGCCTAATCACAATATGTATGCAGATTTACCCCTATGTCAGAACATTAGATTCCTCCCCCAGTCCTAAAAATCAAAGGATCCAGTTGTTTCCCAAGTTTGCTTTGTACCAAAACAGCTGAACCTGAACTGTGAACACCAAGAATCTATTGATTCACTGCTTTTAAAAAAATTTCAACATCCTTCCATTCCTCCCCCACCCCTACCAAATAATTTTCCTGCCTCGATGAACAGGATGTACAAGATTCACCTAACACTTCTCTCAAAAAATAAAATCTAAATCAAGTACTAGATCTGAGATTGAGCCCCAGAATCCATCCACTCATCGATTCATTCTAGCATACTCCAACCCTTTTTAAGATTAAATTATTTGCACTAGCAGTTCTGTTTAGAAATTAAGCATTTGGGTAGAGTGAGTCTTGCTGTCTATTATCTGATCATTAACGCACCCCCCTCCCCCCAGCCTGGGTATAAAGTTCAGTAGATCTTTCAAGGTCCAACATTTTCAATGTAGGGTCAGCTCAGTTCCAGTCTATCTGGAATTAATTTTAAAATCCAGGAACACAGTGATGGGGTAAAATCTAATGTGACAGAAATATACCTGCTCAGAGCATAAGCAGAATGCTTTGCTTCCAAGACATACTACCTCCACCCCAGTGGGCTTTGGTTCCAATCCCAGGCTCTGAAACAGAAACCAAATACAGGGCAGTAGTGGATTTTGAATGAAGAAATCGATCTCTCTTTTTCACTCTTTCCATTGCCTGGCAAAATGGTTTGGAAAGCAGCGGGGAGCAGGCTTATACATTATTGGCAGATGAGAAATTTAGCTGCTCTCTAGTTGTAGCTAATCAGTAGGTGCAACTACATTCACATGGTAAGCAACCTGAAAGCAGCGAGTCTTCAGCTCATGGACCCACAGGTGGACCCACAGGTGGATCATGGAGCCCTTCCTGCTGGATTGCAAGTTTCTGGAGAGCCACCACTTTGTGCAGCTTTTTGGAAAGTTGCTGTAGAGAGCAAGGGCATGATGCCCCATGCAGGCTAGAGGAGAGACAAGACAGTAGGGCAAAGTTACTCAGTACTGAAGAGAATTCCTTTTGAGCCCGGGCAGGACTCCTCCCGTTTCTGCCACAAGACTCCATCACATTATTATGCTATCCTATTTCTTCCTGTCATGTACTTGCAACTCAGTGGGTTTCTCCAGTCTGAAAACCATGACTGGAAAAGGAAAATTAGCCTCTGGTGTTAAAAATATTGTAGATTGCGGCACTATGTGATTCAGCAAGACAGCCACCATTGCTGCGAAACCAGTATATGTTGGAGATAAAATCAAGGTGCATTATCTAATCCATACCAGTCATAGGAGGGGAGTTTTGGATCTTAAAAATGCTTGCATGTTTACTTGGGATTTTAAGGATATTTTTAAAGTGTCCATATGTATTAAGGCTATAACACTGAGTAAAACATATCCACAGATTCTATCAAGAAAAAAGTAGCCACTTTCCAGTTGCTTTGCATGTAATGAATAGGTATAACTCGGGTATGTTCAGAATGGTATGGCCATAGGCACGTATAATTTGCACATATCAATTTGGGGAGGAGGGGAAGGTCCATATTATTTTCATATTGGTAACGGTTTGCATGAAATAGCCTCTTACGCAGAACTGCAGATGTATCATAATAATAATAAGCAGTTGAAAGCTAGTTGGTAAATTGAAAAATAAACCCTATTAAATGTGTTAAAGTTAATAACTTTCAAACTGATCTTCTCTAGTCATTAGATTCTGTGGATTGAAAAAAATATTGTCCTAGGTTTCCTAGTACTTTACACACCTATATAGACTTGGTAATATGTTAAGTGTGTTTCTATATCATTATTTACTGAAGTTTTTTTCCCTAGTGTAAAACAGCAAGTTAGTTTTGCATTTCATTTTTAACATAGAGATTTTTTTTCTCCTTTTATGCAGGGTTGGGAAGAATGTGTGGATGCTTCAGTCTCTCACTTGCTGAAAACATGTTTGTCCAAGAGTTCTAAAGAGCATGCCTTGACTCTTACCAATCAATTTAGTATCCCTAGGGATACTAATAGGCTGAAGAAACACATTACCTTGTTGTATGATAGATTAGCCAAGGGTGGTCGTATGTCTCTAAGTATGGACACTGACTCTCAACAACTGACGGTGTTGCCAGGTAAGATATGTGATATGCACCTAGTTCAAAAATAAAGGAATGTAACTTTGGTTTAGGTTTGCAGTTTCAGTTTCCTGCTAAAATGGTGACAGTCAGGAGAAATGACTTTTCTCTCTCCCTCAGAAATTCCAGTGTAACCACTGAATAAACACGCTAGCGGAATTTAGATGCCAAATATTTTTAGAATGGTATGTATTTCTTTGCTGTAGTATTAAATGTGATCCATTATGTTTTTCTTCTAATGAATAAAAAGTGGATTAGAGAATAAAACCATTTTGAGTGAACGTTTGTCTAAACTTGATCACTGGTTGCCATATTTCAGGAACATAAATAGACTAATACAGAAGTTAATGTACCCCAGATGATCATTTTCTGCTGCCTTAAAGCTAACCACTAAGTTCAGTCAAAAGGTTCACAGAGATATGCATTTCTTCCTTGAGGGCATCTATGTAGGTACACAATTGCGGTTGTGGAGCCTTTTATAGTGAGCTCCTAGCAATGCTTTAAAACTGTGGCTGCCTGAGGATGACAGCTATAAGAAATAAATTCACATCTCCTCTTTTCCATGATCCCAACCCCCCCCCCCTCCGTTATCAAATGCAGTATTGGAACACATTTAATAGGGACTGGGCGAACTTCAAAGAAAATGCATTAAGATAAAGAGTCTATACTTCCCTCCTCCTTCTCTTGCTTACCCATCTTAGGTATGAAATATAAACCACTCTCATGGTCCTGGGGGATGATCTGCATCTAAACGTGGACATGTTTGCATGTTTACTTGGAATTTTAAGGATTTTTTTTTAAAAAAAGAATGTCAGGACCTATTAAGGTTATGATGACACTAATTAAAACATGTCCACAGGTGCTAACAAGAAAGAAGTAGCCACTTTCCAGTTGCTTTGCATGTGGCAAAGTATTTATTAGGTATAATTTGGGTGTGTTCAGAGTGGCATGGCCATAGGTAAGTATAATTCATATATATCAATGTGAGGAGGAGGGGAAGGTCCATATTATTTTCATATTGGGAACTCTGCCTGAAATAGCCCCAT